>NC_061102.1:33916763-34126763 GCF_015104395.2 Macrobrachium nipponense | reverse complement strand
TCCCAAAAAGTTAGAATATCATCTACATATCTCATCCACAGCATGTTTTTGGGTTTTATTGCATTTATTACTAGTTTCAAAGGATTCCATGTATAAATTGGTTCAAACAGGACTTAAAAGCCTACCCATGCTAAACCAGCACCTCGTCTTAAATCTACGCTTATCCTTTGCCCTTACACCAGACCATAAAAATAACTTAGACATTATAGTTGCTTTTGGCAAATTCATATCAGATAAAAATTACAGCCGTGAAGAGATATGTTTAAAAGACATTTTACTAAGACTGACCTTAATAACGAATACTCTGTCCCCCGTAGATTTATGATAGCCATCCCCTCACTAAAAAAGTTAGATGTTGTAATAAGTAGATCAGACAAAGATGGTGTTCAAGATTTTAAGCCAGAAGCAAGGAAAGTAAAGTCTTTTACCAGTTTTATGCATCTTTGTCTATATGCAAGTTGCCCCTTTGAACTTAAGCATCCATTCTCTCAAAAAAGCTATCTCTTCTCCCATTGGTTGTCAGAATTAACCCCTACAGAGACAAGGATTTAAAAGGATGAGAGGCCAGCAGCTCGCTCTCAGAAGCATACCAGACCTAAGAGAGGTCAGATCTCCTCACCTGTGCCCTGCAGACACCGCCATCTCCCCCCTCCTGCTTCCCCCCTGGTCTCCCCTGGGAAGTCCCAAGTATTTTTTAAAAATCCATAGTGCACCGAAACCTCAAGGAGAAGACTATATTCAAGCCCCCCAGGATCCAGGTACTGTGAGAGTAATTCCAGTTCAGCCAGGGAATTGTTTTTAACCTTTGTCTGCATTTCATTTCCTTTTTCCAAGGCGACGGTAACCCTCCTTGTTTAGTTTCTCATTCCCCCATCTGGGTTCAATTCTGTGATTACTCCCCTTGTGATAATAGTGAACATTCCCCTGGTAAATTCAAGCAACGAAATAGTTCTCTTTCTGTAAATTCCCAGTCATTTCATTCCACCCACGAGTGGCCTTTTTGATTGAGAGAAAGTAGTACTGTGTAACATTCTCCCTCGTGCGCAACCCCGCCCACCCCCCATCCCAGTGTTCTATCTATTTGCAGAGAAACACCGTGCCAGATTGTGGTAGAAGTTGGAAACCCTTGGAGCAAGGCTTGCAATTTCAATCTGCTTGCGCAAATTTCCGAACGCCGTGTCTGGGTGCCCCCAGCCACGTGTTCCGGTGGATCGACCAATCAACCCCCTTATTAGTCTGCTGGACCTCTGCAAATTAATGTAAATACAGTGCATTTAAAACTAAAGTCCAGCTTTTATGTAAATTCCTCCTTCCTCAGTAATATCAGCCTTATGCCTGAGTAGTTTTTTTTTCTTTTTGTTCTGATCTCTCGTCCTCCATTCAAGACCAAATTTTTCAGTGTTAACTACATTTCCTAGGAGTGAATGAGCTACATCAGAATAATGGCAAAATCGTATCATGGAAAAAGACTTCTACCTCAACAAAATCAACGTACTCCTTAGCAACACAAACACATGCAACAAATTGAAGAAAACACCTTCCAAGACGTCCCCACAGAATCTTTTTAGGAAAGGAAGATTAATTGGTCAAGACAAAAAGAGCATTGCACTAATGGAAAAATTTAGTCATTAACCCAAAACTACCTTACTTTTATGGCCTTCCCAAAACTCACAAAGACAATCTTCCATTTAGACCCATCATCTCATGTGCCAGAGCTTTCAGTTATAAAATTTTTAAATGGTTAGCTGGCCTCCTTTCCTCTTTCTTAGGTAGGCACTTTTTCTCCAAGTCACATTAAACATTCTGAAGATTTTTGCCACAAATTCAGAGAAGCACATATACCACTTCACAACATAAAACTTTTAAGCCTATTCACATAAGTACCAGTACAGGATATTCTACAGTTTTTGAAGGAAAAATTAGCTCCGTATCAAGATCATTTCCCGCTGGCTCTCGACAAAATAAAGAAGTTAGTTGAATAATGTGTATGTATCTAATAACGTATTTTCATCCGGGGAGTCATTCTATAAGCAAAAATTTGGATGTAGCATGGGTAGCCCTTTAAGTCCTGTTTTAGCCAATCTATACATGGAATACTTTGAAACTATAGTAATAAATGCAATAAAATCCAAAATCTTGCGGTGGATGAGATATGCAGATGATATTCTAACTTTTTGGGATAATAGGTGGGGCACTTTCAACGAATTCCTTTCAAAATTAAACGCATTAGTGCCTAGCATCAAATTTAAAGTCGAACGGGAGACAGAGAACAAAATTCCTTTCCATGATGTTTTAATAATTAGACACATGACAGAATACAAATTTACCATATATATACAGAAAACCAACATTCTCACTTTCATACATTCACTGCTTCAGTTATCATGACATTCCTATCAAGATAGGTGTAGCCAGCAACTTATTTTTAAGAGCCTTACAAATTTGTTCCCCAGATTTCTTGGAAAAAGAATTTGAACTAATTCGTAAGCACTTTCGTCTTTAAAGTATCCTGACCATATAATTGAGATAGCTATTCATAAAGCAAACGTAATTTTCTACCGATCCCCTCAAGACAAGACCAGAGAGATACCCAACAATAAAATAAAAATCTGTCTCCTGGAAAGGATTAAGAAAGTGACCCAGACCCTCGGAAAATCTACTCCTTTTGCCTTTACTTACCCAAATACCTTAGCCAAATCCCTGATTAACAGCCAACAAAAGACATCTCGCATGGACACAGGAGTATATGAAATCCCATGCCTGGACTGTGACCAATCTTACATCGGTTTTACAGGAAAATCACTTCTCCAGAGGTTAATACAACATAACCCGTCACTTAGGTATGGACAACAAAGCTCATCTATTTTTAACCATAAAAATAACCATAACCACAGAATAAACTGGAATTTGCCACATATATAATTTATAGCAGCAGATGTCAGTACAAGAGTCAAATGATAGAGGCAGCCTTGACCAAACAAAGACAGGTTATAAACATCTCAAAGGGGTGACTTAGAAAAACGTGCTACCTGTGGAAGGAGCTCTTGGTATAAATACTGCCTTTTCTGTAACTTTTCTCATTCATAACTTACCTGAGGAGAGAGACAGCAGTCTCTGAAAAATAGTACTTAAGGTTAAGCCAGCATAAATATTCTGTAAAAACTGGGCAAACATCTAATGCTATATTCATTCATTTAAGTGAAAACAACCATCGAATAAATTGGAATGGTAGTTCAGTAATTGCAAGGTCAAAAGATGTCTTATCACGAAATCTTTTAGAATCTGCTTTAATACAACTTACTTCTCATTGTAACTTCAACATTAGTCTTGGCCTGTTTCATTTAGACCCTTGTATTTGTAACATGTTTAAGAATGACCTCAAAGATATAATTACAGACTTAAATAAAAATAAAAATTAGTTGCCTTAGAGATATCTTCATTGTAATGTATGTTTTATATGTATTGTGAATATGTATCTGTTTACCAAAGTTCTGAATAGCGTTCACCTATAATCCTTTAATTGTCTTGTCCTTGTGTCTGAGATGTCTGTCTTAATCCTTTAATTGTACCCATTGTTTATGCTTGTTTGGGAAGGTTACTCATCTTCCAGGTGTGTCGGATTCTAGGTACTAATCTCTTTATGATCCATATCTGTCAGTTATATATATATATACAGTAGTGCCTCAGGTTACGAAATTAATCCGTTCCAAAGCAGCCCCTCTAACCTGTTTTTTTTTGTATCTAGAACTATGTTTTACAAGTAAATTGCCTAATTTGTTCCAAGCGCTACAAAAACACCACAGTAAATTTTTTAATAAAAGCTAAATTGACCAATAAAGAATGAAATACAACAATTTGGACCATTCAATACCTAACCTAACCGTGACTGTACCTGTAAATAAAGTGTATTAGTGTACAGGGTACAAGAAATACTGTATGTACATGTACGTACATATGTAGTAAAATGGGGAATCTTACCTTTCTAGTGAGGCGATGTCCGAATGTGGCGACAGAGGAGGAGGACAAATGGCAGAAAACATGAACACTTAACTTTACGAAACACATTAACAAATGGCAGAAAACATTAAGACTTTTTACGAAAAACTTAAAATTAAATTTCTTTCTTTTTTTTTGCCTTTTTCTGATTTTTAAATTCTTTTTACTTTTTTACTATACGTTTTTTTTAACAAATTTCAATTTCTTCATCACTTCCAATTTCCTGTTTTTTTGTATCACTTGGACCTTCCTGTTTGCTTACTACTAAAGGCCTCTTTAAAAAATAACTATCCAAGGAAGATTGCTTCTGCCTGCTTTTCACAATGTTCCTGAAACGACTCAGGCAAACGTCATCGAATTGCACAAGCATACGACCTATGTAAGCCTTTTCGGGGTGTCTCTTTTCTACAAATGTTTGCACTTTATGAAAAGCAGCTAGAATATCCTTAATTTCTGCCGTTGTCATAGGGTCCTCCTCCTCCTCCTCACCGCTGCTAGAGAACTCTTCTTAAACGACGTTATGTTGCATGGCCTCCAACTCCTTCAGCTTCAGGTCATCTGTCATAAGCTCCTCTTGGTGCTCCTGGAGAAGGTCATTGATGTCATCCTTGTCGGTGACCAGCCCCATGGACTTGCTGAGTGCTACGATCTCATCAAGATCTGGTTGTGAAACAGTTTCAGGAACGTCAACTGTTTCTGAATATGCATCAGCTTCGCCCACATTGAATCGCCTAAAGTCTCGGGCGGATACAGCATCAGGCCAGAGTTTCCTCCACGAAGAATTCAAGGTTCGCCTCGAAACCTCTTGCCAAGCTTGATCAATGAGTCGGATGCATATCACGGTATCGAAACGCTCCTTCCAAAATTCATGCAGGGTGAGGTTTGTGGTATCGGTGATGTTGAAACATCTCTTGAAAATGATATTGTAATGATACAATTAAGTTTGTTCATACTTACCTGGCAGATATATATATAGCTGATAATTTCCGACGACCGACAGAATTTAAAACTTACGACACACGTAGTGGGAGTCAGGTGGTTAGTACCCATTCCCGCCGCTGGGAGGCGGGTATCAGGAACCATTCCCATTTTCTATTCATAATTTTTATTTCCACTGTCTCCTGAGGGGAGGTGGGCGGGTAATTAATTATATATATCTGCCAGGTAAGTATGAACAAACTTAATTGTATCATTACAATATCATTTTGTTCATGCAACTTACCTGTCAGATATATATATAGCTGAATCCCACCTTTGGTGGTGGGAGAGACAGAATAGAGGATTTAGGAAACACATATATGCAGATATTTGATACCTTGGTTCCTTACCTGTTAGCATAGCTGGCTTCGTGATTACTGCCACGTAAGTCTGCTTGTGCTACTAGAGTTGCAGCAAGGTAGAGACCTATGAAGCTGGTGCACTCCAGATGATATGTCAACAGGGGCGAGACCACGACTTCCGTGACTAGACCATGGACCATACTAATGAGGGCAACGAGACAAAAATACCACCACCTGGCTTAGTTTACCAAAGGTATCCTACTTAACTAAGCTAATGGAAGGGAGACCCGCCCCAGGCGGTCACCCCACAACCATAAAACACAAGTTAAAAACCCCCCTAATCCCTAAAGGATAGGATGAGTGTTACCTCCTGCCCCCAAAACAGTGTCTGCAGCAATGTATGGTCCGAGGGAAGAAGCAATTTTCGTATGTCACTTTCACCTACCGCAGGTAGGTAGTGTGAACAAGCGAACACCGAATTGCTTCTCCAAAATGTGGCATTCAAAATATCTTTGAGCGCCATATTTTTGTGAAAAGCTACCGAAGTAGCAATAGCTCTCACCTCGTGAGCTTTCACTTTCAGAAGCTTCAATCACTATCACTGCACTTATCATGAGCTTCTTTAATCGTACTTCTGTGAAGAACGCCAGTGCGTTTTTTTCGACATAGGAAGATCAGGCTTCCTCACTGAACACCACAAATTGTCAGACGAACCTCTGCAAGCTTTAGTTCTCTGCAGATAGAACTTTAGAGCCCTGACAGGACACAGGAATCTCTCACGTTCATTTGCCCACTATTTCTGACAACCCTTTGATTTCAAAGGTCCTCGGCCCACGGGTTGGAAGGATCTCGTTCTTTGCTAAGAACGCGGGACTTAAAGAACAAATTGCATTACTGTCTGAAAACCCAATCTGCTTGCTAATGGCCTGGATTTCGCTAACCCTCTTCGCCGTCGCCAGAGCGGTTAGGAAGATCGTTTTCTTCGTCAGATTCCTGATAGAAACTGAATGAAGCGGTTCGAAGTGACTCGACATAAAAAACTTGAGCACCACATCCAAGTTCCACGAGGGTACTTTAGGCTGGATGACCTTCTTAGTCTCGAAAGATCTAATGAGATCATGAATGTCTTTATTATTAGTCAAATCGAGTCCTCTGTGCCTGAAGACTACAGAAAGCATGCTCCTGTAACCTTTAATAGTTGGAACAGCCAACTTCACTTCCTCTCTCAGATAAAGAAGGAAGTCAGCTATCTGGCTCACAGAGGTTGTGGTGGAGGAAATGCCCTTCTTCCTGCACCAGGATCTGAAGACAGCCCACTTCGATTGGTACAGAGCGATTGAGGAGGGCCTCCTTGCGGTGGCAATCGCCTTCGCCACAGGTCTTGAAAAACCCCTCGCTCTGGCCAACTTCTTGATAGTCTGAACGCAGTCAGACTCAGAGCGGGGAGGTTTTTTGTGTACCTCTCGAAGTGGGGCTGTCTGAGTAGATCTTTCTTAAGGGCAGAGTCCTCGGAAAGTCTACCAGGAAGGACATCACCTCTGTGAACCAGTCGGCTGCTGGCCAGAAGGGGGCGATGAGTGTCATCCTCGCTCCTTCCGATGCCGCGAACTTCCTCATCACTTCCCCGAGGATCTTGAGCGGGGGAAAGCGTATATATCTAGACCCGACCAACTCCAAAGTAGGCGTCTACTGCGACTGCTCCCGGGTCCAGAACTGGGGAGCAATACAGCTGAAGTCTTTTCGTCCTGGAAGTTGCGAAGACATCCACCTGCGGACAACCCCACAGGTCCCACAGCGACTGGCAAACCTCTTGGTGAAGGGTCCACTCTGTCGGCAAAAGCTGTCCTCGTCGACTGAGAAGGTCCGCTCGAACATTCTGTACTCCTGACACGAACCTTGTCAGGATAGTGACTTCTTGCGCTTTCGCCCATAAAAGGAGTTCCTTTGCGATGGCAAACAGAGAAGGCGAGTGAGTTCCCCCTTGATTTCTTAGGTATGCCAGTGCTGTGGTGTTGTCCGAGTTGATCTGAATGACTTTGCTGGATATTTCTTCCTGGAAGAACCTGAGAGCCAGGTAAATCGCTGACAGCTCTTTCAGATTGATGTGCCAGGGCACCTGTTCCCCTCTCCAGGTGCCCGACATTCCTTCTCCTATGTGTTGCTCCCCAACCCGTGACGAGGCGTCGGAAAACAACACTAGTCGGGGGTTCCGAAGTTTGAGGGAGAGCCCTTCTGCGAGCTTCCGTGGATCTGACCACCAACTTAGGTGATCCTTCACCTCTCTCGTTAAACACAAGATCGCCTCCAGATCTTGTTTGTTCTTCCAACTGTTGGCTAGGAAGAATTGAAGAGGGTCTGAGGTGCAGCCTTCCCAGAGAAACAAACTTCTCCAGTGAGGAAATGGTCCCCAGCAAAACTCATCCATTCCCTCACCGAGCATGTTTTCCTTCCCCAGAAAGGTCGCCACTTTTTCCAAATTTTTTCCAAGCATTGAAGTTGTCGCCCCTGGGACGGAAAAGCCCCGAAAAGCCAAAACACTGAGTCCATCTGAATCCCCAGATAGACTAAAGATTGAGAAGGAGTCAAATGCGACTTTTCGAGGTTTACCAGAACGCCCCAGGGGACTTCGCTAACGACATGGTCGTGTGCAGGTCCTCCAGACACGGTCTCGCGATGAAGCTCGAATAAGCCAGTCGTCTAGGTAGAGAGAGATCCTTATATTCTCCAGATGAAGCAGCCTTGCCACGTTCTTCATCAGAATGGTGAAAACCATCGGCGCTGTGGTCAGACCGAAGCAAAGTGCCCTGAATTGGAATACCTTCCCCTTCAGGACAAATCGCAGGTATTTCCTTGATTGGGGATGGATGGGGACGTGAAAATACGCGTCTTTGGAGGTCTAGTGAGACCATCCAATCCCCCGGTCTCAAAGCTGACAGCACAGATTGAGGCGTCTTCCGATCTTGAATTTTCTTCGTTTATGACGGAAGAGGTTTAGGCTTGATGACATCGAGGACGGGTCGCCACCCCCCCGAATGTTTCGGCACCAGGAACAGACGGTTGTAAAAGCCTGGAGATTCCAGGTCGAAGACCTGTTCCACCGCTTGCTTCTTGATCTTTGTTTGTTCCAGCAGATCGAAAGCACTTTCTGTTTCTCTCCTCGATAAGAGGGAGACAAATCCTTTGGTGTTGAGGATAGCGGGGGTGACTTCAAGAACGGGATCCTGTAACCTTTCCTCACAACATCTAGCGACCAAGGGTCGGCATCTCTCTCTTCCCAGGCTTTCGCGAACAGAAGAAGCCTGGCTCCTGACCGGCGTCTGAAGGACTTCCAAATCACTTCCTACTCTTTGACGGAGCAGGGGTTTTTCCTCTGGAAGAGCCTCTTCCTCGGGAGGCTGTTTTCGAGGAAGATCCAGCACGAAAGGGCTTCGGTTTCTTGGTAAACGAAACTCCAGAAGAGGAAGCAGCTGCTGGTCTTCTAGAAGACTGAGCCAGAAGATCTTGCGTTGCCTTCTCCTGAAGGCTCGATGCTATGTCCTTAACCATAGTCTGGGGGAAGAGATGGTCTGAAAACGGAGCGAAAAGCAAGTCCGCCTTTTGCGCTGGAGAGACGGATTTGGCTGTGAAGTTACAGAAGAGTGCTCTCTTCTTGAGAATCCCCGAGCTAAAGTGAGTAGCCAACTCCTCAGAACCATCCCTGACGGCCTTGTCCATACAAGAAAGTACACTGGACAGCTCCCCCAGACTAATAGTATCAGAACTCCTTGACCTGGCATCCAAAACTCCAAGACACCAGTCGAGAAAGTTGAAGACCTCTAGAGTCCTGAAGAGGCCTTTAGATGGAAGTCGAACTCGTTATGGGTCCAAGTGACTTTTGATGAAAGAAAACAGAAGGGCTCTTCTGGAGGCGTCCACGATGCTCCCGAAATCACCCTGAGCAGAGGCTGGTAGTTTAACACCTACGTCCTCTCCCGTCTCATACCACATGCCTCCTTTACCGCAGAGTCTTGATGGCGGTAAAGCCAAAGAGGACTTTCCTGACGCTTTCCTCTTCTCCATCCACTCATGGACTTTCTGGAACGCTTGCTTCGTGAAAGCGACTTCTTCATTTTAACGAACCCCGATGCCTTCGATGCTTTAAAAGAAGAAAATTGAGAAGGGGGAGTACGAGGGGCTTCCGGTTGGAAAGTTTCTCCAAACTCCGACTGTAGAAGACGCATCAAAACTTTATAGTCCGATGAGACAGGAACTGGCTGCTGCTCTTCCTCTGCTTCGACTAAATTATCGCTAACTCCTTCCTCAGAAACTGGAGAAGTAGGAGGAAACTCTGAAGAAAAATGACGAACAGGTAGGGTTCCTTCTTCCACCTGAACTTGCGTTGGTGAGGAACTGGCGTCCACCAGCGCACGCTTGGCGTCCGAATCCACACGTTTGGCGCCGACAGGTGCGCGCTCGACATTTACTAAAACACGCCTGGCGTCCACTGGCGCACACCGAGCGTCCACTAGTGCACGCTTGGCGTTCACTGGCGCGCGCCGAGCGGCCGCCAGCGCGCGGCTGCCGTCCACTGGTGCACGTTTATCAACAACAGGTGCGCGTTTGGCGGCAACGGAAGCGCGCTCCACTTGCACAGAAGCGCGCTCAGCGTCCACCGCTCGCTTGCGAACATATCGAAAAAGACTTAGCGGGGAAGCGGGAGATATCTCATCCTGAGAGCGAGAAACGAACTTCTCACCTCCTCTAGAGAGCTCTGGGGAGCAGAACGAACTCTAGAGGGAGACTCGAACGAAGAGAGAGGCGAGCGAGGAGAAAGAGAAGGTCTTGACTTCTTCACAGGAAGCTTCTCATCCTTTCTACGACGCGGAAGAGACTCTCTAGAAGCAAGAACGTCCTGAAGTTTGCTGCTGCACTGACTGAAGCATCCTCTTGGTTGGTCGGAATCTTCCTGCTCCGGGGAGGGAATGATTCCTGTGAGCAGGAGAGTGGCGAGGGACGCCTCCCTCCTCCTCCCAGGTACGGCCTCCTCCCGAGCTCTAGAGCGACTGTATCGCTCGCACGAACTACCCGAATCCAAGTCCGAAGACTCTCTACGCCTTTTCTGCGGCGGAAAAGCAGCGAACGCACTGTCAGGAGAAGATCGCAGATTCGGAGAACTAGGACGTGAAGCGTCAACAACACGCGCCGTCCTTTTCAGCGGACGGGAAGCACCGTGAGAACTCCACCCTTTACGTGGGGATGAAGCCTCCGATGACGAAAAACCACTCCTTGAGGAGACGTGCACGCGCACGCTCCCTGGCAGTCTGGGGATTTTCATCAGTAACGTACCGAAGGCACGCCAGATCGGTGGGGGTTCCTTGTAACCCTCCTTCGGCTTTCGACATGCTCCTCCCTCCCCAGGTCCTGGGAGTCAAGCAGAGGTCCAGGCCTAGAGGCGAAACGAGGCCGATCTGACGCACCCTCCACTACACAAGGGGTATCACTGCACTTCTGCACATCACTTTTGCTCTCAAGAGCCAACACTTTCGATTCTAAATTTCGAATCGACTCCAAAATTAAGGACAAAGTATTACTCTCTACTGACACTGCTTCAGGTCCCGGAGGCAACACTACAGGGTTAGGAGCATTAACAGAAGGAGGGTTAACAGGAGAAAACATAATTTCATTGCACACCTGAAACACTCCTGGAGGAAGACCTCCTTAACCTATCCTTTTCAAGTTTCCTAGATAGGTATCCATACGCCTTCCACTCAGAATCTGTTAATCTTTCGCACTCCTTGCAACGGCTTTCATACACACATTCATGCTCCCTGCAACTCACATACCGTATGTGGGTCTACTGAAGCTTTCAGTAGCCTACCTCTACAATCAGTCCTAGAGCAAAATCTAGCGCTAGCTGTACTAGACCCTGACATATTATCCAAGAGAAATCCAAACCAAATCAAATCAATCCACTAATAACGTGTGCCTAGCCACCGATCCAAGTCAATTAATCCAAAAAAGAACCAAAAGGGATACTCAAGTAGCAAAAAGTTTCCAAATCCAGACGGAGGTGCTGTAAACAGATGTTCACAACACCGGCGACAGAAAAATGATATTGTTAAGATACAATAAAGTTTTACACATACTTACCTGGCAGATATATACTTAGCTATAGACTCCGTCGTCCCGACAGAATTCAAAACTCGCGGCACACGCTACCGGTAGGTCAGGTGATCTACCATTCCCGCCGCTGGGTGGCGGAATCCCAACCATTCCCGTTTTCTGAGCCAGATTTTTCTCTACACCTGTCTCCTGAGGGGAGGCTGGGTGGGCCCTTAATCGGTATATATCTGCCATGGGTAAGTATGTATAAAAACTTTATTGTATCTTAACAATATCATTTTTATACATGCGACTTACCAGGCAGATATATACTTAGCTGATTGACACCCTTGGTGGAGGGCGAGAGACAGCTATATATATAAACAAAATTCTAATAACGGGAAACAACAATTGTTGTAGGATATCAATCCTTGGTTCTTACCTGTTTGGGCTGAAGACTTCATGATTACTGTCATTTAGTCTGCCTGCCTCAAGAGCTTCAGTGAGGTAAACCACCTATGACCGAACAGCCCTTCTGGATCATGTCAATGGGGGCTAGCCCGCTTACGCGACAGAACCTGCATGGATCGTACCAATGGGGCTTACCCGCTTACATGGCAGAGCCTGACCTGTATCTTATCAATGGGGCTAGCCCTCTTACATGACAGAGCTTTAGGCTTTACATAATGCACAACGAGGAGACCAAAAGTTAATCCCGACCACCTGACCTTCCTAACCATGTTAAATCTAAGAACTGAAAAGGGTTCTTCCTATACCCTCTTTCAGTCAACCATAAAAACCAAACACCATAATGTTAAAATTACATAACCTAACTAATTAGGATTAACCTCAGCTCCTCCTCCCAGCACTAAATCCGCGGACACTATCGCTCCCAGTGAAAAGCACTTCTCATAAGTAACTCTCACATCCTTTAGATAGTGAGAGGCGAACACTGAGTTACACTTCCAATACGTGGATTCAATTAGATTTTGAAGGGACCACGTTTTATGAAAAGCCATTGAGGTTGCTATGGCCCTCACTTCGTGTGCTTTTACCCTGAGGAGTTTAAATTGTTCTTCACCACATTTAAGATGCGCTTCCTTAATAACGTCTTTAATGAAAAACGTAAGGGCGTTTTTTGATATTGGTCTTGTAGGATCCTTGACCGAGCACCAAAGACTTTCCTGCGTACCTCCCAAAAGAGACTTTCTTTGTAAATAAAATTTTAGCGCTCTTACTGGACAAAGGGTCTTCTCCTTTTCTTCCCCCGTAAGAGAAGAGAGTGCCTTCACTTCGAAGCTTCTAGGCCACGGTTTTGAGGGTGGGTTTTCGTTCTTGGCTAAGAAGAGAGGCTTAAAAGAGCAAATTGCAGCCTCCTTCTTAAACCCCACTCTGCCCTCTAACGCTTGAAGTTCACTCACCCTTTTTGCCGTGGCTAAGGCGAACAGGAATAGAGATTTCCTCGTCAAATCCCTAAAAGAAGAATTATTGGAAGGTACGAATCTTTCAGACATCAAATAATGCAGCACTATATCCAAGTTCCAACTGGGATTTTTATTATTCTGACTTTTTGAGGTCTCGAAAGACCAATAAGAAGGTCATGTAGATCCTTTAATTGTTCCCCGACGAAAACCTCCAGACACCCCTATGGCCTAGAAACACCGAGGTCAGCATACTTCTAT
Source organism: Macrobrachium nipponense (assembly GCF_015104395.2). NCBI lineage: Eukaryota > Metazoa > Arthropoda > Malacostraca > Decapoda > Palaemonidae > Macrobrachium > Macrobrachium nipponense. The sequence continues at coordinate 34,113,724 of NC_061102.1, read as the reverse complement.
ACCCCTTGATCGTAGATACCGCTAGGCCACACTTTCTTCTAAGGTAAAGAAGAAAATTTGCAATGTCGGTTATAGAGGTACTGGAAGAGGATAGCTCATGCGTCCTGCACCATCTTCTAAACACTTCCACTTCGACTGGTACACCCGTAATGTGGATGGTCTCCTGGCTCTTGCGATTGCTTTTGAAGCTTCGCGAGAAAACCCCCTCGCTCTAACGAGTCCTTCGATAGTCTGAAGGCAGTCAGACTTAGAGCGGGGAGGTTTTTGTGATACCTGTCGAAGTGGGGTTGTTTGAGAAGATCGCTCCTTAGTGGGAGCGATCTGGGAAGATCCACTATCCACTCCAGCAACTCTGTCACCCAATCTAGGCTGGCCAAAAGGGAGCGATCAAAGTTAATTTCGTTCCCTCTGAGGAGGCAAACTTTCTTATTACTTCCCCTACCAGTTTGAAGGGGGGGGGGAAAAGCGTACCCGTCTATTCCCTTCCAATCCATGAGGAGATCGTCTATCGCTATTGCTCTTGGATCCGCGATGGGGGAGCAATAATTCTCCAACCTCTTGTTCCAGTTGGTTGCGAACAAGTCTACGTTCGGCCTTCCCCATAACCCCCATAACTGATCGCACACTTGAGGGTGGAGAGTCCATTCGGTGGGGAGCACTTGGTCTCTTCTGCTTAGCAGATCCGCTCGAACATTTCTCTCTCCCTGAATAAATCTCGTCAGAAGAGAGATCTGCTTCTCTTGCGCCCAAAGCAACAACTCCCTCGCTGTCTCGTAAAGGGAGAATGAATGAGTTCCCCCTTGCTTCCTGATATATGCTAGGGCTGTCGTGTTGTCTGAATTGACCTGAATGATCGATCCTAATATCTGTTCTTTGAAAGTGCAAGAGAGCTAGGTGAATGGCTTTCAGTTCCTTTTGTTTATGTGCCAGGACACCTGAGCTCCTTCCCAGGTTCCCGACACTTCTTGCGAATCCAACGTTGCTCCCCACCCTACGTCCGATGCGTCTGCAAACAACGCTCGGAGAGGGCTCTTTATGTGCAAGGATATTCCTTGACCGAGTTTCTTCGGGTCTAACCACCACCGAAGATCTTGTTTGACCTTGTCCGTTATCCTGAATGACTCTTCGAGGTCCTGGGAACTTTGATCCCAGTTCTCCTTCAGATAATACTGAAGGGGTCTTAGGTGCAGTCTCCCTAGGGAAACGAACTGCTCCAACGAGGAAATGGTTCCCAGCAAACTCATCCACTCCCTCGCGGAACAATGTTCTTTCCCTAGAAATCCTGACACCTTTGTAAGGCAGCGCTCTATTCTCTCTGTTGACGGAGACGCTAGAAAACCCCGAGAATCCATCCGAATCCCCAGATAAACTATGTTCTGCTGGGGATCCAGCTGGGACTTCTCGAGGTTGACTAGGAGTCCCAATGACTGCGTCATCTTTAATGTTACCGAAAGGTCCTCCAGACACTGTTGCTTCGACTTTGCTCGTATTAGCCAGTCGTCCAAATACATCGAGATTCTGATCCCCTCTAAATGTAGCCAATGCGCCACATTCCTTAGGATACCCGTGAAGACTTGCGGGGCCGTCGAAAGTCCGAAGCAAAGCGCTCGAAATTGAAACACTCTTCCCTGTGACATGAATCTTAGGTATTTCCTTGATGCCGGATGAATTGGCACATGGAAATATGCATCTTGAAGGTCCAGGGATACCATCCAGTCCCCTGGATGAAGAGCAGAAAGTACAGAGGAAGAGGTCTCCATCGAGAACTTCTTCTTGATCACAAAGACGTTCAGCGCACTTACGTCCAAAACCAGCCTCCACCCGCCCGAGGCTTTTGGTACCAGGAAAAATAGACGGTTGTAGAAACCTGGTGAATGGAGATCTTGAACCGGTTCTATTGCCCTTTTCTCGCAACATAAGTTCTACTGCTTGCAGGAGAGCTTGACTCTTGACAGGATCGTTGTATCTCGCTGTTAACTCCCTTGGAGTTCTTGTTAAGGGAGGATATTCCCTGAAGGGGATGAGGTATCCTCTCTCGAGGATCGAGAGGGTCCAGCTGTCCGCCCCTCTCTTCGCGCCCAGACTCTGGCAAAGTTCGACAGTCTGGCACCTACCGCTCTCTGGAGGACTTCTTCTTCATTTTGCCTTCCCTGCAGGTCTCCTGGAAGGTCTTCCTCTGGTATCCGGTTCTTCTACCTCTAAAAGGGGTTCTTGAGGAGGAAGAGGCTCCTCGAAAGGGCTGCTGAAGAGGTGCTTTATCCTTCTTTTGAAAAGGAACCGCAGGCTTGAATCTCTTTGCTGACTGTGTCAGTAAATCCTGTGTGGCTTTTCCAGCTAATGATTTTGCTACATCCCTCACCGTGTCCTGTGGGAAAAGGTGGTTCGAAAGTGGCGAATATAGCAAGGCCGACCTCTGTAGAGGAGATACTGACTTGGACAGGAAAAAGACCCATACACTGCTCTCTTTTTTCAAAACTCCCGATCCAAAAAGAGCAGCCACTTCCACCGAACCGTCCATCACCGCTCTGTCCAGACACGATAACACACTCGATAATTCTTCCATCGTGACAAACTCGGGATCTTGGGCTCTCTTCGCAAGGGCTCCCAAAGCCCAGTCCATAAAATTGAATACTTCGAGCGTCCTAAAGAGTCCCTTTAGTAGATGGTCCAGTTCACACATCCCCCAAGTAGCTTTTGCTGATAGTAGAGCGCGCCTCCTTGAAGAATCTACTAAGGAAGCGTAATCTGCGTCTGCCGATGAAGGCAGTCCTAAGCCCATAGGTTCCTGGGTATCGTACCATCTTCCAGGTTTACCCGTCAACTTTGAAGGAGGGCATGAAAAAAACAGTCTTGCCCGCCTCTCTTTTATTCTTAAGCCATTCTCCAAATCCTTTGAACGCTTTTTTCATACTAAGGGCTGGACGCATTTTTACAAAGAGGATGCTTTTGGAGACTTCGTGCTCGATAGCAAAGATCCTGGAGAGGGCGGATCCGCTGGTTGAAGCTTATCTCCGAACTCCTGCAACAATAACAAGGACAATCTCTTATAATCAGAGACTACTACATCCACAGGTAATTCTTCATCCGAGACTTCTTCTAAGTCTCCGGCTGTCGGGGATCCTTTCGGAGAAGAGCGGTTCTTAGTTGTCGAGGGACTTCTGTCAAGCGAAGAAGAACGTCGTCCGTGTGACAAATCCTTGCTACTACAAGGCGCAATAGAGTTCTTAAACGCACGAGATCTTCTCTCAGGCACCTGTTTCCTACCAGGTGAAGGGCTCCTACTCTCCGAAGAACTCATAAAGTGCGAAGGGGTCTTACTCTGACCTAAGCTCGTACAAGGAGCCTGGCGCCTACTCGACTCCTGACGCCTGCTCGACTCCTGGCGTCTGTTAGACTCCTGGCGCCTACCCGACTCCTGACGCCCATGCTCGACTCCTGCAGCCTTGCTTGATTCTGGCGCCTGCTTGACTCCTGTCGCTTGTCGTGACTCCTTGTAGGCTCTTGACGCCTTTCACAAGACTCCTGGCATCTGTTAGGCCTCTATACGCCTGTGATATTCTTGGCGCCTACTAGGCTCTGTCAACTCTATGTTTCTAACAAGCTCCTGCTTCTTAGGCTCTTACGCCTATCCTGATCCTCAGAAGAGGAGTCCGACTCCTGACTTCTCCTAAGAGACGTAGCTGACCGCTTGCTCTGCGAGCGGCTACCTCTGGGAACTTTCTTCCTATTAGATAGGAGAGGATCGTTTAAAGGGAGAACGAGAGAGTCTCTCCGGTGACGAGCGCCTGCTAGAGTGACAAAACTTCTTCTACTTACCAGGAAGAAGAAAATTTTGATCTCTTCACTGGAAGGGAGGAGTCTTTCCTTCGAGACGAATCCTTATGTAGAGCGCCTACCAAGGAGGATATTTGCTCCTGTAGATTAAGCAGGAAAAGCTTTGTCGGATCTTGAGGCGCTGGAGACGGTCTTCTCGCCCTCTTACTAGTCGAAGGAAATCCTCTGGAAATCGCTCTGGGCTTGAATCAAAGCGTCTCCTTTCGGCGCTACCCACGATCTCTTCAGAGGACGAGACTTCGAAGCAGAGCTCCATCCACGCCTGGACGAGGAGGAGTCCGACGCAGAAAAAACACTCTTCCAGGATGCCTTTTCTACGGCTATCCAAGGCAGCCTGGGTCGTTACTTCAGGGTCTGCCGAAGGGACGCCTGATCGTTGGGGATGCTCCACATCCTCCCTGCGGCTTTTGACATTCCTCTCCTCCCCTGGTCCTGGGAGTTTGGAAGCGGTCTAGGCCTAGGGAGCAATGCGGAGCCGATCAGACGCCCCTCCACTGCACTGGGGTCACTGTATTCACTGACACCACTCTTACCTTGTGTTTCCATAGCTTTAAGCTGCTCCTGAAGCTCCCTGATCGAGGATCTCATTTTTTTCCATTTCTGAAAATGAATCCTTAGATTCAACACAGGGAGAAGGGGCCTGAGGTTATGGGAGAAACATCATCTAGTTTGTTAATTTCTGATTCAGGCTCAAAAGAACAAGATCTACTCGAGCTTCTAGCTGACGCTTTCCTAGCTCTATCCTTCTCTCTTTTCTTAATATAAGAAGCTAAATCCTTCCATCCTTGCTCCGAAAGCCCTTCACATTCAGCACAAGTTCTATCAAACGCACATTCAGACCCTCTACATTTACTACAAAGCGTATGAGGATCTACCTCTGCTTTAAACAACCTAGTTCTGCATTCTTCCCTTGCACAAACCCTAAACTTAGGTGTTACTTTAACTTCAGCCATCTTAATAGAAAAAACCAAATCCAAGTCCTAATCCAGTCCAAAATAAGCGTATGCCAATCCCGAGAATAAACAAGAGTACTTCACCAAATGAGTCCAACCAATTCTCGGCAAATGAGCAGAATTCCAATCAGGAGAGACCAAACAACAGTTGTTGCCGGCCTCAGCGACAGAGAAAATCTGGCTCAGAAAACGGGAATGGTTGGGATTCCGCCACCCAGCGGCGGGAATGGTAGATCACCTGACCTACCGGTAGCGTGTGCCGCGAGTTTTGAATTCTGTCGGGACGACGGAGTCTATAGCTAAGTATATATCTGCCTGGTAAGTCGCATGTATAAAAATTATGAATAGAAAATGGGAATGGTTCCTGATACCCGCCTCCCAGCGGCGGGAATGGGTACTAACCACCTGACTCCCACTACGTGTGTCGTAAGTTTTATATTCTGTCGGTCGTCGGAAATTATCAGCTATATATATATCTGACAGGTAAGTTGCATGAACAAAAGATGTTTTGTATACAGCTTCTTGAAGTTCGATATCACTTGCTGGTCCATGAGCTGGAGGAGAGGGGTGGTGTTAGGCGGAAGATAAACAACCTTGATAAAAGAATACTCCCCTAGGATATCTTCCTTGAGGCCAGGAGGGTGAACAGGGGCATTGTCCAACAACAGCAGACATTTCAGAGGGAGGCATTTCTCTTCCAAGAATTTCTTCACTGTCGGGCCGAAACACATATTTACCCACTCGGTGAACAAAAGTCTCATTACCCAGGCTTTCACATTAGCCCTCCACATCACTGGAAGCTTCTCCTTTAGCACTTTGTGGGCCTTGAAGGCTTGAGGAGTCTCGGAATGATACACAAGTAGGGGCTTCACCTTACAATCCCCACTGGCGTTAGAACAAAGTGCAAGCGTAAGCCTCTTTTCATAGGCTTATGCCTGGGTAGCTTCTTCTCTTCCTCCGTGATGTACGTCCGACAAGGCATTTTTTTCCAAAAAAGGCCAGTCTCATCACAGTTGAAGACTTGCTGAGAACTGTAGCCTTCCTTGATTGTCTTCTCGTCGAACGTCTTAACAAAGGCTTGGGCCGCTTTCGTGTCCAAGCTGGCAGCCTCCCCATGCTGTACCACCGAATGGATGCCAGTCCGTTTACAAAATTTATCAAACCACCCCTGAGAAGCCTTGAAGTCTGGGGTTGCCTTCCCTTCGATGTCCCTTCTGCTTCGTCTTCAGCCTGAGCACTCAGATCACCGAAAATGGTGCAGGCATTCTGGCAGATTGCTGTCTCGGTTATCATATCGCCAGCGATTTCTTTGTCCTTAATCCATAGGAGAAGCAGCCTCTCCATCTCATCATGCATGTGGCTCCTGTTGTTGGAAAAAATATTCACGACCTTGGAAGGTGTACCTGCTTTGATGGCTTCCTTCTGCTTAAGGATGGTGCCTATTGTCGACGGAGTTCGGCCGTATTCCTTAGCGATCACACTCAACCGCATACCATCTTCGTACTTCTTAATTATCTCCATCTCGTCTCCATAGAAAGCATCCTCTTCTTTCTGTGAACTTCAGCAACATTCTTGGGACCCATGGCTAATAACGTAAGTTCACACACAACACAATAAAGTAACTTACAGTACAAAGAAAGCGAAATCACTAACACGAATTTACGTTAACAAATGAAATCTATGTGAACGAACGAATTCCAGGTGTGTACGATAATGCTGCCGCAACGAAATGGTCGAGGAACACCTTTACGTAGATGCATGATGGGACAGGTGCTGACCAATAGGAGAGCAGGATCTTACGGCAGTGACTAGCATCAGGAACCAATGGGAGAGCAGGAGGATGGTGGCGAGTCTACTGAGTTGGCGGTGCACAAGTTTTAAAATTGTTCTCGGCGGCCCAGGCAAATCTTGGACTTTACAGTACATACACCCTTTCGCAACCTGAATTATTTTCGTACACAGAAGCAAAAAAATCTTCATCTTTGCCTTTGTAACCTGGATTTTTCGTACGTAGGGACTTTCAAATGCAGGGGTATGACTGTATATATATTAGTTGCTTATCATAAGCAAATTAAAATACATACAACAGGGAAAAACAAATAATTACTGTAAGTAATACTGAAATAAAAAAACTTATACTAAAAAAAATAAAAAAAATTTCAAACCCATGTGCTGTGGAGATGAGGGCAGTTGGGTTTGTAAATGTCATACTCTCATGGTTTATTAATGCTAGATATTGCTTCTCATACACACATATAACTGAAAACTGGTTAATATATGTACTCTATGTAATATACAATTGTGGATTTGTTAGTACGTACTGTAATACTAGAGAATGTAATTTATACAGGATTTTTAAAATCAATACAAAAGATGATCAACTTAAGCAATTCCTACAGCCTCATAGCTCTAATACTTCATTTCAATTTATACATCTGTTCTTGCTGAATTCAACCACCTATTTATGTAACAAAACTTGAAAATGCCATCACCTATCCATTTGTCCTGCCAACTCAGTATCTAGACCAAAAGAAATGATTAACAGTTATCTATTTATGGCAACTAATCAAAACTTAAAGAAGTGGTTTCTCTTTGTTTTATATATGAATAGCTCTTCCAACCAACAAAATACTCTCATACAAAAAGGAAGCTTGTTTTGGGTATAACACTAAATTCTGGACATGACTACTGAAGAATTATACCTAAAAGAATATACTCACCGAACACCTTCAAGCAGCAACTTTGTAATTTCTGCTTGTCTGTCATAATCTGCTTGTGCCTTCCTTAAATCAGCCTCAGCCTATAATAAACAAAAAGAAAATGTTCAGGTTATTGCAAGATAAAAAAAATTCCAACTTATCATATAAAAGACAATCTGTAGTACTGTTTCCAACAAGAAGTTACCTACTACGTACCAGTATTTACTGCCTAATAAACAACACATATCTATACCTGATGCATGCTACAGTGGTCTACATTTACTCATTATAAAAATGATATTGTTATGATACAATAAAGTTTGTTCATACTTACCTGGCAGATATATATATACTGTTATTTTCTGAAGTCCGACAGAATTTTAAAAACTTCCGACACACGCAGTGGTCGGCCAGGTGGTTAGTACCCGATCCCCCGCCGCTGGGAGGCGGGTATCAGGAACCATTACCCATTTTCTATTCATAATTTTCATTTCCACTGTCCCCTGAGGGGAGGTGGGTGGGTACTTGATTTATATATATCTGCCCAGGTAAGTATGAACAAACTTTATTGTATCATAACAATATCATTTTGTTCATGCAACTTGGTTCCACCTGTTAGCATAGCTGGCTTCGTGGTTACTGCCACGTAAGTCTGCTTGTGCTACTAGAGTTGCCAGCGAGGTGAGAGACCTATATAGCTAGTGCACTCCAGATGATCTGTCAACAGGGCGAGACCACGACGTGACTAGACCATATTGACCATACCATGAGGGCTAAGAAGTAAAATAAAATATAGTATATCATATATATAGATAAATATATCACCACCTGACCAACCTAGCCAAAGTTAAGTGTTTTAACTAAGGCTTAAGAGTTAAGAAGTCGCCGTTGTCGGCGACTCATCAACTAAATTAAGAGCTCTTCCTAACCATTTTCTACAGGATAGGATGAGTGGTACTTCTTGCCCCCCCCAAGATTGTGTCTGCAGACACGTATGGCCCTAGCGAGCAGCAGATCTCATATGCCATCTTCACATCTCGCAGGGAGTGTGAAGTGAACACACAGGTTTGCTTGCCGCTAAAAACATGGTACTCAGGATGTTGCTGAGTGCCATGCTCTGTTGAAATGCTTCCGAGGCCGCGCCCTCACCTCGTGAGCATTCAGATAAAAAGATTTCAAATCTTTGTGCAAACACAATGAAGGAGCATTTTTGAAAGAACTCCTTAACACTAAAGCCAGGGTGTTCTTCGATATGGGCAAGTCTGGTCTTTTTCGGAACACTGCAGATTGCCCGAATGACTTCGACTTTCTTGAGTTTTATGTAGATAAAACTTGAGAGACCCGACAGGGCACAGGACTCTCTCTGGCTCCTGCCCACTAACTTATGCCATCCTTGCTTCAAAGCTCCTGGCCCAAGGACAAAACGGGTTTCCATTCTTAGCACAACGGAAGGCTTAGAGAGCACACCGCTTGTGTTTCTCTAAAGCCAAAACTTGTGACGATGGCTTAAAATTTCACTAACCCTCTTTGTCGTATCTAGGGTGGTTAGAAGAAGGCCTTCCTGATCACATGCAAGAAGTTAACAGGTAGGAGAGGTTCGAATGCTTTAACATCAAGAACTTCAGACTACGTCTAAGTTCCAAATTGAAAGCTTCTTGATCTGGACATGCACAGTCAGTCCGTCTGTACTAAGTCAGGTGACCGACCAGTTGACCAGTCAGACGAATCAAGGACAGCAAGGCTGTACCCTGAAGACCATAAGGCACTATTCTTCGCTGAAGGATGAGTGTCTGGACTGCCTGGGCGATTCAAGCTAAGCAAACCTTGGGGGTGTATCAACGCAACCCAACGTCGTCAGCGAATCAACTCCTGACTCGAGCTTCTGGTGCCAGGAGAAAGGAGCGAGGAGCAAAAAGGCGATTCAGTCCCGAAGGAAGAATGCCTGACAGTCCAACCTGGTCATGTTACACGATCATCGGGGGTGTATAAACGCAACCGACTTCGTCAACAAGAAACTCAGGGCTACTATATGTCGCCTGATCTCGCACGAGTGTCTGACTCCGAGAAAACAGGTGAGACAAAAAGTAGATGGTGAGCGAGTTTCGAGATTCCACAGAACTCAAAGATCGTGAAGGGCTTTGTTGTTTGACAGACGCAAATCTCTGAGCCCAAGGCCGTCAACAACATATTTGCATATTCTTTAATAGTTGTGACTGCCAGCTTATCCCATTCTTCAGATGGAAATGGAAGACGGTAATCTTATTCCTGTCAACATCTCGATAGTCTGAACGTAGTCAGACTCAGAGCGGAGAGGTTATAGGTACTTTTCGAGTTAGAGTAGACCGACTCTCTCGGAAAAGGTCCTTGGAAAGTGAACTAGGAAGTATGTGACCTCTGTGAATCCCAGGATTCTGAAGGCCAACATGGGGCGATCAGCGTCATTGTCGCTCCCCTGTGACGTCATAAATCCTCTTATTACATTTCCTAACGATTGAAAAAGGGGAAAAGAGACTAAAACTCCATCCCCGTTCAATATCATAGGATGGCGTTTAATGGTACCGATCCCGGATCGAGAATAAGGGAGCAGAGAAGAAGCCGCCTCTTCGTCCTCAACATATCGAAGAGAAGAATGAAAGGGCGTCCCTAAAGTCTACACAACTCTCAACTTACTTCTAAAGAAAGATTCCACTCGGAAGTGAATAGTTGCTGCCGTCGATCGAGACGATTCGTACGGACTTTTGCAATCCTGTAACGAACCTGTAGAGGATCGTTATATTTTACGCCTGTTGTTATAATAGGCTCTTTCTCGTAAACTCGAACAAGGACCGAGAGAAGATACTTCTTAAGATATGAGAGAGCTGTGGAATATCAGAGTTGATCTGGACCACTGGTTCCCAAAAACTCGTTTCGAGGACTGGAGGGACTACCGAATCGCTTTTACTTCTTTCAGATTAAGATCCAGGACATCTGAAACCCTCCCTATCAGATGTCGGCACCTTCTTTCTATCACCTCAGTGATAGACGACTGAGAGATGTTCAGAATCATTCCTAAATCTAGAATAATTTTTCAGTTTCCCGGTAGGAAAAAACTGTGGTCTGAATTGCAGTCTATTCGGGGAAACAAACTTCTTCAGGAAGGAAATGGTCCCCAGCAAGCTCATCCATTCCCTCCCCGAGTATGCTTACTTCCCTAAATAAGGCTGCGCTTTGCCTAAGCAGGAGAGCAAATAAAAGTGCGGTAGACTCGTAGTTCCATACCGTGCGGTAACGAGCACCGAAAGGATTAAGAGATAACTCTGTTGAACATAGTAAGGCAAAACGAATGCAACGTTTATTCATTCACGTAAGAAATCCCCTCAATCTTAGGCTAAAGTCCGTGATTGTAGGACAGAGATACAGATAGTCAGTCAATCCCGCAGGAGAGACGTAACCGTCAGTCAATCCCGCAGGAGAGAAAGACGTAACCTACCGTGCATGACAGCGCACGATCTGTTACTGGCTCGGTTGGACTGGAGGACAGACACAGCGTGACAGCAGCAGCAAGCAGCTTACGAACGTCGTCTCTTAACTTTGTCTGGGTTGCCAGCTACCCTATTCTACGAAGAAATAGGTCCGTTATTTTTTGAGCAGAAAGACTCTCAAGCTGGTATATTTAAGCGTAACAGAAAACGCTAAATATATAGATGCGTTTGTGTCGTCAGAACACTACCATACAACGGTAAAAGATAAATCGGAAACTCCTGGAAGGCTGCAGGCAAAGTAACGATTAAATGTCCTTAAAATAGACAATAGACCTCTCGGTTGCCATCCGAAGAGGTAACTACAGCAAGCGTATATGACTTGAACCAACCAAAAGTAGAATAACGCAAGGCAAAAAATGAAATTATATCACAATAAAGTTTGTTCCTACTTACCTGGCAGACATATATATAGCTGAATTCGGAAATACAGCTACATACTATCTGACAGGCAAGTTTCATGAACAAAACTTAAGAGAATCGAAGCAGTCGAAGCAGTCAGCTCAAGCTTCTTATGTTATTGGACATAAGCGTTCATTGACGTAGTCTACAAGTCTATTTCTTGTACGAGTCTGCGAATGACGAATGAGAGCTCTTCCGAATCTTGTCAATAAGAGCTTATTCGCTTACGCAATATCAAGTTAATGAGATGTTTGTCAATGAGAACTAACCCATTTACGGGACAAAGAGATATTTTGTCAGAGGGGATACCCACTTACTTGACAAAACGAAAGTATATTGTCAATGGGGGAAAGTCACTGAATTGACAAAACGTAATCCAGGGAGTCGAGCATTTAATTTTTCGATTCCCGTCTCAAACGAGGAAGGGGCAAGAATCCTGTTAAGAGACTGGGCTTACGGCAAGTAGAACGACGATGTTCAATTCGGCAGCGTAGTCCCGACTAGAAACTAACAAAATCTATCATCTGAAAAACCCTTTCAGATGGGCTAAAAAGCTTGGAAAATTATCCTGGGAAGAGGAAGAAACTCTCCAACCAGCTTCCTCTCCCGTATCACAACTAATGCCTGCTAAAGCTTAAAATTATTGGCAGTATGGCAAAGGAAGTCCTGTCTTGCGCTTTCCTGAAGAGCGTCCTTTTGATGAGTGCCTTTGCAAGAATCCTACTGAACGTTGCCGAGAGTCCTGACGTGCAGGACATCGAGCCTTACATAACCCGTAACTGCCTTATCGCAAAGTCTTGACTGCGGTAGTGGCAACTTACATTTATTGGCAGAATGGCAAAGGTTGCGGTAGAGCAAACGAGATCTTCCTTAACTCCATCCACCTATGGGAAAAGCAATATTAATTGACAGAGACCTCTTGAATTCACGAAACCCGATGTCTTGCTGGGTTTCGAAGAAGAAGTTGTCTGTTCACTTTAAGCTTCCTCCGAAGCATGGCCTACTTCACATTCTTTGCAGGTGAGGTAGAAGGTATCACCGAAGGTAGAGGTAAAAATTCTTTAGGCCCAAATCTGAAACAAGAGCTTGAAGAGTTCAACAGAAACGTTCAGCCAGGCGACACACCTAGCGTGCTCTGGCGTCCCACTGGAGCGCGCTCGGCGTCCACTTGGCGTGCACCCGCGCGCACCTGGAGTCCATCCGAGCGTCGCAGGCGTCCGCTCTCAAAAGCTTCCTGCTACTATGACTTCTTTTACGTATTTCTCAGGTGGAAAGACGGACACAAGTTCAGGCGACGTTCGCCTTCTTACTTCTCACTGAAACGCATAACGAGAGAGAGAGAGAGGACGTGAAGCGTCCTCTTCTATAAAGCTTCTATTTAGAGGGCGCGAGTCCTTCCGAAAGCTCCAACCCCTGCACGGAGAGGACGCTTCGGAGGACGAGAAGCAAACTTTCAGGATTCGTGCACGCGCACGCACTTTGGCAGTCTGGGATTTTCATCAGAAACTGCCGAAGGCACGCCAGATCGGTGGGGGTTCCTTGTAACCCTCCTTAGGCTTTCGACATGCTCCCTCCCCGGGTCCTGGGAGTCAAGCAGAGGTCCCGGCCTAGAGGCGAAACGAGGCCGATCTGACGCACCCTCCACTACACAAGGGGTATCACTGCACTTCTGCACTTCACTTTTACTCTCTAAAGCAAGCACTTTCGATTCTAAGTTACGAATCGAAAGAGTATCAGAGAAAGGGCAATTCCTCTACAGACACTGCTTAGGGCCCGAAGGCAATACCTGCAGGGTTAGGAGTAACAATTACAGAAGTAGCACTTCACAGCAATGAAGGAGAGCGAGCACCTCTCGTAGACATATTCATAGCCCGTAGGCCATACTACAGGGTTAGGCAAAATAAAGTCTACAGGAAGGTTAGCAGGTTCACTACCCTGACTTTTGTTACTGATTAATTGCGTACATACGAATCATACGTCTTCCTTACGGAATTAGACATGTTTACTGATTAATTGCGTACATACGAATCATACGTCTTCCTTACGGAATAGACAAAGTCTCACACTCCTTACATGACAAATCTCAACAAAGAAGGAAGACCCATACCCCTCGTACATACCAAGTGCGGATCTACCGAAGCTTTCGGTAGCCACACCCTATCTTTGCAGACAACCCCGTTTGAAACTAGCCTAACTAGATTCAGATATTTTAAGCAAAAATGAATCAAATTCAAATCAATTTAAGATAGCGTATGTCTAGCCACAAATCCAAGTAAATAAATCAAAAGACAATTAGGATACTTAGCGGCAATGAAGTTTCCAAAATCCTAAGACGGAGGTACTGAAAACAGGTGTTTTCAGCACCGGCGACAGAAAAATTATGAATAGAAAATGGGAATGGTTCCTGATACCCGCCCCTCCCAGCGGCGGGAATGGGTACTAACCACCTGGCCGACCACTGCGTGTGGTCGGAAGTTTTTAAAATTCTGTCGGACTTCAGAAAATACAGCTATATATATATCTGACAGGTAAGTTTCATGAACAAAATCATATTTTTAGAGGAATTTCATAAACCAATATTACAGTAACCATTTATATACATGTGGGAAAGAACTTTACAATACATATATGAATGAAAAACAAATTTATATCAAAAAGAAAACTCAAATGAATTCATGTTTGTGATCTGTGTAGAAAATCCAACAAAAGCATTTCCAGTGGGCAACATGGACTTTTTCTAACAGTATCCTTAACAACATTGTTCCATTATAGTAAAAAATTAGTCATAAAAACTGCCAAACTTCTCCATCAGAGAAATGGTTGAAGGGTAAGCACATCAGTTTATAGAAAAGTAAATTAAACTATATCAACAGCAATATACATGAGGAAATTCAACCATACTACCTACAAATATATATGAATAAATACTGTTCAGTGATAAAATGATTAGCATACAGTACAGGCAGTCCCCGGTTATCGCGGGGGTTCCGTTCCTGGGGGTGTGCAAATAAGCAAAAATCGCCATTAATCGAAAATTCAGTGATTTATGGCACTTATGGCGAGCCATAAGCATCCTTATGAAGCCAATAACCGGAACTCGTCCCGTTATGGCGCCATAAATTTAAGATTTTATGGTGCTAGACAAGCGCCATAAACCTGTATCGCCAATAACTGGGGACTGCCTGAGTACTGTATCTTCTAACTTTAAACTCGAATTAAGTGTGAAAGAAATGGGTCTGACTGCATCATCTTCTGTGTGATTCATCCTGGAATTGATGATATCAATCCTTGATAGTATTCAAGGTAGCAACTGTATATAATCACTACATTATTCTTTACCTACTGGGAGTAATTTTCATTTCTCAATATACTATTTGCTCTCCCTTACTTAATATTATCTGTGCATAATCCCAAAAATACTGTAAAATCTTTAAAAATGAAAAAATACAAGTAGCCTTGACCATTTTCTATATCCTTCATGAGTCCGGGCTTGAACTGGGGGGATGGGGGTTGTTAACAAGTTTCATCTATTTAAAGGTCCATCCCTCTCCCATACAGTATGTCTATATAGCAAGTTACCATAAGAACAAACCACATTTATACCAAAAAACAAACAATAAAACTTATATGCATAATTTTTTTTATATGCAGTATATATGCACTAGTAGATATAAGCTAGATAACAAAATAAACAAATGTCCAGAAAGGAAGATAAAGTAATACCTTGGCTAAACACTAAGACACAAAGCCACTGCTAAATATATGGTAATAACTTCTGCTATTATTGCAACCTTCAGTTTTAATCTTGAAAAATGTCAGATAAAAACCATTCAGTTTACGTAGTTCATCCTGCATGTATGAGAAGGAAGCCACATGTTACATTTGGAAAGTCAGTATCAACTCTATGGTCTTTTAGAAGTAAACAGGTTTCTTCACAAAATTTTCTTGAGAAAGGACTCAAAGACATCGTGATAACATGCTCCACAAGGAAAGGAGCTATCAGATCTCTCCCTTTTCTTTTCATACCCACAAAACATTTTCTCATTTCTAAGTCTTGGTCTGCACCTATGTTTTGCCCTGCCTAAGAGATGGATTTCCAGACCCTCACTCACTTTGAGAGTGAACAGTGATTTTTCTCAAGCAGTCCCCTAAATCTTTCCTTCACGAGTGATTAGGATCAAGTTCAAAACAGTGGCTCTCACTATAAGTCAAATGCTTTCATGTTCCTCTGCTTCTTGAGTCTCAAGTCTAAGCTAGAATTTGTTTGTGGCTCAGTCAACAGAATTTTCTTCTCTACTCGCCATCTTTTTGCAGATTTCTGTCAAGTATTGTGCTCCAGTGGTCAGATAGTAGCACACAGGGCCTCAGGATAATAGAAATTTTGATGACTGGTGGAGAACATTCATGTTTTGGAAGAACTGTTACTTCTCCCTGGCGAAGTTTTGCATTTTCATCAAGGAGTACTAATTTTTATAGAGCTTTGAAGTTATTTTTTATGAAACATATTTGGTAGAATACTGTATTTGCACTACATACAAGGAACTTTGATATAGTCCAGACCCTAATTTTACTTCAGCCTTCCCCATTTCCTCACTGCCATTTCAGAATACTGTTTCCATGGGAGCATTCCAACTCTGGTTGAAAAAGTTAACAACGTGACATCAGAGCTTTTGCGTGGGTCTCCAATAGTAACAAAGCATTTGAAGTAATGAAATATTTGTATAATAAAATAAGGTTTCACATATACTTACCAAACAATTACAAAGCTGTAAGCTTTCTTACCTCGCAGTCGAACATTCAAATTATTTGGCGGCGGCGGCACTGCCATCATTAGTGTAGGTGATACACTACCCGTCCACTTTTGGGAATACCCGGTACTGCTATTGTCAATTCATTGAGCTGCAACATCCATCTGTGGGGAGGAGGGACGGCTCTATTTATGTAATTGTTTGGTAAGTATATGCAAAACCTTATTTTATTATAAAAATATTTTCACATAAATGATTACCAAACAATTACAAAGCTGAATCCACATTTCCATGAAGGTGGGTAAATGGACAGCTTAATTTTTGCAGTACCTTACCTGGTGAGAGAGCAGTTGCAGGTGGATACTGCCTCTGGTTGGCGTTCAATCAATTGTAGGAGACGTGGCAGCAATGGCCAGGATCTTCCCTACTAATGGTGGCATTTTGTAACATGGAGGTTCACTGATGGTTAACTAAAGTCAAAAGTTTGCCCTTGCCCTGGGCAAAGACCAGACAATCAATCCACAGAACCATCACCTACACTAAAAATAAGAATAAGCTACAACCCTAACCATAAAAACTGGGGGGTACTCTGGGTACATTGTACCCCCAGGCTTCCCAGAAACCTTAAAAATTACAAGGTGAGGAGCTAGTAGAGGGAAAGAGGTCCCCCTATGCTTCCTCTCCCAACACCATGCCAGCTATAGACAACAGTTCCAACCTATAACAATTTTAAAAAACATACTCATGTCCTTCAGGTAATGTGACGAAAACACCTATTTTGACCTCCAGAACGTCGTTTGCAGGATGGAGGATAGAGACATATTACGTATGTCTAAATGCTAAAGAAGTCACCACTGCGTGAATTTCATGAGCCTTCACTTTCAATACGTTAAGAGCTTCATCTTGGACTTGCATATGAGCTTCCATAATCCAGAAGAGCTTCATCTTGGATTTGCGCATGAGCTTCCATAATCAAGCTTCTCAGGAAGAACAAAATCGCATTCTTTGAGAGAGGACGGGAGGGGTCACTCACCGAACACCATAATCGATTCGAACTTCCTTGTAATGTCTCCGTCCTATGCAGATAGTATAATATCTGATGGCTCTAGAAGGACATAACGTACGTTCCTCCTCTTCTGGTCCCATTATGTCCGTTAGGTTCTTCATCACAAAAAGAGCAAGGCCATGGATTCGATGGGTCCTCGTTCTTTGCTTGAAAATCTCTAGTGTACGAACACTGCATTACTCTGAGTGAACCAAATAGCCTGGATTTCACTTACTCTACCCACTGTAGCTAAGGCAACTAAAAACAAAGTCTTCTTCATTAGATCCCTCAGAGACAAAGAATTTAAGGGCTCGAACTGGGGATTAGAAATCCCATCTTAAAACCACATCTAAGTTCCAATCCACCTACCCAGGCTTCGCTACTTTTGAGGACTCAAAAGATTTAATGAGGTCACTGATCTGATTATTCAAGATGTCAATGCCTCTACGCTTAAAAACGGAAGAAAACATAGACCTACAACCTTTAATAGAAGAGGTGGATAGCTTTCTTGAGTCCCTCAGATATAACAGAAACTGCTATTTCTGATATAGAGGTCGCAGAAGAAGAGACATGACTTTGTCTGCACTACATCCTAAAAATTCTCCTGTTCAACTGATAGAGTTTGGAAGAAGCGCTTCTAAATTTTGCAATAGCCTCTGCCGCTCTCTGCAAAAAAAACTTTCGCTCTGACAAGGGTTCCGACAGAGTGGACAACCCTTGATGATACCTGTTGAAGTAGGGTTATTTGAGAAGACATGGACCTTGTGGTAGGAGCCTGGGGAAGTCCACCAGAAGCTTGAGGAGATCTGGGAACCACTCTTTCCTGGACCAAAAGGGGGGCACGAGAGTAATTGACACATTCTGATGTGACTGAAATTTGTTGATGACTTCTCTTACAAGACCGAAGGGGGGAAACGCATACATGTCGAGGCCCATCCAGTCTAGAAGCATTGCATCCGTTCTCCACACTAGCAGGTCTGGAACCGGAGAACAGAAAATTGGAAGACGATTGTTCCTTGAGATGGCAAAGAGATCTACAGCTGGTTTCCCCCATAATCTCCACAAATCTTGGCAAACTCTCTCATTCAGAGTCCATTCTGTCGGAAGGACCTTGTTTGAGTGGCTCAGTTTGTCTGCCAAGACGTTCATTCTTCCTTGAACGAACCTTGGAAAAAGAATGAGCTTGGAATCGTTTGCCCAGAGAAGGTCTTCCACCACTCCGTTAAGAGAGAAAGAGTGAGTCCCTCCTTGTTTTCACACATACGATAGCGCCGTAGTGTTGTTGTCTATGTAAATGGCTACCCTTCTTCCAGCAACTAGAGGAGCAAATGTCTGTAAACTCAGAAGAATCACCTTCAACTCCTTCACATTTATGTGTACTCTCTTCTCTTGTTCCGTCCGAAAACCTAAGACTCTACTGTCTCCTAAGAGAGCTCCCCATCCCCTGTCCGATGCATCTGAAAAGAACTCTAGGTCGGGGTTCATCTAGACTAGTGAAAGTCTCTCCTGAAGTCTCTCCGTCGAAAGCCACCAATGAAGATCTGACTTTATTTCTTTCATCAAAGGAAAAACGACCAGTCTGGTTATGTCTTCCTATTCCAATTTACCTTCAGATAGAATTGGAGAGACCTCATGTGGAGACAGCCTAAGGTTACAAAACTCTCCACTGACGCAAAGGTTCTGAGGAGACTCATCCAGACTAGAGCTGAGCATGACGGGCGAACTAGAAATTTTTAAATTGTTATACTGTTCTTAAACATGACTCTATTCTCTTTGGGGAGTTAAAAACCCAAAAAGCTAGAGAGTCCAGAATCATCCTTAAATATGGAATCTGTTGAGTCGGAGATAATTGGGATTTCTTGATATTTATTTTGATTCCCACTTGTTGAGTCAGATTTAATGTCTTTTCTATGTCTTTTCTAAGTCCTTCACACACTGACAAATCGACTTGGAACTCAGGAGCCAATCACCCAAATAAAAGGCTGCATTGATCCCCAACAGATGTAGCCATTTTCCCAGAGTGAGGACACGGATAAATACTTGGGGAACCATCTTTAGTCCAAAGCAGAGGGCTCTGAATTGAAAAACTCCATTCCTCCCAGTAGTAGTGGAGTCTCGCTCCTATAGGTGTGAAGGACCTTCTTGGTCAACTTAGCTGGCACTCACAAGTTAGTCCTCAGTCTGTTCTGAATTCTGGTTTTACCCCCTCAAAATGGATGCTTCTGAAGAGGAGAAGATTTAGTTCCTGTAGGTTGTTTGCATGGTGTTTTTACGTTGCATGGAACCGGTGGTTATTCAGCAACGGGACCATCTGCTTTATGTGACTTCCAAACCACGTCGAGAGTGAACTTCTATCACCAGAAATACACATCTCTTACACCTCAGTGGCATGCCCGAGAATCGAACTCACGACCAAGGAGGTGGCAAGCACACACCATACCGACCGTGCCACTGAGACGCTTAGTTCCTGTAGCAGGAGAGTTCCTGTATTGGGAGAATCCTTCGGACTGTATTGGGAGAATCCTTCGGATGTCTTGCTGACTGAGTCAAGAGGTCTTTAGTAGATTTCTTCTTCAAATCCAACAATACCTGTTGAATAGTCTCTTCTGGGAACAGGCGGGACTTACTAATGGGAGAAAACATTAACGCTGACTTCTGATTACTTGTTACTCCTCTGGACGCAAAAGAGCACCACAACTCCTTCTTTTTAAGTACTCCCATTGTAAACAGGACGGCTAGTTCACTCAACCTGTCTCTAACAGCTTTATCCACCCAGGATAAAACATTAAGCCAGTCTGTAGGAAACTCCTCTTCCAAAGACTGACACTTCTCTATTTTCCTGGCTGATGCTGCAATTGTCCAGTCCAAAAAACTAAATACTTCAATCACCTTGAACAAGTTTTGAACCAGGTGATCAAAATCAGGGGTGGAAAACATTACTTTTGCAGCCGCAAAGGCCGATCCTCTGTTCGAGTCCACTAAACCCGAGAAATCCCCTTAAGAGGAGGCACAGACTCCCAAGGAAGGAACTTCTCCAGTCGTGTAAAACCGATGTCTTGTTTTGAAGCTTACAGGGGGGATAGGCAAATGAAGCTTTACCAGACTCCCGCTTCTCTGCCAACCACTCATTCAACTCCTTAAACACTTTCTTGGTGGACTGAGAAAGGACTAACTTCGGCAATGCTGAAGATACTACCTTCCTATCCATCACGAACATAGAAGGCGGTGATGAAGACGATGCTGGTTCCAAAATGTCTGCATACATAGTTAGTAAAAACCTAAAGAGACTTGAGTAACTGACGAAGATTTCAACTCCTGCTCCTGTTCCTCTTCCTCTGATATAACTGATCAACAAACCATCTTCCTCTTCTTTAGGTTATTGCTTTCTTCAAGAAACCCATAAGCTCTTGGAGTTGATGTCTGAAAGGACCAAACGATGCCTAATCTCCCAAAGCGCTCGATCTATAGAGTCGAAGTCGTGGAAGTCGAAGCAGTGGCAGTCGAACAAATCTTCTTAGAAGACGAGCGACCATCAGGCCAAGCGCTACAAGCTGCAGGAGGCAAACGAGTCAAAACTCCTCTCGACGAACTACGAGGGGAGTTGACAGCGC
Source organism: Macrobrachium nipponense (assembly GCF_015104395.2). Classification (NCBI taxonomy): domain Eukaryota; kingdom Metazoa; phylum Arthropoda; class Malacostraca; order Decapoda; family Palaemonidae; genus Macrobrachium; species Macrobrachium nipponense. Next base: position 34,092,914 of record NC_061102.1, on the reverse strand, counting down.
AAGAACGTGAGTGCTGATCAGATTGTGATTGTGTCGGCGCTTGAGAGCAATTGTCGCCAGTCTGAACTATAGTAATCTCAGGAGACGACTGAAGTGAATTTCAAAAGGCCTGTGCAGGTGCAAAACTACAGGATTGCTGAGGACTCCACTGCTCCTTCGAGTTCTTCACTGGCGGAGTTGTACAGTCCGCAAACGAGGCATGCCTCTTTAAAGGACACAACACCACAGCACTCCATATCTGTCGCTTCTTTTCAGGCAACGACACATCCGATTCAGAGGAAAACTGCACCTCACTAACATCTACACCCTTCCAATGGCATTTAGTCGACACACTCGAGTCAACAGGCTCAACTGAGTCGGAATACTGCTCATGGGCAAACCCACCCCAGTCTCCCTTCGACCTCCGGTATGTCTTCTCCTGGTTGCGGGAGAGCAGGACAGGGACCTTTGTCTAGGAGAAATAGGGTAACGGACAGCCATCTCCTCGGACATAACACTTATCTTTTCAGTAATACTCAATTTTTCCACAAAAGCATGAAAGGAAAAATCCAAATCCATCACAGATTTGGCCAAAATTTTGAACTTCTCGTCCATTTTTGGACTCTAAGCTGGCAATGGTGTTAGAATCAGAAGCATGGGCTACCTGGACTGGAGTTAGTGGCAATGAAGTACGAGGACTAACAATAGGAGAGATGTTGGGTAACAGAAGGGAAGAAAAAGAAGACTTCTTCGCCTCTAAAAGCAAAGGAGTTACATCAATACGAGACTTACTCCCAGCTCTAAGAGCCACTTTCTTCTTCCTATCTTTCTCCATCTTCTCTAAATGAGACTCAGAGTTCTTCCACCCTTGCTCATCTGTGTCCTGACACTCATTGCAAGTTAAGTCTTTGCTGCATATCTGTCCCCTACACTTTATGCACTTAAAAGTGCAGATCATAACAAAGCTTAGCCATTCTAGTTTTGAAGCCATTGCTGCAAAACTTAACTGAAGATGAACTAGAGTCTGACATTCTAAAGCTAAACTCTAATTAGCTAAATGAAAGCTACAAAAGCAGCTAATCCAGAAAAAACAACCACCAAATTGTAGCTCACCAAATATGAGAGAAAACTGCAAGATGGCGATGAAAAGTTTACTGCAAAAACCACCGATGTTACTCTGTAGTTGGCAGAAAACAAATTGACAATGGTTAGCTTGGAAGTATGTACTGGGTATTCCCGAAAGTGGGCGAGTTCTGTATCACCTACACTAACAATGGCAGCGCCGCCGCCACCAAATTCATAATTTGAATTTTTGACTGCCAGGTAAGAAAGCTTACAGCTTTTAATTGTTTGGTAAGTCACTTATCTGAAAACAGTCCTTCAGCAAGATTTTTCAATTTATGCGTACCAAAATCCAGGATGGGACACCACTTCTCTGGTTTTCAATTCTATACAGATGTCACAACATTCATTTTCTGGATCTGAAGCACTCTGCATTCAGTTTATCTCTTCTTCAATTTCATGAAACACACAGAATAACCATCAAGCTGTATCCAGTTTCTTGCCCTCATATCTTCTTGGTCTGTATGGATTTTCCTTGTTATTTTAACCTATAAATTTTCCATTAGGGATGGTAAATGGAATATTTGCAGTGTCTGTTTTGCAATTGTTCTACTTGAGAAGTATCTGGGAAAACACAAAAGAATACAGTTTACTGTTTCTTATTAATTACAATGCTGACAGCTGGGAGAATTTACAATTTTTAAATAGAACAAATAACCACTTTAAGAAGAATGGCTAATTCTTAACCTGTTGATGGTTGTATCTCTTCTTTCTACTTTTTGTTTACTGATCTGGTAACAAGCTTTCTGTTAACATTCCACAACAACAGGATATCAATGGTTAAGGATTAACCTGCTCCTGGTAATCTTGAACCTTCAGCTGTAAGGAATAATTCCCAGTTCCCCCTTGTTTTTCATTCTGTGCATAAGACAATAGGTCTGCCCTACAGTCTGACCATTAAAAAAATATACAAAATATGCGTATCTGCCATCCTGTTAAGTGTCTCATCAATTTTATACCTTTTTTTAAAAAGCTTGAAATCACATTCAGATTTTCCTCAGTTCAAACAACTTTACCCTAATGGGTTTAATGATTGCCGAGTTTGAGGAGCAGCTACAGTTTGAGGACCCTCTTCTTCAACTTCTTTGATCCTAGTACATCCTGATGTACATTGCCTCTTCCTCCAGAGTTCCTTTCAGGTTTGAGATGTTGTTCCTTGCATTCTATGTTAACAGATTCAGAAGTTCTTCTCAAAACAAAATTAGTCAATCAGTGTTTGCAAGTACCTTCCCTTTTTCACCTCAGAGTGACACTCCCAGGTAGTTCCTTATCTTTAAAAACCACGGTACTCTGAACGTTTCTTTTTTTTTACATCAGTATTACTTTGGATGATTTCACGTCCAATGTCTCTTGGAATCTTGAGTGTGTACCTGCTTTCTTTCTTCCTCACACCTTGTAAGTAACTCTTCTTTTCTTTCATTGGTCCAATTATTCATCAGAAATGTTAAGGCTTTCTTCTCTTTTCCATGAGTCTAATTATTCATCAGAACAAGTTAAGGCTTCAGATTTGCCATAGCCATCAAGATGCTGGGGAAAAGTGAATGACTACTGATACCAACAGATACCTTAGGATTTTAATAATAAAAATAGTTTAAATCCAGGTTCACATTTTGAGCCCCCATTGGTCATTAAATAAACAGATTTCCTAATATGTATAGACTTCTACGAGATATGAAAACTCTCCAAAAGTAATTTATGATGTGTGCTGTTGATATGTATAGTACTAAACAAGCAGCATATACTTGCAAGTAAAATCAGATACTACATGCATAATTCACACTGATGCCACTCAGCCAAGCCTAGATCAGACCAAACAAAATCAAGTGTAATAAATTTGTTTCCAGTAAACTTACTTGCTACTGCAAATGTTCATGTCCTGTACAAGTCATGTCTTATTTAAAACCAAAACCCCTAAGTAACTTTAACTACCTACATGCAAAAATGTCCCTATCAAAAGAACCTATGTAAGAGATACTAGTATCTTTATCTGAAGGCAAGTGATTGAGTACAAAGATGAAAGATCAAATTGGACCTCAACAAATCTATAATTTGTTTTTTAGACACAAAAAAGAACTGATGAACTCAAGTGTGCGCATTACGTGTATGGTCCAACTTGACAAAATAATATTCAAGTAAAACAGGAGATTTCAGCATTGTATAAACAAGTTTACTGATAGATGAAGTAAAATAATAAGAAATTTGGTTAACATGTTCTCTGTTAACATTTCAAATACTATCATGATATCAAGAAAAATGAACAAAAGACTCAGGAGTAGAAAAAACTACCAAACAACAGTAAGCTCACTAAGATTTTCCCTAATGGATCTCTTCATATGGATGTCATACTGGAGATCTAAATAGTAGTAATGTTAAATCTGATGTGTTTAAGAAAACTACAATTAAGTACAATTTTCAGTACCTATGGATGTTAAAGTGTTAGGAAAGTGAATATACTGTGGTCACCTTTCTTTGAGAAGGAACAAACTAGCACATCTTACCATGAGAAAGGAAAAAATTAATGGTTAGGCAACTCCCACTCATTCTAAGTTCCAGTATAAACAGAGCTGGAATTCAACTGACTCCTGGTTCTAGTTTCATTGGAGAAAGAAATACCTGCTGAACAAAGGAACTCCAGGAGAAGACTGTCAGTCACCAGAAAGACAAGTAAACCTGTGGATCTATGTGAAAGGGGCAGGTATTGCCATTCTTAGATGATTAATACCTTCACTGACGTATCAAAGGTGGGAAAAGCAGCTTGGAGGAATGTGAGGAAGTTAATCAACTCTACAGTCCACAAACCAAGAAATTCACCTCCTCCATCACTTCCTGTTGGAAACAGAGCTGCATAAATGATGGTACCACTTCAAGAGCAAACCCTGAGGACTTCTTGATCAATGATACTGGGTGCCAAGGGACTGGCATGGATGCTTTTTCGAGACTGAATGATCATGAACAACTCCAGCAGTCTCACTGAAGAACCTAATGCATCTCCCAAGCCTAAGAAGGACGCTACCAAAGTAGAGAGAGAAGACTTCAGCCTGACAGAGTGACTGCTTCACAGACAGTGATGTCAAATGTTTGGAACTTGAAAGGGTAGATGTTGACCCACATTTCAAAGACACAGGTGCAGAATGGGCACAATTTATCTGTTGTTCTCTCACTTATATCCAGCAGTAGAGACAAGCTTGCCATAATTGGTGTTAAGCCTAAGTAGGAACCCACAACTAATACCATGTGCATATAGACTGGTGATCTACCATGAGGGACTAGGGTTAATAAAGCACAGCTAAGGCCAATAAAAAAAACATGGTAAACACCACAAATAAGAACTGAGACAAACAGGAACCATGGGAAGTATACTCATGCACACTCCTTGTCATACTGTAAAGATATCGTTTCCATATTTTTATGTTTATTTCAATAACTTACTGGTTTGTAATTTATGTCATTCAGAGTCAAATTCTCTGGCCTTTCTACCTATATAATTATCATGTATATACACAGACTACGTCTGTACTTATCATCATTTGCATGAATGTAAAGAAAGACAAATTGTCTATCTCTGCGTTCGGATCTCTGTCAACCCATCCCAGGCACTACATGTCTGCCAGCACCTGTTATTGTATACACCGCGATGGGGCAATAAAGCATCAATACCCAGATATCTGTCTATCTGTCTTGTCCTCACAATACCTCCAAAAGAGATATAAGCAAGGAAGGAACCAGAGGCAACCTTTCACTCTTGAGAAGTCTAGATAGTAGGTGGAAATGCGTGAGCAGGCTTTTGAACCAGAAACTGGTGAAAGTTAAGTGGATAGCCATAACACCCAACCTCCTAACCAATTCCCATTAACTAGAACAACAGACACCCCTTTAAGGGGGGAAAGTTCCCCTTTTGAAGTCTGACTGGACTCCTTATGTTGAGAGGACTTACGGACACCCTCTCCCTACTTCTTCTACAGCCCTAAAACTGAGTTGGTGAGGAAGAGGAAAAGGAGGCAGAAGTGTTACAAGAGGAGCCTGATGACAAAGAAGAGGAGGTTGGGGAGGCATAAAGTACTTCTTCCCCTGCTACTACTACATTTTTCAACCATGCTATTCCTCCACTACTGCTGAAGAGTCTGTAGAGGCAAAATCTGAACAGGTCCAGGAGTTAAATTAACAGCAATAGGAACAGAACTAAGAGGTCCATCCAAAAGTAAGGTGTCTACTAGATAAATTTCTCGACAAACCAATGCATGGCCAGAGAGCATTCAGTAAAGCCTGTCAGTTTGCTGGAGGGCTCCCTGGATAGAATAGGGCATGGTCAAAGAGCCTCCCATAAAGCCTAGGAGTTTGCTGGACAGATCCCTGGAGAAACCAGGGCATGACCATACACCTTCAGTAACTCCAGAGAGTCTGCCTAATGAATCCCCCCAAACATACCAGTGGATGGCCAATAAGCTTCAGCAACTCCTGGAAGCTTGCCAGATGGATCTTCAAACAGACAATGGGATGACCAAAGAGAGTTTAGTAACTCATGGGTTACTTAATACAAATGCTGGAGTGATAGGTGCAGATAAATAGTCAGTGTTCATGTGATGGACATTCAGTGCTAATCCTCCTCTATCATCAAGTTCAGAAAGAGCATTTTAGACATCCTCAGTTTCCTCCAGTCCCCCTCCAGTTCCCCTGAGAATAATGGGGGACTAGAGGAGAATGACAAACAACCAACCAACAGAACAAAAGTAAAAACCAATGCATTAATGAAGGGAAGTGTGTTACCTCACAAAAACATAACTGGGTCTTCTTGTAATCCTCTAACTCTTGCTGTAAGTCTGCCAACATAAAAGGAGACCTGAAGAAAAATCTTTGCACAAACCTGACCCTTCAAATAAGAAGAAAAATGTTTTGAGGATCAAGAACCACATGCAATGTACAATCTTAGAAGTTAAGCATCATCACAATCACAAACAAAACCAAAATCCAGAATCGTCTTTGACCATCAATGCAATAAAAAGGTTCCACAGCAACATAAATTACTTGACTAACCAGTGGTCAAAGAAAAATTAAGGGTCTGCATACCTACCACCACTTCCTACCTTGTTAACAGGCTTTAATGAACAAAGGATGATACTGACATAGGAACAAATATGTATTAGTGAGAGATCATTTCAAGGCTCATTTCTAGAGAGGAAGAAAAAATTGGAGAGGTACATGCAAAGTGACTTTAACAAAGAAAAGACTAAGGATTCAACACTGAATGCTGAATTAACCTTTTCTTTCAGTTTACTAAAAGACCACAGATGTAACCAATACCATTTCCAGAAGTCAATAACCTCCCAATCACAAAAGTCAAAATGCTATCTGAGAATGAAATGGAGGAATGTAAGTATAAAAACATCAAGCAAAATATTAAAGAATTTTCGTAATTGACAAAGTGAAGGATGCTTAATAATGTCCAATTAACTACATTACTCATGATTTGGTCTGCAAAATTATGAACAAAGAAGTATATAAAATTGGTTTGGAAAACTCAAATGACCAAAATACAATTACTTTCAAACTAAAAATACATAGTGAGTACGAACATGAAAAGCTTAACTTATATAACATATCTAGCTATAGAGAAGAAGGAGAATGAAACACTTACCCAATCACAAAAAATACTCCAACTTACCATTCCAAAGACACATTAAAGAAAAACTCTGTACAAAATTCAAAATATAAGCACTCAAGATATTCCTTTCGCAAGTGCCGAGTCCTCACCCTACTTCTCCACTCCTTACATCAACACAATTCCATTCAGAGACCTCCTTCTTAAGCTAACCATCTACTGCTATAGTGTTGAATTACAACTGTTTGATCCCCATTTAATTTGCAGTAATTGGGCCAATTTGATCAAACAGTAAGTATGAACAAGCCAAACCTTTTACTTGAAAACTGGTATAATTCCTAGAACACCATCATCTTCCAGGACAAAATTCTGGTATTTAATGCATAATTACTTTATGCAAAATTGTTAAATTGATTCTTGTTAGGGACTACAAAAATGCTTTCTTTGAAGGGAATAAGGTGAAAAGGTTAATTATTCTCCTCAGCAACAAAAAAAATTATTATAAGTTGTCTTCCTTGTCAACTAACCTAGCAGTTAATCTGCTTTTTGGTAACTTTGTTTAAAATACATAATAATAATAATAATAATAATAATAATAATAATAATAATAATAATAAATAACAGAAAAAGGGGAGGAACTCAACGAGAAATACAAAGTACAAGAGAGGGGACAAACAAACAAACAATAGAAGATGTAAAACAGAGGCTTAAGGCCAAAGCACATAAGATCCAACGTACATGAACAGGAATAAGGGATACCAACAGAACAAACTATTCGGAACCAACCAGAAAAGACTATACAGCCAACTAAGAGGGGAAGACAACCACCCAGAAATTCCTGAAGCCGAACCAAGTAAGAGACTCTGGGAAAACATATGGAACAATCCGGTATCAGACAACTAACAAGCAACATGGCTCCAGGAAGTCAAGGAAGAAGAAACAGGGAGAATAAAACAAAGATTCACTGAGATCATGACAGACACAGCCAAACACCAACTAAAGAAAATGCCCAACTGGAAAGTCCCAGGTCCCAATGAAGTCCATTGATACTATCTCAAAAACTTCAAGGCCTTACACCCACAAATAGCAGAACAACTCCAGCATTGTATCACAAATCACCATGCCCCCAAATGGATGACAACAGGAAGAACATCCTTAGTACAAAAAGACAAGAGTAAGGGAAATATAGCCAGTAACTACAGGCCTATCACCTGCCTACCAATAATGTGGAAGTTACTAATAGGTATCATCACTGAAAGGCTATACAACTACCTAGAGGAGACAAACACCATCCCCCACCAACAGAAAGGCTGCAGAAGGAAGTGTAGGGGCACAAAAGACCAGCTATTGATAGACAAAATGGAAATGAAGAACAGTAGAAGGAAAACCAACCTAAGCATGGCATGGATTGACTATAAGAAAGCCTTCGACATGATATCACACACATGGCTAATAGAATCCCTGAAAATATATGGGGCAGAGGAAAACACCATCAGCTTCCTCAAAAATACAATGCACAACTGGAATACAATACGTACAAGCTCTGGAATAAGACTAGCAGAGGTTAATATCAGGAGAGGGATCTTCCAGGGCGACTCACTGTCCCCACTACTCTTCGTAGTAGCCATGATTCCCATGACAAAAGTACTACAGAAGATGGATGCCGGGTACCAACTCAAGAAAAGAGGCAACAGAATCAACCATCAAGGAAATAGATACCCTAATCCAGACTGTAAGGATTGTATCTGGGGACATCAGGATGGAGTTTGGAACAGAAAAATGTGCCTTAGTCAACATACAAAAAGGCAAAGTAACGAAAACTGAAGGGATAAAGCTACCAGATGGAGCAACATCAAACACATAGATGAGACTGGATACAAATACCTGGGAATAATGGAAGGAGGGGATATAAAACACCAAGAGATGAAGGACATGATCAGGAAAGAATATATGCAGAGACTCAAGGCGATACTCAAGTCAAAACTCAACGCCGGAAATATGATAAAAGCCATAAACACATGGGCAGTGCCAGTAATCAGATACAGCGCAGGAATAGTGGAATGGACGAAGGCAGAACTCCGCAGCATAGATCAGAAAATCAGGAAACATATGACAATACACAAAGCACTACACCAAAGAGCAAATATGGACAGACTATACATAACACGAAAGGAAGGAGGGAGAGGACTACTAAGTATAGAGGACTGCGTCAACATCGATAACAGAGCACTGGGGCAATATCTGAAAACCAGTGAAGACGAGTGGCTAAAGAGTGCATGGGAAGAAGGACTAATAAAAGTAGATGAAGACCCAGAAATATACAGAGACAGGAGAAGGACAGACAGAACAGAGGACTGGCACAACAAACCAATGCACGGACAATAAATGAAACACACTAAAGAACTATCCAGCAATGACACATGGCAATGGCTACAGAGGGGAGAGCTAAAGAAGGACACTGAAGGAATGATAACAGCGGCACAAGATCAGGCCCTAAGAACCAGATATGTTCAAAGAACGATAGACGGAAATAACATCTCTCCCATATGTAGGAAGTGCAATACGAAAAATGAAACCATAAACCACATAGCAAGTGAATGCCCGGCACTTGCACAGAACCAGTACAAAAAGAGGCATGATTCAGTGGCAAAAGCCCTCCACTGGAGCCTGAGCAAGAAACATCAGCTACCTTGCAGTAATAAGTGGTACGAGCACCAACCTGAGGGAGTGATAGAAAACGATCACTCAAAGATCCTCTGGGACTATGGTATCAGAACGGATAGGGTGATACAAGCAAATAAACCAGACGTGACGTTGATTGACAAAGTCAAGAAGAAAGTATCACTCATTGATGTCGTAATACCATGGGACACCAGAGTTGAAGAGAAAGAGAGGGAAAAAATGGATAAGTATCAAGATCTGAAAATAGAAATAAGAAGGATATGGGATATGCCAGTGGAAATCGTACCCATTATCATAGGAGCACAAGGCACGATCCCAAGATCCCTGAAAAGGAATCTAGAAACACTAGAGGCTGAAGTAGCTCCAGGACTCATGCAGAAGAGTGTGATCCTAGAAACGGCACACATAGTAAGAAAAGTGATTGACTCCTAAGGAGGCAGGATGCAACCCGGAACCCGACACTATAAATACCACCCAGTCGAATTGGAGGACTGTGATAGAGCAAAAAAAAAAAATAAATAATAATAATAATAATAATAATTATAATAACAAGAAATTCCTGAAGCCGAACCAAGTAAGAGACTCTGGGAAAACATATGGAACAATCCGGTATCAGACAACTAACAAGCAACATGGCTCCAGGAAGTCAAGGAAGAAGAAACAGGGAGAATAAAACAAAGATTCACTGAGATCATGACAGACACAGCCAAACACCAACTAAAGAAAATGCCCAACTGGAAAGTCCCAGGTCCCAATGAAGTCCATTGATACTAGCTCAAAAACTTCAAGGCCTTACACCCACAAATAGCAGAACAACTCCAGCATTGTATCACAAATCACCATGCCCCCAAATGGATGACAACAGGAAGAACATCCTTAGTACAAAAAGACAAGAGTAAGGGAAATATAGCCAGTAACTACAGGCCTATCACCTGCCTACCAATAATGTAGAAGTTACTAATAGGTATCATCACTGAAAGGCTATACAACTACCTAGAGGAGACAAACACCATCCCCCACCAACAGAAAGGCTGCAGAAGGAAGTGTAGGGGCACAAAATACCAGCTATTGATAGACAAAATGGAAATGAAGAACAGTAGAAGGAAAACCAACCTAAGCATGGCATGGATTGACTATAAGAAAGCCTTCGACATGATATCACACACATGGCTAATAGAATCCCTGAAAATATATGGGGCAGAGGAAAACACCATCAGCTTCCTCAAAAATACAATGCACAACTGGAATACAATACGTACAAGCTCTGGAATAAGACTAGCAGAGGTTAATATCAGGAGAGGGATCTTCCAGAGCGACTCACTGTCCCCACTACTCTTCGTAGTAGCCATGATTCCCATGACAAAAGTACTGCAGAAGATTTGATGTTGGGCACCAACTCAAGAAAAGAGGCAACAGAATTAACCATCTAATGTTCATGGATGACATCAAGCTGTATGGTAAGAGCATCAAGGAAATAGATACCCTAATCCAGACTGTAAGGATTGTATCTGGGGACATCAGGATGGAGTTTGGAATAGAAAAATGTGCCTTAGTCAACATACAAAAGGGCAAAGTAACAAGGACTGAAGGGATAAAGCTACCAGATGGGAGCAACATCAAACACATAGATGAGATGGGATATAAATACCTGGGAATAATGGAAGAAGGGGATACTATAAAACACCAAGAGATGAAGGACACGATCAGGAAAGAATATATGCAGAGACTCAAGGCGATACTCAAGTCAAAACTCAACGCCAGAAATATGATAAAAGCCATAAACACATAGGCAGTGCCAGTAGTCAGATACAGTGCAGGAATAGTGGAATGGACGAAGGCAGAACTCCGCAGCATAGACCAGAAAACTAGGAAACATATGAAAATACACAAAGCACTTCACCAAAGAGCAAATACGGACAGACTATACATAACACGAAAGGAAGGAGGGAGAGGACTACTAAGTATAGAGGACTGTGTCAACATCGAGAACAGAGCACTAGGGCAATATCTGAAAACTAGTGAAGACGAGTGGCTCAAGAGTGCATGGGAAGAAAGACTGATAAAAGTAGATGAAGACCCAGAAATATACAGAGACAGGAGAATGACAAACTGAACAGAAGACTAGCACAACAAACCAATGCACGAACAATACATGAGACAGACTAAAGAACTAGCCAGCAATGACACATGGGAATGGCTACAGACGGGAGAGCTCAAGAAGGAAACTGAAGGAATCATAACAGTGGCACAAGATCAGGCCCTGAGAACCAGATGTGTTTAAAGAACGATAGATGGAAATAAAATCTCTCCCATATGTAGGAAGTGCAATACGAAAAATGAAACCATAAACCACATAGCAAGCGAATGTCCAGCACTTGCACAGAACCAGTACAAAAAGAGGCATGATTCCGTGGCAAAAGCCCTCCACTGGAGCCTGTGCAAGAAACATCAGTACCTTGCAGTAATAAATGGTACGAGCACCAACCTGAAGGAGTGATAGAAAACGATCAGGCAAAGATCCTCTGGGACTATGGTATCAGAACAGATAGGGTGATACGTGCAAATAGACCAGACGTGACACTGATTGACAAAATAAAGAAGAAAGTATCACTCATTGATGTCGCAATACCATGGGACACCAGAGTTGAAGAGAAAGCGAGGGAAAAATGTTTAAGTATCAAGACCTGAAAATAGAAATAAGAAGGATATGGGATAAGCCAGTGGAAATTATACCCATAATCATAGGAACACTAGGCATGATCCCAAGATCCCTGAAAAGGAATCTCGAAAAACTAGAGATTGAAGTAGCTCCAGGACTCGTGCAAAGGAGTGTGATCCTACAAGCGGGGCACATAGTAAGAAAAGTGATGGACTCCTAAGGAAGCAGGATGCAACCCAGAACTACACACTATAAATACCAACCAGTCGAATTGGAGGACTTTGATAGCCACCACCCCCCAAAAAAAAAAAATAATAATAGTTAATAATAATAAAATAATAATAATAATAATAATAATAATAATAATAATAATAATAATAATAATAAAATAGTAATAATAATAACGTAAAAAATCATCAACCCTAGAAATAGAAAACATGAAATACCTGACACTCGGTTTAATATATGTTGTTAAGAAAAGGAGCATGTATTATAATTGCAAAACCATGAAACAAGAGGGTAATTCTGTAAGGAACTCCCTTGATATTCTTATTTAATGATGAGACCTAATGTTAAGAAAAAACCTACAAAACACTTCATTCTCATGCATCTACTCCTCACTATCTGCAATTGTTATGGCTATGGCTAAGCAAAAATAATATTTACAGGTGAAAATTTGATGACTCACAAGTACAATCTACCTTTATAATGAATTAAAAACAAAATGAATGAGTGAATGGCATCCACTAGTCTGTAATAATTGTCTTGATAAGAAGCTATGTTAATTACGGAGGCAACAATGACAGAACTGCAATTGGAAAACCACAGTATGTACAATACTATGTACTAACACGTACAGAAGAAAATCTTTCTTCATCATGATATTGCAACGAAAAATCATAATTCCAATCATATGTGGAATACTGCTCAGATTTTAGCAACTGAGAATAAAATGTAAAGTCCAAATGGCACAAGAGATCATACCATAGCAATTATGTGAACTAAACAGGTGTGCTTTCCTTACAAGATACACAAACTAATCTACAAAAACTAATATACCGCTACCTATGGACTACATGTTATGCTTACTTCGATCAGTTCCTGCTCTGACTGAAGCTGGGAATAAGAGATGGAATGTGCTAGTAATCAATATTCTAAGCTTATTAAAGTAGGTATATTACTTCTAAGACTACAGGATCATACTTTCACTATAATGTACGTTCGTATATATATTTTGTTTATAAATATTAGCAATCTAAGGAATACCAAACTAAATCAAATATTTTCAGTATTACTCAATTAAAAGCAATAATCTTGTGCACAGCACGACACATTTTCATTATAAGAGGACTTATTATTACATAGAGTGAAATAACTGACTTAGAATTAAAGCAAACAATTAGTATAGTAATTGTTCTTACAATATTGTAGATAGATATATGTGTGCAACACAGCCTGTAGTCCAGCTCACAAGACACAAGCCACAAAGCATATACATACATGTAATATGCAACAAAGGCATTTCCCATGCACCTATAATAATACATCCAACATAATTGTCTACATTTATTTCCAAGATACTGTATTCCTAAAACCAAGGTTATGAGTTTTCTGTTTATCCGCTTACCCATTTCTTAGGTCTACTTAGAAAATGAAAAAAAATTCATCATGGTCATGGTGATAAATTCAAATTTTCACTGGACACACACAACTTTGCTTGAGGGAAGGTCCTTTGTTTTAAATAATGTAGGTATTAAGTCTTTAGATATACAAGCAATTTCCTTTAGCAATGTAAAAAAACTGGAAGTCACTTGAACGGGAAGTATTTTAGTTAACCCCGCAAACATACTAGTTGAGAAAATCAGTGAAAAATTTATAGCATAAAAAGCTATCAATGAGCATCTTTGCTTTTACTGTCCTCTTGCTTTTACCAGTTATTTAGGTAGAGGGGGCCACTTGGGGTGGTGAAAGTGAGCTTGCAAAGATTGTAACCCACTAGCTGGTCCTAATTCTACATTCTCATATGCTTTATTTTTGTCAATCCTGCCCTTCTCTCTCATAGATATTAACAGAACTGCCTGTTAATAATAATTTGACTGTAGTATGTTGCCCTCTCTTCTATTACTATTTTATACTTTTTTGCTTACATTTCTTTGGTATGTGTAGGTATAGTAATATATGAATACTGTATATAAACTAATCCTTCAATTATCTGGTTTTAACCTAAATGAAACTCCACACTCTCTGGAGGACCCAAAGGCAGCCAGCAAGACAATATAGTATGTTTAAAAGAGATATTTTCATAAAATATAAATTTTCATGATAAAATTTATTATTTGGATACTTACCTACTGTTAAAGTTGGCTCATATCTCCACGCCAATAGGCAAGTTGGCATTCAAAACAAAAGAAAAAACAATCGCTTGGCTGACCCGGAAGACTGTTTAGTTCACCTGTTCTCCACCTGGTGTGTTCGAATGTTTTAGCCCTAGTCAGAATTCTCCTTGATAGCCCACTAAATGTGGGGAGGCTGGGTGGGGTTTATTTTAACAGTAGGTAAGTATCCAAATAATAAATCTTATCATGAAAATTTATATTATTTGAGATGAATCTTACCTATTGTTAAAGTTAGCTGATTCCCACATTGAGATAAAGGATGGTGGTTAGTGCTGCTAGTCTTATTAAATGCTTAACAAAAAAAGACATTGCATTCTTAGACAAAGGAGCGTTAGATTTACTAACAATACAAAATAAATTACTAATTCTGCCACTCACAGGCTTTAATCTATCTAAGTAAATTTTAATAGCTCTAACCGGACAGAGGAGGGCTTCTTCATTCCCCACCAATGAGATCAAATTTGGAATTCTTACCGTTCCAGGTAGAAGTTTAGCCTTGACATCGTTCTTAGCCCTGCACAAGGGCATAAATGATAAAACAGCATCTCCTCTACAAAAACCTACCTTATTGGAGAATGCTTGTAACTCGCTTACTCTTTTGGCTTCGCTAGCACTACCAAAAAGAACATCTTCATGGTTAGAAACTTCAAAGAAGCAGATCCCAAAAGTTCAAACAGATCTGCAGATAAGAATTTTAGCACTACATCCAAGTTCCATGAAAGAGATTGATACTGAACTTCATGGACTTCAATTTCAAACAATCTTAACGCCTCCTTAAGATCTGGATCGTTAGAAATATCTAATCATACATGCCATAGCACCAATGAAAGCGTGGATCTATATCCTTGAATTGCAGCTTCAGAAAGCTTCTTACTATATCTAAGATATCGAAAGAACTTTATTTGTTTACAGAGGTACGGGTGCTGGAAATCCCTCTAAAATGACACCAGAAGCAGTACACAACCCATTGTCTCTGATACAAGGCCACTCAAAGGAGACAGTCGAGTCTCCAAGCGGTTAAGTGTAGCATGCGGAGGCTTTGGTGGAACCACTTGGAATTTGGTTGTCTGAGTAGATCCTTCCTTAAGGGAAGGACACGAGGGAAATCCACTGAAAGTGCTAGAAGGTCCGGAAACCATTCTCTCTGAGGCCACCACGGAGCTACTAGTGTCATTCTGCAATTATTCGATTCTTGAAACTTGTTCAGCACTTTTCTTATTGTTGCAAATAGAGGAAAAGCGTATGCATCTAGGTTGGAGCAATCTTGAAGAAATGCATCTACTGCTCAAGCCTGAGGGTCCTGGCATGGAGAGCAATGCACTGGGTGTTTCTTGTTCATTGCTGTTGCAAATAAGTCCACATTTGGAGCTCCCCATAGATTCCACAGTGACTGGCAGACTTGCAGATGTAATGACCATTCCATGGGTAGGATTTGTCCCTTCATGCTCAATTGATCTGCCAAGACATTGTTCTTCGTTCTTCCCTGGTAAGAACTGTGGAACCAATACTACGAGTATGTTCCTGGCTTCCGCCCAAAGAAACAACTTCTCCGCTATCAGAAGCATTGACTTTGATCTTGTTCCGCCCTGGTTTCTGATGTATGCCAAAGAGGTAGTATTGTCTGAAAAATACTGCTATTATATTACCTTTCCTCTGGCTATTTGTTCGCACTGAAGGAGAGACTTCCATACTGCCAACAGTTCTAGATTGTTTATGTGCAACTCCCTCTCATGCAGTGACCATACCCCGGACATCTGATAGTCTCCCAAGCAAGCTCCCCAGCCTGTCATTGAGGCGTCTGAAAACGAGGTTAAGTCTGGGCTCACTAATCTTAGGGGTGACCCTGTTCCCAGTCTTTGACGATCCTTCCACCATGCTAACATCTCCCAAAGACTTACTGGGACTGAAATTAAATGGGAGCCTGGCAGGGACTTCCTGTCCCAAGATTCTCTCAAGTAGAGTTGAATTGGTAGCATCCTGAGTCTTGCTAAACTGACAAATCTTTCCAGAGATGCCATGTGTCCCAACAGAGACAGCCATTGCCTTGCTGGAAGCTTCCTTAAGGGCTGAAATTTTCCTAGAAGCAATAAATAATTGTCTATCCGTTTCTCCGATGGAAAAACCTGAGAACTGCAAGTGTCTCTCCTCATCCCTAGATAGGGAATTGTCTGAGTTGGAATCAGAGTAGACTTCTGAAAATTTATCAATATGACCAGTGATTGAGCCAGGCAAAGTAACAGATCCTTGGCCCTCAGAATTCCCTTGAAAGAGTTGGCCAACATTAGCCATTCATCTAAATAGAGCAGAATTCTCACTCCCAACAAATGACACCATCCCCCTACTGGTGCTAAAGTCCTTGTGAATACCTACGGTGCTGTGCACAGGCCGAAGCAAAGAGCTCTGAATTGAAATGTCTTCCCTGCAAAGACAAAACGCAGGAACTTGTGAGACTAAGGATTTATCGGAATGTGGAAATAAGCGTCTTGCATGTCCACCGACATCATCCAGTTGTTCTTCTGTACTGCCGCTAGTACTGTGCTGGGTGAATTCATGGAGAATGGGCTTAGACGAATGAATGTGTTGAGTCTCGACACATCCAGTACTGGACGTCACCCTCCAGATGCTTTGGGCACCAGAAATAGACAGTTGTAAAACCCAGGCGAGTTTCCTGACACATCTTTCTGAAGTACAAGAAATTTCTCCTGCTGATGACGATAAGCTGGAAGAGCAATTGGAGATGATGACAGAGGCAGAGGAGACAGAAAAGGAATTTTGTAGCCTTCCTTCAGTACCTCCACCACCCAAGGTTCTGCTCTTAAGTCTCTCCAAACATGCCAGAAGATCTGCAGTTGACCTCCTACTGGAACCTGAAGGCATAAAGATTCACTTCTTTCTAAAAAACTTGACAGTTTTGTTTTTATTGGAGCCTGGTAAAGACCTACGAAAGGGTTTAGCAGTTGAAGACTGTTCATGAGATGAGGAAGGACAAATTTTTGCCGGAGGGCCAGAAGGCAAAGAAGGAGCAGGTCTTTTATTCATAGCTTTAAAAGATTGTCTGATAAATTCCCTATTTTCCTGTACGGAAATATCCTCGAAAGATAAGAGCACAATTGTTCTCTTTTCTTCAAGATCAAATTAGTGAAAGCATGAGAACATTCGTCTGCCACATCTGAAATAGCCTTATCCAGGCAAGACATAAAATCTAAAAACTCTTCCCAAGTTTTGATACCCGCTGGCGTCGGAAAGTCTTTAAGCTGGCGCAGAGAGGCAGCAATAGTACTTAGCGAAAGTTCTGCAAAAGACAAAACCTCAGTACTTCTAAACAAAGACTTGGACAAAGTCTCTGCCTCTGTATTAGACCAAAGCACCCTACCAGTCTCAAGAGCGCGTCTTTTCATAGGATCGAGACACGCAAGGAAATCAGCATCGTCGACCGAGGATGGTTTCAGCACCGGTAACGAGCCTGTGTCGTAATAACTGATTCTATGCGATTTCAAAAACCCTGGAATACTAGAGCTGGCAGACTTACCAGAATCTTTGTACACCAGAAGAAGAGATATTTTGTCAAAACGTCCTCTAATTGAAGACAAAAGCTTAGGTTTCTTCAAAGACTTAATAGGAGTTGAAATGCTGGAAGACAATAACAACCTAGTCTCTACAGAATCTCTTTCCTCACCAAATGAGGATAAAGAGAAGCGCAATGCTCCTGTATGCGCCGAAAGACTGAAGGAGACTCTTCTGACTCAAGCTCTTCTTCCGCCAGTTGCGGATTCAAGACGACAGCAGCCGACTCCTTGTAACAAAAATTTGACTCGATAGGCGTAGCGCCTCCGGAAGAAGTTGTCTGCAGTTGTCTACTAGCGTTGACACCAGTCGGCCAAGCCGAAGCAGAGGGGATACCCATCGGTAAAGAAAATGGGACTTGTAAGAGAGGCGGAGAAGATTTGTCGATACTGAACTGTACCACTTCGTCTGAATGCGCCTCAAGCAGCTTGGGAACGATCCCAGATGACACATCTTTAGAGTAAAGCAGCTAAAACGCATCTAGTTTGGAAACAACAGTAGAATCTGTAACCATAGAAGGAAGAGAAAGAGAGACATTAACAGAGTCCACCTGAGACTCTCCAACAGTAGAGGACCTAGGAATAGCCAAGAAAGATTTAGAATGAGACGTAGAAGCAGACGAAATAGGTTCAACAATTGATTGAGTCAATGTAAAAGAATTAGAATAACTAGCTGCGGGGATATCATTATTAATAGTCTATATCTAAATTCTTACTCTTCTCTTCTTCTCCCCTTCCAACCTAATTATCTTCAGAAGTCTTCTAAACTTTATTGTCTCTTTGTCTTTGTTCTGAAATTCTTTCCATGAACACGTAGGAAAACCTATTTTTGGTTTTAACTGTTGAGTCAAGGATTACCCTTTTGTTGGTCTATCCAGAGCTCCATGGTGACCAGACTAATGTCAAAGAATTCTCTTATCTGGTCTTATGGCCAGGTATTGTGTCGTAATGATAAACATTATAACACATGATAGAGTATAAATGGACTCGGAATAACTTGGCACTTTCTATAATCCTCAGCGAACACTAATACCCAGTTTACCTATGTCAAAACCATAAGAAGAAGTGGTTATACGCATACACACTGTCATATTGTTTACATATGACCAAAATTGGACCCAGACGCCATTCCTTTTTGTTGGTCAATGTAGGATGACCCCTTACCCAAATCCCATGTCTTTTCATCAGGGAAGCGGGAGGGTTTTGAGGACTCAACAGCAACTACCAAAAACAGGTTTTTCTTACGCCAAAACCTGTTTTTTTATAATGTAGTCGCTGTCTCATCCTCAAAGAGCTTTACAAAGAAATTGATAGGTAACGAAAAGCTCTTGAATTTTAATCTCGACAACCCAAAAACATCTTTGGTACAGGGTCAAGCCACTAGTTTCAAGGCCACACTCTATTTCAAATACCTTCAGGTTTGGTATCAAAGAACAAGAAACAAGTACAAACTCATGTTCTTTAGGGTGAAGTTCTGAGGTAACAACGTACATAAACATGCTGGGTATGGTTGCAGTATTGTCAAATCTTCCCCAGCAACAGCTGGCATACCCGCCTGTTCGGAAGACCTGTTGTTTGCCACTGTAGTGCCTATGGGCCAAGGCTATTCATGCCACCTACCGATACAATAGGTGAGTCTGCGAATAGCGGGGGTCAACCATAATGGTTCAGATATAAATAAAGCAGAATTCAGAATAGCAATAGATTTGTTTGCTGCTACAGATACCAGCATTAGCCTTTAGCAATTAAAATAATTATGTATGTTGTATAATGTGCATAAGATTTTTGACAAAAAGACCAATAACTCTGCTGACCATTTTTTTGCCAAAAAGAACAACAAATCATGCAAAATAATTACCAAGAACAATCTAGACAAGCTTATTTTTTAATAGATGAACAGGAAATTTTTTTTCCCACAATGCATTAAGAAAACTGTCCAAATGAATTAGCTCTATTATTTGCAAGTTCACAGCTGACTAGTGCTTATGACAATATGCCAGCAGAAGAAACTTCAACTTAAAGCGGTTTACTGGGGCTATTTACTCTGTCTTCAAATTAAACATACCTGTAAAAACAAGAACTGATACTGCACAATGAATTCTGTTTTATACATTTAGTGCCTCCCTATCACCTTCATTTTCATAGGTAAGAGAATCTCGGGAGATTTATACTTTAAAATTCAAGTCTGAATGATGCTCTACCTGAGGAAATAATGCCAAATATGAAAAATAGTAATAAAGTGATAAAGGGTAAGTCTTTAGCATGATGATAGAAGAGAGATATCTAAAATCACTCAAATAGAGCCAATAAAAAGGATTTTGACGTAAGGAAAAATCTATTTCTGGGCGATTGGCTCGTGTCGCCAGCGAAATATCCTTTAATCTATTATTTCTAGGGTAAATGTACTAACACATACCAGAGAATAAATAAAATAAAGAAAAAGTCAGTATGACTGACTCGCTCACCCCTCTAGGAGGGTGTCGGTATGAACACTAGGCGAGTGAGAACCACTACCACGAGCCAATGCCAATAGAAATCTCCCACTACAAAACCCTCCAAGAGGGGAGCCGTCCCACAGAGGGAGCAGCTCGTACTACTACTACACCATCCCATGCTTGCGACTGCTGCGCCTCTAGTGGCCATCCTGAAGTTAGCAGACAATCGTGAGCGAATGGATGGGTAGGGGGGGTATTTCGCTGGCGACACGAGCCAATCGCCCAGAAATAGATTTTCCTTACGTCAAAATCCTTTTTCTGGGCTCAGCTCGTGTCGCTTGCGCGAAATCGTACCAGAGAAACAGCACAAGATTGTAAACAAAGTAAATAAAATATAATAAAACAAAATAGGTCTCAAATAAAAGATACAAAATAAAAGAATGAATATAATTGCTAAAAAGATACAAGTACACAGTAAAACAAAATCAGAATTATGCTTAAATTACCCTTAAAATCTAATTATGTTAATAATATAAAGGTAATTTACATATATACAAATAGGTACAATGATTACCTATCACAATAAATCTGTGTAACAACATGTATCAAAAATAGAAATAGCAATTAGTATAAATTTACATAAATATTGATCAATGATAAAATAAAATATCTTAGGAATGTATATGACTTAATATACAAAAACCCGTAACCATTGCATTATGATGTATCCCCTAGCATAAAAATAATGGGATAACATCTATGAGATCAGTATGGTAATCAGATGTGAGTGTCCCTAACCAGGCAAAAGGGGCACTATACAATCATAAAGCAGCTAAGACACAAGGTAAATGTTAATGAACAAGGCAGAATAGACGAACTGTTGGGTGAGGCAGGTAGAAAGGAGGACTGAATCTTCTACTATAATCTAGCTAGAGTCAGGGAAACTATGTTACCCGCTGCTACTGCTGGGAATTTCAGAGCTTCCAAGGACTTAAGGTAGTGACGTTTGAACACTGTCGGCGATTTCCATCCGGTATACTTCTTTAAATCAGCAAAATTCATATGTTGGAAGTAATTAATTGAGGTGGCTACTGCCCCTGACATCATGTGCTTTTGGAAAGGAGTCAGGATTGGCTTGTTTGATAAAGTACAGGATTTGTTGCCTGATGCCTATTTAGTGGAATAAAGTACCAACCTTTTTCCCTCCTAAAGGAGGGGCCCGATGGAGAGGAGGTCCTGGATAGAAAGGCTCGTAAGGTTGAAACCGGACAAAGGGAAACATCTTGTGGAAGGGGTAGTACCTTCCAAGGTTCCCACCTCATCAAAGGATCTTCATTCTTTGCTAAAAAGCTACGTTCCGGAGAAAGTAGCACTTCCCCCGTGGGAAGGAATTGAATATGATCCGGATCTCTGGATAAAGCCGACAGTTCTGAAATTCTTGCTCCTGAAGCTAGCTTAATAAAAACCAGAGTTTTTCTTAGGAGCAATCATAACGAGCATGTGTCATTATCGGTTTCGGAAGCCAGTTTTTAGAACATCGTTTAAGAACCATGAAACTGACGTAGGCCTGACAGAGGGCCTAAGTCTAGCACATGCTTTAGGAATAGACGAGAAATAGGTATCTGTCAAGTCTATGTTAAATCCAAATTGAAATATCTTTTTCAATGCTGACTTGTTTGTCGAATCGTGCTAGCTGCTAAACCCTTTTCAAATAAAGATCTGAAAAAGGATATAGCAGAATTAACTGTCATGATTCTGATATCTGACTCTCTCAGGAAGATTGCTAACTTTTTGACGGCAGCATCATACTGCCTCAAAGTTGAATCCCTTTTATCGGATTCCAGGAAAAGAATATTCTGAGGGTCAATATTCGCATCTCTTTTTGCCGCAAACTTCATGAAATCCATAAAGTTAGGGTTTTGAGAATCCCTGAGGAAGCGAACACAGTCTTCGTTTGTACTGACTGGGAGAGCTTGGGACTGGGGATCCGAAGGGGACGAAGACCCAGTTCCAGGATCAGGGGTACCAATTGCTCTTCGGCCAGTCTGGGGCTACTAGAGCCACTTGACCCCTGAATGTCCTGAGTTTGTCTAAGACCTTCATAAAGGAGATTCACTGGAGGGAGACGTAAATCTTCTCCCAGTTGTTCCAGTCCAGAGCCAGGGCTTCCGTGGCGTAAGCCAGAGGGTCCAGGTTGGGGCTACATAACACGGTAGTTTGTGGTTCGCTTGTGATGCGAAGAGATCCACCTGTAGCCCGTGGGACTCTTTGAAGGATCCTTGGAACGAACTCTCGTCTAGAGACCATTCCGACTCTAGGGGTACTGATCGGGATAGGGCGTCTGCTATGACGTTTTCTTACTCCAGCTATGTGGGTGGAGGAAAGATGCCAACTGAATTTGTCTGCCAGGGAGAAGATGGCTATCATGACGTGATTTAGATGACGTGACTTGGAGCCTCCTCTGTTTATGCAATGTACTACCACTGCGCTGTCCAAGACTAGCTTTATGTGGGAGTACCTTGGTGGGCGTAATCTTTTCAGAGTCAAGAAGACTGCCATTGCCTCCAGTACGTTTATATGGAACTGACGGAACTGGGGTGACCAAATTCCTTGCACCTTTTTGACCTGGGAGTACCCTCCCCAGCCGCTTAAGGACGCGTCTGTGTGGATGGTAATCCCTGGTGGAGGGAACTGAAGAGGGACTGACACTGACAGATTCTTGACTTTGCCACGGCCGAAGCCGGTTTCTTTAGAATCAGAGGTACTGAGGATAGCTTGTCCCTGACCTGACATTTGCTCGAGAGCGCCAGATCCTGGTTAGATCTTTCAGTTTGGCTTTCATTAAGATGTTCGTTACTGAAGCAAACTGGAGAGAGCCGAGGATTCTTTCCTGAGCTCTCCTCGATGCTAGTTTGTGACTTAGAAATTGCTTGACTGACTTCGCTATTTCTTTCCTTTTGGTGGATGGAATCGACAGAGTGTGTGAGGATAGATTCCATTGAATGCCTAGCCACTGAAAGTTTGACTCTGGGGTGTAGTCTGGACTTGGATCTGTTTATCTTGAATCCTAGATATTCTAGGAATTGGATCACTTTCAGTGTGGCCTTGTTGCATTCTTCGACTGATGGGGCCCAGATCAACCAATCGTCGAGATACGCTACTACCATAATCCCTTGAGCTCTGAGCTGTTGCACTACTACTTCCGCTAGCTTCGTGAACACCCTGGGTGCCCACGTTGAGCCCGAACGGGACTACCTTGAAGGAGAACGTCTGGTCTCCTATCTTGAATCCCAGATACGGACGGAAGTGTCTTGCAATAGGGATATGATAGTAGGCGTCTGTAAGATCGATAGAGGTGGTGACGGCCCCAGGCGGGGAAGTAAGGTCCGCACCTGTGAGATCGTGAGCATCTTGAACTTGTCGCAGGCGGATGGCTAAGTTTTAAGCGGGACAAGTCTAAGATTACCCTTCTTTTGTTGAGCCTTTCTTTGGGACGCTGAACAAGCGACCTTGAAATTTTAATCTCTTGACTTTGACTATAGCTCCTTTCTGAAGGAGGTCCTCTGCGTACTCTGTCAATTCCTTGGAAAGGAAGTTGACGGAAAGGTCTGGCTGGAGGGGTGGGTTCGTCAACCAGCTCCAACCCAGCCCTTTTGACACTATGCTCTGAGCCCACTGGCTGAAGTTCCACCGGTGGCGAAAGTGAAACAGCCTCCCTCCTACCTGAAGTTCCTCATTGGTTCTGGTAACCCCCTCGACCTCCTCTGAAGTGCTTTCCCCTATTGAAGGGGCCTCCCGATCCTCTCCCACGAAAGGACCGCTTACCTCTGCCTCCCTTGTTCGAGCGGTCATACTTCTGAGAAGCTTGACTCTCGAAGGGGACCCCCCCTGGGGGATTGTAGCTGGAGAGATGGCGTATGAGGTGGAGGGTTTGAGGCTGAGGGGATATCACATAAATAGGCTGTGATTGACCTTTAGACGTGGAGGGCTGAGCTGTCTGCATAACGGCACTGTAGGAACTTGTTGAGGAAGCGCGGCTGCTTCTTTTGGTAAGGTTGGAAACGTCTAGGCTTCCTTTGTCCCTTACCTTTTGGTGTCAAGTCTTGCCTTCTCCTAGCCGTAAGACCCCAACGGTCCTTAAGGCTTTGGTTCAACCTCGTAGCCTCTGCTTGTACTTCCTTTACCATAGCCTCTGGGAAGAGATCTGCGCCCCAGATGTTAGAAGAAAGTAACCTATTCGGTTCATGCCGAATGGTTGCCTCTAGCAATACATGCTTTCTGCAATTTGTTCTAGCAGTGGCAAACTCGAACATGGTCTGACTGCACCGTTTGAGTCAGGGCTTTGGTCATAAGCTTAAAAATTGGTTCTGAACCATAAGCCATGGTTGCTACCTCAGACATAGCCATCAGGTTGATTGACCTGGCTAGTCGTGTTTTCGAGTCAAACTCCGCTTGAATAAGACTATCAGGGAGCCTGGGCAGCTTTTCACCAAACTGCTCCATAGCACAGTCAGGTTTGAGTTTGCCAGCTGTGAAAGTGTTAGCAAGTCCTCCCATAATTCTCCAATTGACGGGAGCAACGGAGAAGTGGGGTCTGCTTCTTTTTCAGCTGAGGCATGGGTTCCCCTTTCTGAGCTGCTGAGATGGTCGACCTCGCTATCTTGGTAAGGAAAGGGAGCGGGGTACCTTCGTCCATCGTGAAAATGGTAAAGGGACTTTTGAATGGTTGGATCTTGGTATTCGAACAGTCCATGTCGTCTAGACATCTAAGCCATTCTCGTTGGGCCTGGTCCCGAGAATAGAGGACTGTCTCCTTTGGTACCCTGTCATCTCTAACCATAGCCGAAGGCGTGAGCCTAGCGTAGCCTTATTGAAAGGGAGGCTGTAGCCTTCCGGGTAGAACTCCGAAGTCCTCTATTCTTCGAGTTCCAAACTCCGGTATGGAGATGAGACCATCTTGGAAGGGAGCATATGACGCTACTCTCCAAGGATTGTTCATGGAGAAAGCGGGCAGCGAGTCATATCGGGGGAAGCTGAGATCCACTAGTGTTAGAGTTGGAGGGAGAGGCAAGAGGGGCTTCTCTTAGGCCGGCTATAATAGTATCCTGAAGTTATCCTATCCGACAGGCGAGATATCATATGTTCCATACTCGTCTTTAAGGGAGCCTACCAAGTCGCCCACCTGTTGCAACAGGCCAGCATTGGGTGTCCAGAGCCGGAGCTGCTGCGGAGGTGGAGGGAGACTCTGAATAGGCACCAAAGGTATGGAACTGGTGATACTGCCGGGGTGCGGGATTTCTCCTTAGGCTTACTCTTTGAGGACTTTGAGCCGGAGCTAGACCCTTTAGACCTGTCTGGGCCGGGATTACGAGCCGGAGACTTACGCGAAGAAGAAGACGAGGACGTCTTCTTCGAGGACGATGACGTCTTAGTCAAGGTCATATGCTTAGACTTGATCTTAGGCCTAACCGAAGCCTCTGGAGGAGTATATAACTCATCACCGGTAAAGCCTGGGAAGGATGGTGAAGTTGCAGGGGTAGAAGAAACAGTCACTCCCAAGGGGACCCTGGGTACCTGCATTACTTACCTCGACCAACAGGTCGTCTATACCTACCATAGGTTCAACATTTATATCCAGGTTGCGACAATCCGTGGAGATATCCTGTCTTGTTCAGTCAAGGAGGCCGCCAGCTGTTGTTGGATAAAGGCAATAGAGGGGTCCGCCTCTACCGGGTCGACGTACCCAGTCGCCTTGCCTCCGGGGAAGATTAACAAAGCTAAACGCTTCTCCAGGAGTATGTTTAGGGCTGACCCTTGGCGGCGTTCTTGCCAAAACCTCCGACCCAGGCCCGCAGGGTAGCCAATGCCGTATCTCTTACTGCCGGAGCCTGTAAGAGAGGATATATTTTAGATTAAGAACCACTTAAAACTAAAACTTAGGATATAACTTAAACTAGATGCCTTAAGTTAAAGTAATGATGAAAACTTAAGAACTAAAAGAAGCGGAGCGGCATGCGGAGATGGAATACTTACGCCTTCCAAAAGCTGGCTCACCAGATCGTAACATATGGTACACGTCTCATGGTACCAGACCTGATGTCCCCGTGCGGAGTCGCGCATGGAGCATGGGACCGGCAAACTTCGTGTCCACAGGGGTCCTGAAGTGTAGCGGAACATCCCCGGATGCTCACAGTTGGTGGCCTGTAAGTGGAAGACACATGAGTATCTTAAAGGGGTAACACTTACAGACTAAGGACAAAAGAACTCCGTTACGTGGCGGAGCTCGGAAAAAAATTTGGGCATAACCCCTCCCTGCATTGCCTGAATAGGCTATAATCCCGGAGAGATCCGGTAAATACTAAGGGAGGGGTGGGGATGGTTTAAGAAACTTAAGATAAACTTAAAGATAACTGAAACCACATGCAAGTACCGGACTAGGTCCAGTGAAGCGGAGTGTAGTAACTCAGCAATACGGTACGGTTAGTAAAGACCTATTGTATGCTCCGGTCCAACTATGGTGGACTATACCCTTCCGCTGGATATCAGGACTCCGATAGGGAGGAGCTCTAGTAAGGAGGGAAGGGCGAGATGACATACAGACTCGCGCTAACCCGG
The DNA here is from genome assembly GCF_015104395.2 of Macrobrachium nipponense. Taxonomy (NCBI): domain Eukaryota; kingdom Metazoa; phylum Arthropoda; class Malacostraca; order Decapoda; family Palaemonidae; genus Macrobrachium; species Macrobrachium nipponense. The sequence goes on along the minus strand of NC_061102.1, from coordinate 34,065,867 downwards.
AGCGACAAGGAAGTAACGGAGGGGGGAAGGCCAGAGCCCCCCACAACGTACCAACCCGGTCCGAGCCGAGAAGCGGAGAGGTCGGAACCAGTCAGGGACTGTCGGACTCCCAGGCCCCTCCGGTGGGGAGGGGAAGGGGGAGGCAGGCTCGGGCATGCTGGCGAGCAAGGACAGACCGACCCACCCCCGCCCGACTCTATGGGAGAGCGGGAGAGGGGGTAAGGGGGACTGGCAGGCGCCTGGCTGACTCGTGATCACGTAGTGACCACGAGGCGGTAAACTAAGATACGGTAACCAAGCCTAGGCCAACCAACTGATCAGAGAGAAGCTATCGGGAAGCAACCAGAACTGAAAAGCGGTAGCATATAGGCCCATAGGGCGAAAACCAACTGATCAGAGAGAAGTATGAGGAAGCGACCGAACTGATCAACGGTAGACTAGGCTCTACGAGCCAGGACCTAGGCTAAAGCCAGACGCCAATAACCTAACCCTAAAAATAACAAAACATCGAAAAATATAATATATAATAAAAAATGAAAAAAAGAAAAGAAAGAAGGTAAAATAAGGCAGCGGAGAAAAAATCCAGGAGTGTGCGACTAGCCCGAAGGCAAGTCTACCACTCAAAGCTAGTCAGGGGCCGATACTAAGAACCTGGACTAGGGTCTGGATAGAAAAAGCCTACATAAGGTGAAATACATACATGTATACAACTTGAGTAGACGTAATAACGCGGATAATCAAATAGAGCGTAAAATAATAAGGGATGTTCTAGGTATGGGAGACCAAGAACGAACCCAACATGCGCAGGACCATGCTGCCATGCTTCCAGCCCCCGAGAACGTATCTATACCTAAAAAACGGCAAATACCGTCTCGGGGACGGAAAAAAAAAAAATCGCTAACCGTAAATACTGAGTACTTAACTTAGCTGCTGCAATAGCTGCACGCTCCATTATCGAAAAATCCGAAGAAAGGGCACAAAATACACAGAGAGAAAAATAGCACTTGTGATTCGTGCGAGCTAACGAAAAAGGATGACCACTAGAGGCGCAGCAGTCGCAAGCATGGGATGGTGGTTAGGTAAGTTTAGTAACGAGCCTGCTCCCTCTGTGGGACGGCTCCCCTCTTGGAGGGTTTTGTAGTGGGAGATTTCTATTGGCATTTGGCTCGTGGTAGTGGTCTCACTCGCCTAGTGTTCATACCGACACCCTCCTAGAGGGTGAGCGAGTCAGTCATACTGACCTTTTTTCTTTATTTTATTTATTCTCTGGTATGTGTTAGTACATTTACCCTAGAAATAATAGATTAAAGGATATTTCGCGCAAGCGACACGAGCTGAGCCCAGAAATATTTTATAGCAAAAACAGGTACCCACAAGTGTTTATGATAAGTCAACTAACATATAGCTAAAACAGGTACCCACATTGGTTTTTGATCAGCAAACAACCAAAAAGTAATGAGAACATGAGACAGATACATAATCTTCTTATGAAATGATAATTATGTTTAAATTGATCTGAAAAATAACAGGTTCAAAATATCCCTTATATAACAGGATCTATAAAAAATTAACCAAACTACAATAGTAATGGAAATATATTGTCTTTGTTGACAACACACATAGTTACCCTCATAAGAATGAACAATTGTACATAACTACACATGCAAAATGGGTGTAGTTCCTTGACGGTGTACAAAAATCCAACACCAAAACTATCTATACTCCCTTAAGAAACCTGGTACACAATGTACTATAGTATTTATGTGTACATGACATAATTAACAAATTCATTTAACCATTGCAATGTCAAAATTTTACTCTTCAGGCTGCACTAAAGCAGATGTTTGTAATAGTGAACAAAACTAGGAGCAGGAAAGGTCTAAGTAGCTCCAAAACCAACTGGTAAGGAAGCAAAGGGAACATGAAAAGTAGCATAACGATAGCACTATCAGTCATACAGCCATCAACGCATATTTTCAATATAGTAGTTTCAAATAGTACAGGCAGTCACTGGTTATTGGCGGGATTCGTTCCAACAGCCTGATGATAAGTGAAAATTGACGATTCTCGGTGCTTATCGGCCTCCTTAACTGGTCAATGGCACCTCTGTTAATCATGTATCAGCGCCAATACTCTATCATCAGCGCAATTTGGCTTGGTGCTAGATAAGTGCCACAAAACCGGATCGCCAATAATTGAGGATGCCTGTACTCATATGTGAACCACTTGATATGCTAGGTAAAGTAAATCTTCACCACTCGGTAAGTGTAAGGGGTATGCTAATCCTATACCTCCTGTACCTTTGTAGCCCACTCCTATCTCAGCAGTATCATTTTAAGGTGGCTTAAAATGAGGGTTTGCCTTTCATACTAAAATTTCAGTCTTATCTAATAAATTTTAGCACAGCCAGCATCTCTCCCTATGGGATAAATTCTCCTAGTTATTAAAATTAGTAATTTGAATGTTTCTCTCATTCATCTACACCGGTGATATTGTAACTGAAGGTATACCAACACACGGTACGTACAGGCGGTCCCCGGGTTACGACGGTTAAGGCTTACGACGTTCCGAGGTTACGACGCTTTTTCTTAAAATATTCAATGGAAAAATCCGTCCTGGGTTACGACGCTTGTTCCGAGGTTACGACGCTGACGCTTCGAGTTAACGACGCTTTTAAAAAACGCATACTATGATAAAAATCCTTTATAGTTTAGCACAGTATATTAATAAAAATAAGTTTCTGGTTAGATTACAACAAAAATTTTGAGGTTATGATGATTTTCGACACTTTTTATGTCATATTTTTCGATGTTTTTTAGTGACGCCTCATATGCGGAACTAGTTTCCGAGCGAATGAATACATACTAGCTTGCGGTGCGCAGAGTTTACATATAACAGTCAAAAGCGCAAATAATGAAAAAATCATTGCTTGTTTCCAGTAATAATAACAAAACGAAGTTTCTGGTTAGATTACAACGCAAATTCAAGTATCCAAAGAGAGACATTATCCAGTAATTTGATCAGAGAGAGAGAGAGACAGAGAGAGAGGAGAGAGAGAGAGAGAGAGAGAGAGAGAGAGAGAGAGAGAGAAGAGAGAAGAGAGAGAGAGAGAGAGAGAGAGAGAGGCGTCTTCCGACGCTCCGAGTTAAGGACAGAGTAGTGTTTGTTTCATTAAACGGCCTCTGACTCATGCCAGTAAATGTTTTGTTGATAATAATATGAGCCTATTTAAAGATACGTTTACTTTAATTAGTCTATATGATACGTAAATAGTAATCAACTGTTCTTGTAGCCCTCAAGATTTGGCAAAATCGAAGTATCCAAAGAGAGTCTCTCTTTGGATACTTCGATTTTGCCAAATCTTGAGGGCTACAAGAACAGTTGATTACTATTACGTATTCATATAGACTAATTAAAGTACACGTATCTTTAAATAGGCTTATATTATTATCAACAAAACATTTTACTGGCATGAGTCAGAGGCCGTTTAATGAACGAACATTTCTCTGTCCCTTAACTCGGAGCGTCGGAAGACGCCTCTCTCTCTCTCTCTCTCTCTCTCTCTCTCTCTCTCTCTCTCTCTCTCTCTCTCTCTCTCTCTCTCTCTCTCTCTCTCTCTCTCTCTCTCTCTCTCTCTCTGACATTTATACCAGTAACTGGAAACCTGACAAAATACGAATTTAATTTGTTCCGTTACCATCTTCGTATATCAAAACAGTTGTATCTCAAAGCATTTTTTCCCATTAAAAATAATGTAATATGTATTATCCGTTCTAGCGCTATGAAACCACACCTAAACACAGCTAAATTACATATAATATACACAATTTACACAAACAAGTAAGGGATTTTGACCGTAAGGAAAAATCTATTTCTGGGCGATTGGCTCGTGTCCGCCAGCGAAATATCCTTTAATCTATTATTTCTAGGGTAAATGTACTAACCACATACCAGAGAATAAATAAAATAAAGAAAAAAGGTCAGTATAACTGACTCGCTCACCCTCCAGGAGGGTGTCGGTATGAACACTAGGCGAGTGAGACCACTACCACGAGCCAAATGCCAATAGAAATCTCCCACTACAAAATCCCTCCAAGAGGGGAGCCGACCCACAGAGTGAGCAGCTCGTACTACTACTACTCCATCCCATGCTGCCGACTGCTGCGCCTCTGGTGGCCATCCTGAAGTTAGCAGACAATCTGAGCGAAAGGATGGGTAGGGTGGGATTTCGCTGGCGACACGAGCCAATCGCCCAGAAATAGATTTTGTCCTTACGTCAAAATCCCTTTTCTGGGCTCAGCTCGTGTCGCTGCGCGAAATCGTACCAGAGAAATAGCACAAGATTGTAACAAAAAAGTAATAAAAATAAAAATAAAATAAAATAAAAATCATAATAGGTCTCAAATAAAAGATAAAAATATATATGAATAGACTATAATTGCTAAAAGATACATATACACAGGGGTATAAAAATAGAAATATGCTTAAATTACCCCCTTAAATCTAATCATGTTTGTTAACATAAGGTAATTTACATATATACAGGTAAAATTATTTACATGTATCAATGGCATCTGTGTAACATCATGTATCAAAAGTATAATAGCAATTAATAAAAACAATCAACAATAATATATAAAGGAATGTATATGACTTAATATACAAAAAACCCGTAATTATTATAAAAATGATGTATCCCCTAGCATAAAAATAAGGGGAAACATCCATGAGATCAATGTTTATAATCATTTGTGAGTGTCCCTAACCAGACAATAAGGGGCACCCACTACACTATCATAAAAGCAGCTAAGACACAAGGTGAATGCAAATGAACAAGGTAGGAATAGACGAACTTATGGGTGAGGCAGGTAGAAAGGAGGACTGAATCTTCTACTAAAAATTAGCTAGAGTCAGGGGAAAACATATGTTACCCGCTGCTACTGCTGGAATTTCAGAGCTTCCAAGGACTTAGGTAGTGACGTTGTTTGAACAACTGTCGGTGATATCCATCCAGTATACTTTTTCAACTCATCGAAGTTCATATGTTGGAAACTAATTAATTGAGGTGGCTACTGCTCTGACATCATGTGCTTTCGGGGGAAAGAGTCAGGATTGGCTTGCTTAATAAAGTACAGGATTTGTTGCCTGATGCCTTTAATGGATAAAGTTCCACCTTTTTCCCTCCTAAAGACGGGGACCCGATGAAGATGAGGAGGTCCTAGAACAGAAAGGCTCGTAAGGTTGTAACACTGGGCAAAGAGATACATCTTGTGGAAGGGGTGGAGTACCTTCCAAGGTTCCCACCTCATCAAAGGATCTTCATTCTTTGCTAAAAAGCTACGCTTCCGGAGAAAGTAGGACTTCTCCTGTGGGAAGGAACTGAATATGATCCGGGTCTCTGGATAGAGCCGACAGTTCTGAAATTCTTGCTCCTGAAGCTAAGCTTAATAAGATAGGGTTTTTCTAAGAGCATTATAAAAGAGCATGTGTCATTATCGGTTTCGGAAGCCAGTTTTGAGAACATCATTTAAGAACCATGAAACTGACGTAGGCCTAACAAGAAGGCCTAAGCCTAGCACATGCCTTAGGAATAGACGAGAAGTAGGAATCCGTCAAGTCTATGTTAAAAATCCAAATTGAAATATCTTTTTCAAAGCTGACTTGTTTGTCGTAATCGTGCTAGCTGCTAAACCTTTTTCAAATAAGGATCTGAAAAAGGATATAGCTGAATTAACTGTCATGATTCTAATATCCGATTCTCTCAGGAAGGTTGCTAACTTTTTGACAGCAGCATCATACTGTCTCAAAGTCGAATCCCTCTTATCGGATTCCAAGAATAGAATATTCTGAGGGTCAATATTCGCATCTCTTTTTGCCGCAAACTTCATGAAATCCATAAAGTTAGGGTTTTGAGAATCCCTGAGGAGCGAACACAGTCTTCATTGTACTGACTGGGAGATTTCTTGGGACTGGGGATCTGAAGAGGACGAAGGCCCAGCTCCAAAATTAGAGGATACCAGTTGCTCTTCGGCCAGTCTGGGGCTACTAGAGCACTTGACCCTTGAATGTCCTGAGTTTGTTCAATACTTTCATGAGGAGATTCACTGGAGGGAAGACATAAATCTTCTACCCAGTTTGTTCCAGTCTAGAGCCAGGGCGTCCGTGGCATAGGCCAGAGGGTCCAGGTTGGGGGCTACATAACACGGTAGTTTGTGGTTCGCTTGGGATGCGAAGAGATCCACCTGTAGCCCTGGGACTCTTTGAAGGATCCATTGGAACGAACTGTTGTCCAGTGACCATTCCGACTCTAGGGGCACTGATCGGGATAGGGCGTCTGCTATGACGTTTCTTACTCCAGCTATGTGAGTGGAGGAAAGATGCCAACTGAACTTGTCTGCCAGGGAGAAGATGGCTATCATGACGTGATTTAGATGACGTGACTTGGATGCCTCCTCTGTTTATACAATGTACTACCACTGCGCTGTCCAGGACTAGCTTTATGTGGGAGTACTTGGGTGGGCGTAACCTTTTTAGAGTCAAGAACACTGCCATTGCCTCCAGTACGTTTATATGGAACTGACGGAACTGAGGGTGGGACCAAGTCCCTTGAACCTTTTTGACCTGGGATTTACCCTCCCCAGCGCTTAAGGACGCGTCTGTGTGGATGGTGATCCCTCGGTGGAGGGAACTGAAGGGCGGTACTGACATTGATAAATTCTTGACTCTCGCCCACGGCCGAAGTCGATTCTTTAGAATCAGAGGCACTGAGGATAGTTGTCCCTGGACCTGACGTTTGCTCGCGAGCGCCAGATTCTGGTTAGGTCTTTCAGTTTGGCTTTCATTAAGACGTTTTGTCACTGATGCAAAACTGGAGAGAACCCAGGATCCTTTCCTGGGCTCTCCTTGACGCTAGTTTGTGACTTAGAAATTGCTTGACTGACTTTGCTATTTCTTTCCTTTTGGTTGATGGAATCGACAGAGTGTGGGAGGATAGATTCCATTGAATGCCCAGCCACTGAAAGTTTGACTCTGGAGTGAGTCTTGATTTGGTCCTGTTTATCTTGAAGCCTAGATATTCCAGGAACTGAATCACTTTACAGTAGCTCTGTGCATTCCTCGACTGTTGGGGCCCAGATCAACCAATCGTCGAGATACGCTACTACCATAATCCTTGCGATCTGAGTTGTTGCACTACACTTCCGCTAGCTTCGTGAACACTCTGGGTGCCACGTTGAGTCCGAATGGAAACTACCTTGAAGGAGAATGTCTGGTCTCCCTATCTTGAAACCCAGATAACGGACGGAAGTGGTCTTGCAATAGGGATATCGAATAGTAAGCGTCTGTAAGATCGATAGAGGTGGTGACGGCCCACGGGGAAGTAAGGTCCGCACCTGTGAGATCATGAGCATCTTGAACTTGTCGCAGCGGATGGCTAAGTTTAAGCGGGAAAGTCTAAGATTACCCTTCTTTTTTGTGAGCCTTTCTTTGGCACGCTGAACAAGCGACCTTGAAATTTTAATCTCTTGACTCTCGCTATAGCTCCTTTTTGAAGGAGGTCGTCTGCGTACTCTGTCAATTCCTTGGTTAATGGAAGTTGACGGAAAGGTCTGGATGGAGGTGGGGGGTTCGTCAACCAGCTCCAACCAAGCCTTTTGACACTATGCTCTGAGCCCATTGGCTGAAGTTCCACCGGTGGCGAAAGTGAAACAGCCTCCCTCCTACCTGAAGTTCTTCATTGGTTCTGGTAACCGCCTCGGCCTCCTCTGAAGTGCTTTCCCCTGTTAAAGGGGCCTCCCGATCCTCTCCCACGAAAGGAACGCTTACCTCTGCCTCCCTTACCCGAGCGGTCATACTTCTGAGAAGCTTGACTCTCGAAGGCTTGATTGTAAGCTGGAGAGATGGCGTAAGAGGTGGAGGGCTGAGGCTGAGGGGATATCACATAAATGGCTGTGATTGACCTTTAGAAGTGGAGGGTTGGGCTGTCTGCACTAACGGTACTGCTGGAACTTGTTGAGGAAAGCGTAGTTGCTTTCTTCTGGTAAGGTTGGGAAACGCCCTGGTTTCTTTTGTCCCTACTTTAGGAGTCAGGTCTTGCCTCCTCTTAGCGTAAGGCCCCACAAGATCCTTAAGGCTCTTTGGTTTAACCTGGTAGCCTCTGACTGGACCTCCTTAACCATAGCTTCTGGGAAGAGATCTGCTCCCCAGATGCTAGACGAGAGTAACCTATTCGGTTCATGCCGGATGGTTGCCTCTTGTAGGACAGCTTCCTACAATTCGTGCCCGAGCAGTGGCAAACTCAAACATATCTGACTGTACCGTTTGAGTCAGGGCTTTGGTCATGAGCTTAAAAATCGGTTCTGATCCATAAGCCATGGTAGCTACCTCAGACATAGCCATAGATTGATGGATCTGGCTAGTCGCGATTTTGCGTCAAATTCAGCCTGAATAAGACTATCTGGGAGCCAGGGTAGCTTTTCACCAAACTGCTCCATAGCACAGTCCGGTTTGAGTTTGCCAGCTGAGAATGTATTCGGCAAGTCTTCCCACAATTCTCCAACTGAGGGGAGCAACGGAGATGTGGGATCTGCTTCCTTCAACTGCGGTATAGGTTTCCCCCTTCCCCCTTCTGGGCCGCTGGGATGGTCGACCTGCGCGATCTTGGTTAGGAACGGGAGCGGGGTACTCTCATCCATTGTGAAAATGGTTAAAGGGACTCTTAAACGGTTGTATCTTGGTGTTAGAACAATCCATGTCTCTAAACACCGAGCCATTTCTCTCTGAGCCTGGTCTCGTGAGTAGAGGACTGTCTCCTTAGGTACCTTATCGTCCCGCACCATAGCCGAAGGCGTGAGCCTTGCGTAGCCTATGAACGGAGGCTGGAGGTCTTCCGGGAAGAACTCGAAGTCCTCTATTCTTCGAGTCCCAAATTCGGTATAGAGATGAGACCGTCCTGGAAGGGGCGTATGACGCTACTCTCCACGGATTGTTCATAGAGAACTGAGGTAGTGAGTCATACGAGGAAGTTGAGATCCACTCGTGTTGGGACAGTGGAGGAGAGGCTGAGGAGCTTCTCTCAGCCCGGCTATAATGGAGTCCTGGGAAGTAATCCTGTCCGACAGACGAGAGATCATTTGCTCCATGCTACTCTTTAAGGGACCCAACCAGGTCACCCACCTGTTGCAACAGGCCAGCATTGGAGTCCACAGCCGGAGCTGCTGCGGAGGTGGAGGGGAGGCTCTGAATCGGAACCAACGGTTAGCGGAACTGGTGATTCTGCCGGAGTGCGAGACTCTCTCTGGAGGATTTACTCCTCGAGGACTTAGAGCCGGAGCTAGAAGCTTTAGACCCTGGTGCTCCGTGGGATTCCCAGCCGGAGACTTACGGGAGGAGGATGAAGCCGAAGTCGGGGGGGGGTCTTCTTTAGACACGACGACTAAGAGTCTTAGTTCCAAGGTCATCACTTTAGACTTGACCTTAGGTTAACCGAAGCGCCAGGAGGAGAATATATTTCGTCACCCGTAAAGCCTTGGAAGGATGGAGAGGTTGCAGGAGTAGAAGAAACAGTTACGCCAAGGGTGACCCTTGGGTGTCCACCGTACCTACCTCGACCAACAGGTCGTCTATACCTACCATTAGGTTAACAACATAATTCTAGGGTCGCGACATCCGTAGAGATATCCTGGTCCTGATCAGTTATGAGGTAGCCAGCTGTTGTTGGATGAAGGCGATAGTCGATCCGCCTCTACCGGGTCGACGTATCCTGTCGCCTTGCCTCGGGAAGATTAATAATGCCAACCGCTTCTCCAGGATGTAGGGCTGTCCCTTGGCGGCGTTTTTCCCAAAACCGCCGACCCCAGCCCGCAGGGTAGCCAGTGCGGTATCCCTTACTGCCGGAGCCTGGAAGAGAGGGCGAAGTTTAGATTTAAGAATCACTTAAAACTAAAACTTAAAGTATAACTTAAATTAATTGCCTTAAGTTAAAGTAAATGATGAAAACTTAAGCGCTAAAATAGAAGCGGAGCAGCTACTGGAGATGGCACTTACCCCTTCCAAAAGCTGGCTCACCAGATCGTAAACATATGGTACACGTCTCATGGTACCAGACCTGGATGTCCCCGAGCGGAGTCGCGCATGGAGCATGGGACCGGCAAACTTCGTGTCCACAACGGGTCCTGAAGTGTGGCGGAACATCCCGGATGCTCACAGTTGGTGGCCTGTAAGTGGGAAGACACATGAGTATCTTAAAAAAAACATCACTTACAGTCTAAAGGACAGAAGAACTCCGATCATGCCGGAGCTCGGAAAAAAGAAAAAATTTGGGCATAACCCCTCCCTGCATCGCCTGAATAGGCTATAATCCCGAGAGAGATCCGGGTAAGACATGTAAGGGAGGGGGGATGGTTTAAGGTACTTAAGATACTTATAGATAACTTAAACCTAACACACAAGCAAACCGGACTAAGTCCAGTGCGTAGCGGAGTGTAGTAACTCAGCAAAACGGTAAGGTTAGCAGAGACCCACTGTATGCTCCGGTCCACCCTACTGGGTGGACTAACAACTTTCCGCTGGATAACCAGGACTACGATCAGGAAGGAGCCCTAGTAAGGTGGGAAAGAGCGAGAAGACATACAGGCTCAAGCTAGCCCGGAGCGACAAGGTAGCGCGGAGGGTGGGCAAGGCCAGTACCCCCCACTCCGTACCAACCGGCCGGACCGAGAAGCCGGAGAGGTCGAGACCAGTCTGGGTCTGTCCCGACTCCCTAGCCCCTCCGCCTGAGGGGAGAGAGGGAGGCAGGCTCGGGTATGTGGAGCGAGCATGGGCAGACCGACCACCCCCGCCCGACTCTATGGAAGAGCGGGGGGGGAAAGAACAATGACTGGACAGGCGTCTGGCTGGCCCGGTGATCACGAAGTGACCACGAGGCGGTAAGACCAAAAACGACAACTAAGCCTAGGACACCACTGATCAGAGAAATGCTATCGGGAAGCATACTGAACTGAAAAGCGGTAGCAAATAAGCCCACTGGGCCAAACCAACTGATCAGAGAGATGCTATAGGGAAGCAACCGAACTGATGAGCGGTAGTATAGGCTCAAAGAGCCAGGACCTAGGCTAAGCCAGACGCCTAACTAACCTAACAACAATAATAAAATACATAGTATAAATAAATAAATGAAAGAAAGAAAACAATATAGCAGGAGAAAAAATCCAGGAGTGTACGACTAACCCGAAGGCAAGTATCACCACTCAAAAGCTAGTCAGAGGCCGATACTAAGAACCTGGACTAGGGTCTGGATAGAAGAAGCCTACGTAAGGTAAAATACATGCATGCATGACAAACCTGAGTAGACCGTACCCTAAGTAAAGCGGATAATCATATAGAGCGAAGATAAATAAGGGGATGTTCTAGGTATGGGAGACCAAGAACGAACCCATCACGAGGCAGAACCATGCTGCCATGCTTCCGACCCCGAGATCGTATTTATACCTAAAAAACGGCAAATACTGTCTCAGGGCCGGAAAAAAAAACCAAAAAAAAAACTAACCGTAAATACTGAGTACTTAACTTAGCTGCTGCGATAGCCTGACCGCTCCATAATAGAAAATCCAACGAAAGGGCACAAAAAACACAGAGAGGAAAAATATCACAACCGACTCGTGTGCGCTAACTTGAAAGGATGGCCACCAGAAGCGCAGCAGTCGGTCAGCAATGGGATGCAGTAAGTAGTAGTACGAGCTGCCTCACCTCTGTGGGTCGGCTCCCCTCTTGGAGGGGATTTTTGTAGTGGGAGATTTCTATTGGCATTTGGCTCGTGGTAGTGGTCTCACTCGCCTAGTGTTCATACCGACACCCTCCTGGAGGGTGAGCGAGTCAGTTATACTGACCTTTTTCTTTATTTTATTTATTCTCTGGTATGTGTTAGTACATTTACCCAAGAAATAATAGATTAAAGGATATTTCGCGCAGCGACACGAGCTGAGCCCAGAAAAACAAGTAATAACACACATAATGATAAAATAACATAGCAATGTGATAAATGATAATAAATGTTAATAAAATCAATTAAAAAAAGAAAGGAATTTTACTTACCACAACGAAAGATGACGTAGAGGCCAGCAGGGGGAGGGGGGAGGTTAGGGAAAGGGTGGCAGGGAACGATTTGTTCTCTTTTATTTACGTATGTACACTAATAACTACGTAATAAACACAAATGAAATAACATTGCTAAACTAATTTTTTATTATTTTTTTTAATCAGTTCGTAGTTTAGAAATAATGGTGATGCCTTTGAAAGGTTTTTATAGCTTCCTTCTGCTTGATGATCGTGGATATTGTAGAAGGATTTCGACCATACTCGTTTGCCAAATCGACGATACGAACGTCACGTTCATGCTTTGCTATAATTTCATGTTTTGCTTCCATCGAAATAATTTTCTTGGTTTTTTCTTATCACCTGCTTTGTCTTTAGCTTGAAACCCATGGTTAATAATAAAATAGACAAAAATAACACGAAAAATATGCGCAAATACAACGAACTAAACAACGACGTGTTAACATGCAGCACCAACAAACAAACAGACATTACGCCATTTATCGGTAGCCTATACAACTAACACTCATCGCAAAATCGTATCTCAAATATTTCGTTGTATATCAAAGCTTATATTTTCGCAAATTTTCTGTTGTATCTCAAAACATTCGTATATTAGGGCAATCGTATGTCAAGGTTCCAGTGTAATTTGATCAGAGAGAGAGAGAGAGAGAGACGCCTTGGCAACAATGGTCTCCGAGATTGACGTAACGTTTATTTTCTGAACAGATAGGACAGAGAAGTGTTCGTTTCATTAAACGGCCTCTGACTCATGGCAGGAAATGTTTTGTTGATACTAATATATAAGCCTATTTAAAGATACGTTTACTTTAATTAGTCTATATGATACGTAAATAGTAATCAGCTGTTCTTGTAGCCCTCAAGATTTGGCAAAATCACTCCAGGTTGTACATAAAACTTCAAGAATGTAGTGTCACTAGAGGATTACAATAGTTTTTACCTTCAAGAACCAGCATTCTTATATGAAAATAACTCCAGGTTGTACATAAAACTACAGGAAACAACATGTAGTGTAACCAAAGGATTACAAGTAAGGTTTTTATAACTTTTTATTAGTTTAAGACATATTTCCAAGCGTCGTTCCGGCTTACGACGATTTTCGGCTTACGACGCGTCTCAAGAACGGAACCCCCGTCGTAACCCAGGGACTGCCTGTAATCATATTTGGATAATTTTTGGGAAAGATCTGGTGAAAGTTTAATGATTTATCTACATTAATCCCCATAATTTTTATTTGCAGCAAGCAAATCTATACGCTTACCACTCTACTGATCATATTCTCTAACATTAGGTAAGAGGATTGCACTTATCTTGGTGGTACATAAATTTTCTTATCATCACCCTTATGGGAACTTTCTTTGAAAATATTTTCTAAAACCAAAATGGGTTTTTTCATTACAAATCCACCTCTCTATGATAACTTAATTGCGAGTCAGCTCAGTTTCCAAATGAAGAATAATTTCCAGCTTGCCAGCAGTATATTTGAGCTCCAAAGCACCTCTGGGGACAGTAAGTCATTCCCTGTTATTTGGACTTATAACAAAAGGAAAGGGGAAGACAAGCATGCAGTTTTTTGTAAAACTGAGTTTATAATGGCCACTGGTACATATAGTGGTTAGTGTCTTGGAATGCTACTCAAATGTCATGAGTCTGTGACTCGCCCAGGGCAATCAAAAATCACCGGCTATGTATCACGATCAGTTACTACAGCAATGTGGGGTCTGTGATGGGAGGTTGAAGTCAACATATTCTTTGGAAGCTTGAATTTCAAGTCAATGACCCTGTGGGCTTGTTTAACCCTTAAACGCCGCGCTGGTATTTCCGAAAGTGTCTCCCGTATGCCGGCGGCGTTTGGGAGTGAGCAATGAAGCGGAAAGTTTTTTTCAAAAATCAGAGCATGTTTAGTTTTCAAGATTAAGAGTTCATTTTTGGCTCCTTTTTTGTCATTGCCTGAAGTTTAGTATGCAACCATCAGAAATGAAAAAAAAATATAATTATCATATATAATTATTGGAATATATGACAGCACAAAAAAAATTTCATATATAATTGTATACAAATCGCACTGAGCAAAACGGTTAAAAGCTAATGAGTTAATTATTTTTTCATTGTATTGTACACTAAATTGTAATGATTTTGGTATATAACAAATTGTAAAACGATCAAAGCAACACAGAGAAAATATTATCACAATATGATGCATGAATTCACAATGCACGGACGTAAAAAAAAAGTTGTTTTAAAAAATTCACCATAACTTGAAATATTGTGCTATAGACTTCCCGTTTGTTGCAAAATGAATGTAATTGATTGAATATTACTAGACTGTAAGTGCTGGGGCTTACAATTGCAGTTTTCAACTATTTCGGTCGCGTTAAAGTTGACCAAAGGTCAGATTTTATATATTTATCATGATTTATATGAAAATATTTCAAAACTGATAAAAGCTACAACCATGGGTTGTTTTTAGTTGTATTCTTTATGAAATTGCGCACATTTTCATATATAAAACTTTATGTAATAGCTAATATAAAATGGTGCAAAGTTTACGACAATCAGACGAAAGAATTTCTGATTTTTTCGGCAGTTACCGCGCAGACATAAGGAAAAAGTTTTTTAAAAAATTCACCATAAATCAAAATATTGTGCTAGAGACTTCCAATTTATTGCAAAAGGAAGGTAAATAATTGGATATTACTAGAATGTAAGAGTTTTAGCTTACAATTGCGTTTTTTTACCATTTCGGTCGAGTCAAAGTTGACCGAAGGTTGATACTTTGGCACTTATCGTTATTTATATGAAAATATATAAAACTTTATGTAACAGCTAATATAAAACGGTGCAAACATTACGACAATCGGACGAAAGAATTTTTGATTTTTTTGGAAAAGTTACCGCACGGATATAAGGAAAAAGCTTCTTTCAAAAATTCACCATAAATCAAAATATTGTGCTAGAGACCTCCAATTTGTTGCAAAATGAAGGTAAATGATTGAATATTACTAGAATGTAATAGTTTTAGCTTACAATTGCATTTTTCGACCATTTTGGTCGAGTCAAAGTTGACCAAAGGTTGAAATTTTGGCACTATTGTGATTTATATAAAAATATTTCAAAACTGATAAAAGCTACAACCATGGGTTGTTTTTGGTTGTATTTTACATGAAATTGCGCATATTTTCATATATAAAACTTTATGTAACGGCTAATATAAAACAGTGCAAACATTATGACAATCTGATGAAAAAAATTTCTGATTTTTTCGGAAGAGTTGCCACACGGTTGTAAGGAAAAAGTTTTTTTCAAAAATTCACCATAATTCGAAATATTGTGCTAGAGACTTCCAATTTGTTGCAAAATAAAGGTAAATCATTGAATATTACTAGAATGTAAGAGTTTTAGCTTACAATTGCGTTTTTTAATCATTTCAGTCGAGTCAAATTTGATCAAAGGTTGAAAATTTTGCACTTATAGTTATTTATAAGAAAATATTTCAAAACTGATAAAAGCTACAACCATGGGTTGTTTTAGCTGTATTCTACATGAAATTGCACATATTTTCATATATACAACTTTATGTAATGGCTAATATAAAACGGTGCAAACATTACGACAATCGGACGAAAACATTTCTGATTTTTTCGGAAAAGTTACCGCACGGACGTAAGGAAAAAGTTTTTTTAAAAAATTCACCATGAACCAAAATATTGTGCTAGAGACTTCCAATCTGTTGCAAAGTGAAGGTATATGATTGAATATTATTAGAATATAAGAGTTTTAGTTTACAATTGCGTTTTTCGACCATTTCGGTAGAGTCAAATTTGACCAAAGGTTGAAATTTTGGCACTTATCGTTATTTATATGAAAATATTTCAAAACTGATAAAAGCTACAACCATGGGTTGTTTTTTGTTCTATTCTACATGAAATTGCACACATTTTCATATGTAAAACTCTATGTAATGGCTAATTTAAAATGGTGCAAAAATTACTTCAAAGTGACGAAATAATTTCTGAGATGTGTCGCTGATGCTTTTTAGTGCAAGAAAGAAATAAATTTGCGCATGCGCGCCTGGGTAACGCTTGTAAACAAACAACAGCTTGATCTGTGAACTCCAGGAATCCCTCAAGGTGCGTGATTCAAAAGTTTTTGCCAAGTAGGCCTATAACTATTTTTTCGCGAATTTAAAAAAAACTTTTTTGCGTTGACATATCATACATCAATTAAGCACCCAACAGACAATTTTTGTCGACGTTTAATACATCCAATAGGCGTTTAAGGGTTAATATAAATAGGTTTCATCTAGTACTGAATAAAATAAAAAAAGTACTACGTAAATCTAAAAAAAAATTTAAAATTTGTATTTACAGTATTCTTATTATCTATTTAAGTGAGAGGGCTCTTGCTACTGAGCTAACCTACAACAAATCAAACAGACAAGCTGATCAGGTACTTTACAGAATATATGAATATATAAAGTGTTTTGTTTGAAACATGAAAAACCAGTGATTTGAAGTTTCAGCATAACCTATTTCATAACACTTATCAAAAAAAATAACACAAGTGCATTACAAGACATCCATTTATTTATAAATATTATTATTATTGCAATGTTAGTAAGAATCTCAAGTTCATTCCCAATGCGAGAAGAAATTTATTTCTATTATACACAGTTTGTGTGTTGATTATTTCCTTCATATTCACTCAGAAGGGATAATTCGATTAAAATGTTACCAACTGGGTCAACTGGTAGGATGGAACTTGGTAAAACTTGCTGGAATGCTGATAAAACCTGCCCAGGTAATGCCTCAGGTACAAAAGTCTTAGAATATGACTCCTTTTATGGCCTTTTTAGGTCATTTGATTTGATTTATGTTGATTACGTCTATCCACAACAGTACAAAGAAAATGTGAACATAGCGGCCGTTCAAGAACAAGTGTAACCTACATGAGTATGGAACTGCTGCAAGAACACAAACACAGGTCCGACCATTTAATGACAAGCACATTCACTGATGTGAGTTTGGCTAATTAAATTACTTCATGATGAGTGAATAGAAAGGAGTGGTTAGAAAGCCAGACACAGGGATGACTTTTTCTGCCACCAGGGGCCCTTTCCAGATGTACACCTTACTAGATGAAAACTTCTTCCAAAGGTGCCTAGAAAGTGAGCTGAAGAACATTTAGAATACTTTAAAGTAACAGATTTCTGATTAAATAAACATGGTAAAAGGTTTTATCCTCAATAACCCATAGTACACTTGCCTAGGTACAGAACAAAGTGCAAGGCTTTTACACAAGAAAATCAATGTCTATTGTCATTGTTTCTACAATCAGAGGTTGATGTGAATTGTCCTTGGGTCCCCTTGTAAATCTGCTGTAGTATACTAGGCTTGTGCTAACCAAATGAAAATATTGGTTACCCATGGTTTCTGACTTCTTTTTCAACAAATGTGACTTCTTTTTCAACAATGTTTCTCTCTACCATCTCTTCTCACAAGCATGAGTCCCAAGTCCTTCCTGCAACTGCTATTCCTTCAGAAATTATGGGAAGGTAATTTTTGGGGACCTGGTGTTTAGGCAGCATATATTAACATAAGAAAAAGCATTTATAAATTATGTACCATACTCTACATCTCTCCCTTTGATCAAAGCATTTTTTGATAATCTCCGGTGCTAATCTTATATAAGCACTCTTCCTTTACTACTCTGCTTTTCATTTCACTATTCAGTCCATATTCTAGACAGCATCCATTATTAATGAATAATCTTTCACATCTATTCAATTATGTTTTCATTTTTCCATGATCATTGTCCTTATCTAGTTTTTTACTTTTGCTATAATCAACACATCCAATAGCTCCACATCGAATAGCTTCTTTTGCTGCAGAACTGGAAATTCTACATAATGCATCCTACTTGTCTATGCCTATCCAGCCATGTTAACCACAAACAAATGAAACTAGTCTTCCTTATGTTACTAGCTCATAAAATGGATTTCCTTCATTTTTAGCCGCTGTACTAAGGTACTTCTTTTACATATATCACAAGTATTGTAACAGCTTATTTTAAATGTGTCCTGATTACTTAAGCCTATTAATAAAATTACCCAAAAGGAAGCATCAGCATCTAGAGCTTTAGGAACATATGATCATTCTAACGCAGTTACTTCAATAATACATATCTCATGAGCTCCTGACTACTAAAGCCAATCCATGAAATACTATTGGAAGGCAGCATCAACATCTAAAGACTGAGAACATACGGAACTTTTCTTAATATATGAGTGATGAAGAGAGAAGCAATATGAAAATGAGAACAAAATAGTATTCATCTAGCATAATCAGTTAAAAATGAACCTTCGGAAATGCAGTCATACAAAGAGATCATACATCATTTTTGGAAAAAGGACAAACTAAAACTTAAATAGGTAACTGACTAGTACAAAGTTACCTTATGACCCTACTGAAGCCCTAATATGGGCGTACATCAATTGTAAATAAGTTTAACAGACACTTAAGTAACTTCCTAAACTCCCACTGAGATGACCTAGAATATTAGTTTTTCAAGGAGTATACAAAAACTGGAAAACAAAGTTAAATTGAAATGGGATAGCCAGGTAGAAAGAGACCAAGGAAATGGAGGAGATGCCAAAAAGCCTAGTGAAAAAAAATTATACTAGTCTTTACCTCTACTCTACAGACTTCTTCTAAGGGCCTTCCTGACTATTTTAATATACTACGTTTAAATGGTTACACCTCTTCTGGGGTGTAACTGATTCCACAGCCTAACTAAGCATCAATTAATATTGATACCACAGTCTAACAGTGCACATGGGAAGGGGGATCAGCCATGACTATGTACGTACATATCTAGTTCTATGGCTCAGACCGTTATGTCAGGTGGATTCAAACCTCCATCATAAGACATAGGTTCATAACTCAGGACATCACTTTTTTCTCTATCTAAGGAATCAGCTGCAAAAGTAAAAGAAGCCAAGGTCCATGATCTAGATACTAGGGATAAATAAGTCTTCAATCACTTATTTCCTACCTGTTCCTCCCAACAAGCTACAAGTGCAACTCTTTGATGAACATGAATCTAAAGGTTTTTTTTTCATTCCACACAAAATCAAGCAACACTGAACAATTTGTAATATTCTCACAGAATACAATAGTGGACACAATCTGCTTTGATACACTAGAATTTTCACATAAGAAAAAGTAAAATTATCACATCAAAAACTTTCAATAAGGGAGAACTCGTCTCACAGATTGTCCTGGTTCATGAATAAAATAGATATTTCCTAACAACATCACCTGATGAGAAATAAAGACAACAACAACAATGCAGCTTTCCCATTCCACATACAGGCAAACTATTTTATTTTTCTTAAACTGAAAATGTTTATCAACAACCGTGTTTTTTAACTAACTATGACAGATATGCATGAATATGATGGACAGAAAATCAGGAAAACTGTTTCACTTACGTAGTATGTATAAACAGATGCCTTGTCATTATGAGATAGCTGAATATTTCATTATTTTATATTGATTTTTGTAAAACCAAAAATAATTTCTAAGCATGGCAACTCTTTAAATGATTAGGTGAAACAGTTCTACTGCTACTGCTGAAACTAATCAAGCACCAAAAGGGATTCAAAATGCGTGCAAAGCCAAATCATGAATGATCTTCAAGATGAACAATTTTCTTTGCAAATGCAATACTGTAGTATCCTACAATGAAATAATAAGCTATATGGGACACTGCATCCACCAAAACATCCTTGTCAGACTAGCTACAGTAATAACGTACATCATGAAGCAATTTCCCCATTAAGGCTATTTACACAACATGAAAACTTTCTCAGAAGCAGTCCCCGGTTATTGGCGGACTCGGTTAATGGCGATCAGGTTTTATGCTGCTTGTCCAGCGCCATAACATGCTGAGTTTAGGTTATCAGCACCTAATAGAGCTATGGTGCCATAACATATCTTACAGTGGTGCCATTAACCAGCTATCAGTGCCATTAACCAGCTATCAGCACCATTACCCGGCTATCAGTGCCATTTAACTGGCTATCGGTGCCATTAACCAGTTCTCAGCGTCATTAATTGCTGAGTTTCAGTTAATGGCAATTTTCCCTTATCAGCACCCCGCCGATAATTAACCGGAGACTGCTTGTACTTCAATATAGTATTTTTTATTTTAAAATAAAGTACAAACAAATCATGGATACTACCACAGTGTTTTAAATTCCCAGGTAACTGCTAAATACTAATAGCTATGCAAACAAAATAATTCCAAACTATAAAAAAAAAAATCACTACACTAAATTCTACTTGGAAGGTAGCCATAAATATAGAGATAACTATAACTGTGTATATTTACCTGTGCTACCAAAACTTTGGGATCCACAGCATCCTTTTGCTTGTAACAAAAAATATTTCAGGAATAATATACAAAATTTTAAATCAAAAATGTTCCATAAATACAAACATCTTATTTTACTTGCACTATTCTCTCAATACAGTGATGTGTTAACCAAGATTTTAGTTGACCACTAAATAAAAACTTTTGTTAATAACAAACACAACACTTACATTTCATTTGTTGAAATGTTCACATAGATAAACCTAGAAGGAGGAAACCTTGGTCTTGCTCAGTGCCTGGTGCCAACTATCAAAGTTCGTCAAACTTCATTTGTCTTGCTCACCACCAAACTTAATTTTCAACTTCACAACCTCCAGTGCAATGCATTAGGTCTGCTGACATATTGAAAAGGATTGACTTCCATGTAGACCCAAACTAAATAAATCCCCCAATATCACCCACTGCCTCTCATATCACTCAACAGGTACCAGCCAATTCAGAAAGATAAAATGTTATTGTTATTATACAATTAAGTTTGTTCATACTTACCTGGCAGATATATATATAGCTGTATTTTCTGACGTCCGACAGAAATTTCAAAACTCGCGGCACACGCAGTGGGCGGGCCAGGTGGTAGTACCCATTCCCGCCGCTGGAGGCGGATATCAGGAACCATTCCCATTTCTATTCATATTTTTTATTAATGTCTCTGTCTCCTGAGGGGAGGAGGGCGGGCACTTTAATTATATATATCTGCCAGGTAAGTATGAACAAACTTAATTGTATAATAACAATAACATTTTGTTCATGCCACTTACCTGACAGATATATACATATATAGCTGAATCCCACCTTCGGATGGTGGGAAGAGACAGAATAGGATTTTTTTAGGAAACTTAAATTAAGTAGATGATATACATCTTGGTTCCTTACCTGTTTGCAAAGTAGACTATGTGATTACTGTCACGTAAGGCTGCTTTTGCTTAACACAGAGTTGCCAGCCAGGTGGAGACCTGTAGTGCTGGTGCGCTCTAGATGATCTGTCAACGGGTGCGAGACCTCAGCGTGACAAGACCATCGAGGCCATACAAATGAGGGCAACGAAGCAACTGACCACCACCTGACCAACTATTCACAAAAACCCCTTAAAACTAACTAAAGGATGGGAGATCTTCACATAAGACTCACCACAACCTAAAACACCACAACCTAACTTAAACCTAACTAAGGGATAGGGAAAGAGCTACTTCCGGACCCCAATACTGTGTCCGCAGAAACGTATGGCCCCAGTGCATTACAATCGTCATAAATCGTTCTCACATCCCTTAGGTAATGTGAGGCGAAGACGGAGTTACTCCTCCAAAAGGTGCAATCAAGGATGTCCTTGATTGACATGTTCTTTTGGAAGGCAAGAGAGGTAGCGACGGCTCGAACTTCGTGCGCTTTTACTCGGAAGAGGCTCAAATCAGTCTTCTGGAAAGATGAATGAACCTCCCGAATGATGTCCCTTAGAAAGAAAGCAACAGCATTCTTCGATAAAGGTAACTCTGGTCTCTTCACAGAGCACCAGAGATTACCTGAGGGACCTCTTACCTCTTTCGTTCTATGCACGTAGAACTTGAGAGCCCTGACCGGGCACAGGACTCTCTCTGGTTCTTGGCCCACCAGACTTGACATACCCTTGATCTCGAAAGTCTTCGGCCAAGGGTTCGAAGGATTTTCATTCTTCGCCAAGAAAGTTGGGTTCAACGAGCAGACAGCATTGTCCCCTTTGAATCCCATTAACTTGCTAAACGCTTGAATTTCACTAACTCTCTTAGCCGTCGCAAGAGAAGTTAGGAAAAGAGCTTTCCTTTTCAGGTTTCGAAGAGACGCTGCCTGAAGCGGTTCGAAAGTGCTCGACATAAGGAATTTAAGGACTACATCAGGTTCCATGAAGGAGGTCTCATTTGAGGAACCTTCAGGTCTCGAAAGACTTTAAAAGGTCATGAATGTCCTTGTTGTCAGACAGGTCGAGGCCTCTGTGCCTAAAAACCGCTGACAACATGCTTTTATATCCCTTGATGGTAGGGACCGCTAATTTCTGCACATTCCTGAGAAAGAGCAGAAAATCAGCTATCTGGTTCACAGAGGTCGAGGAAGAGGAAACTCCCTCCTTTTTACACCATGCCCTGAAGGAAGCCCACTTCGATTGGTAAACAGCTCTTGTAGAAGCACGTCTCGCATGTGCGATTGCTCTCGCAGCTGCTTTCGAAAAACCTCTCGCTCTGGCCAACTTTTCGATAGTCTGAACGCAGTCAGACCCAGAGCGGAGAGGTTTTGGTGAAACCTTTCGAAGTGAGGCTGTTTGAGTAGATCTTTCCTCCAGGGCAATGTCCTTGGAAAGTCTACAAGGAAAGACATGACCTCTGTGAACCATTCTCTCGCTGGCCACATCGGAGCGATCAGGGTTAACCTCGTCCCTTCCGAGGCCGCAAACTTCCTCATGACTTCCCCCAGAATCTTGAATGGTGGGAAGGCGTATAAGTCTAGGCCCGTCCAATTCCAAAAGCAAAGCGTCTACCGCGATCGCTTCTGGATCCAGGACCGGGAGCAGTAAGAGGAAGTCTCTTGGTCCTTGACGTTGCGAATAAGTCGACCAGTGGACGTCCCCACAACGTCCACAGGTCTCGACAAACGTCTTCGTTCAAGGTCCATTCCGTCGGTAGGACTTGGTCCCGACGACTGAGAAGGTCTGCCCTGACGTTTTGCACTCCTGCAATGAATCTCGTCAGGATAGTCACCTTTTTTCTCTTTGCCCACAGCAGAATCTCTCTCGCTAGGGAAAACAACGTTCTGGAGTGTGTTCCTCCTGGTTTTTTAAATAAGCGAGTGCTGTGGTATTGTCCGAGTTTATCTGAACAATCTTGTTCTCCAAACTCTTTTCAAAGAACTGCAGGGACAGAAATACTGCTGCCAGTTCTTGACATTTATATGCCAGGCTACCTGTTCCCCTCTCCAGGAGCCTGACACTACCTTCCTTCCCCCTAGTGTTGCTCACCCATCCTGTGATGGAAGCGTCTGAAAACAACACTAGGTCGGGGCTCAGAAGACTTAGGGACACGCCCTCTTGAAGCTTCTGAGGGTCCAACCACCATCTGAGGTGGTTCTTGATCGGAAGCGATATTCTCAATATGGCATTGAGATCGTCCTTGCCTTTCCACTCGTCCGCCGCAAGGAAAAATTGGAGAGGCCTGATGTGCAGTCTTCCCAAGGAAACAAACCTTTCTAGCGAGGAAATGGTCCCCAGCAGACTCATCCATTCCCTCGCCGAGCAAGTCTCTTTCCTTAGAAAGGCTGAGATCTTTTCTAAGCCTAGCCGCTGACGTTCCTGGGACGGAAACGCTCGAAAAGCCACTGAATCCATCTGAATCCCCAGATACACGATGGACTGTGTTGGGGCAGATGCGACTTTTCGAGGTTGACCAGAAGTCCCAGGGACTTCGCTAAGGCTAAAGTGAACTGCAAGTCCTTCAGACACTTCTCTCTCGACGACGCTTTGATCAGCCAGTCGTCGAGGTACAGGGAAACTCTTATTCCCGAAGAGTGTAGCCACCTCGCTACGTTCTTCATTACTACTGTGAACACCATCGGAGCCGTGGTCAGTCCGAAGCACATAGCTCTGAACTGCCATACTTTGTTGTCTAAGACAAACCTTAGATACTTTCTTGAAAGAGGGTGGATCGGGATGTGAAAGTACGCGTCCTGCAAGTCTAAGGACACCATCCAAGTCGCCCGGCTCAATGCTCCCAGAACAGAATGAGGCGTCTCCATCGTGCAATTTGTTCTTTTCCACGAAAAGATTGAGCCTGCTTACATCTAGAACCGGACGCCAACCTGACGACTGCTTCGGTACTAGGAAGATTCTGTTGTAAAAACCTGGAGACCCCAGGTCCGCGACTTGTTCCACCGCTCTTTTGTCGATCATCTGCTGAAGGAGATCGAACAATACTTTCTTCTTTTCTCCCTGATAGGATGGAGAAAGGTCTCTGGGAGTCGTAGAAAGAGGAGGAAGATCTAAAAAGGGATCTTGTACCCCTGCTCCACGATCTTGAGGGACCAAGAGTCCGTGTCTCTCTCTCTCCACGCTCCCGCAGCAAAAACTTCAGTCTGGCTCCGACTGGTGTCTGAAGGACATGCTTCTCACTTGGAAGGCTTTGGCTTAAAGGAAGCTCTTCCTCGTGAAACCCTCTCCCTCGAGGAGCTGCTCTCGAGGGGGGAGCCCCACGAAAGGGGCTTAACTTTCTTCGGCGGTCGAACCGCAGCTGAAGAGTTGAAGGTACGGCTGACCGTCTGGTAGACTGGGCCAAAAGGTCCTGAGTTGCCTTCTCTTGTAAGCTGTTCGTCAGGTCCTTTACTAAAGTCTGGGGGAAGAGATGGTTCGAAAGAGGCGAAAACAGCAAATCCGCTTTCTGAGCTGGAGTCACCGAACGAGCTGTGAAGTTGCACAGCAAAGCTCTCTTTTTTAATAAAGCCGTTCCAAAATGAGATACGAGCTCCTCCGAACCATCCCTGACGGCTTTGTCCATACATGCTAACACGCTGGACAGCTCCCCCAGACTGAGAGATTCTGGGCTTCTCGCTTGCAGATCCAGAACTCCCAAACACCAGTCAAGGAAGTTGAACACTTCCAGCATCCTGAGCAGACCCTTCAAATGATGGTCAGTCTCCGAAGCGGTCCAGGTTACCTTAGCAGAGGGTAAAAGCGACCTCCTCTGCAAATCCACAAGGCTGGAGAAATCTCCTTGAGCCGAAGAAGGGATACGAACTCCCACTTCATCTTTGGTTCTATACCAAATGCCCCCTTTTCCACTAAGTCTAGTTGGAGGCAAGGCGAAGGTCGTCTTGCCTTGATCTCTCCTTCGTACCATCCAATCTTGGAGCTTCTTAAAGGCGGCACGTTTCGTGGAGAGAGAAGTTTTCATCTCTACAAACTCCGGGGTTTTTCCAGTTTTAGATGAAGAAAACTGCGAAGGAGGAGACTTGGGAGCTGCGGGCTGAAATTTGTCTTCAAAAGAAGAACGCAAGAGTCGTACGAGGACTTTATAGTCCGAGATTGACGGGGCTGCAGCAGGTTCCTCTTCAACCGATTCAGCCGAACTACTAAGCTCTCCTTCTTCTCTAAACGGAAGAGGAGACCGTCTGTCAGGAGAGGGCGTCCTAATATCAGGTCTTGGCTTGATCAAAGGACCCCTATCCTTGCTAGAGGCAGCCTTATTTCGGCTGTCTTCTTTATGACGCTTACTACCCGATGAAGGTAAAGCGTCCTGACGAGGACGAGCGTCCTGACGAGGACGAGCGTCCTCAGCGCCGTCCGCAGCAGTCTCATCTGCCCGAGAAGCGTCCTTACGTTTCTTTTCCGCTGGCATACGTGTCTGTGTGCGTAAACTAGCGTCTGGGGGTACGACTTCTTGTTCAGAATCCCCAAAAACGTCTTGAAAGGCGTCTGAACGTCCTGGCGAGCTTCCTTCCAAGCTTCCTGCCGAGCGTCCTGGTGAGCGTCCTGCCGAGCGTCCTGTCTAGCGTCCTGGCGAGCGTCCCTGACGAACGTCCTGCCTAGCGTCCTGCCAAGCGTCCTGACAAACGTCCTGCCTAGCGTCCTGCCAAGCGTCCTGACGAGTGTCTTGACAAGCGTCCTGACGAGCGTCCTGCCGAACGTCCTGCCGAACGTCCTCGTACAGAGCGTCCTCCTCAAAAGCGTCCTGACGTAACGTCCTTCTAGAGGACGAACGAGATCGGCGAATCGCCGAAGGAGAAGCGATTGGCGAACGAGACGAAGTAGGTGAAGGAGAAGGAGACTGCTTAGTCCTCTTGACAGGCAGTCTAAGGTCCTTCCTCCGCTTAGGCTCGACTGCTGCTGGGCGAGTCCTCTGAGCCATAAGCGAGGATAGCTGGTCCTGAAGGGACAAAAGAATGTTCTTCGTCGGGGAAGAATGAACAGAGGAAGCAGGATGATCCTGTGAGAAGACGAGGGGCGAGGGGACGCCTCCTCCTTCCTCACAGGTACAGCTACCTGCTTCTCAGGTATACGCGCCTGTGCACGCAACCCAGCGTCCTCATCGGAGGAGATCCTACCTCTTTTCTGAGGCGGAAACGCGTCATACGCGTCCTCCGACGAAAGTGGCGAAAGAGGACGTGAAGCGTCCTCCGCACGAAACGTCCTTTTCAAAGGACGAGAGTCTCTCCGAGCGCTCCACCCCTTGCGCGGGGAGGACGCTTCGGAGGACGAAAAGCACTCTTTCAGGACGCGCGCTCGTGCGTGCTCCTTGGCAGCCTGGGTCTTTGCTACAGGGCCTGCCAAAGGGACGCCAGATCGGTGGGAAGCCCCCGTAACCCTCTTGCGGCTTTCGACATACCTACTCCCTGGGTCTTGGGAGTCTGATAGAGGTCTAGGCCTAGAGGCATTATGGGGCCGATCTGACGCCCCCTCCACAACACTGGGGGCACGATCACACACTTGCACCGAGCCAGTTTCTAAGGCTTTCACTTTGGTCTCCAGAGTGCGAAGAGACACCAAAATCAGAGAGAGAGCATTCGCTTCTCCCGACACAGAATCAGAGCCCGAAGGCAACACAGGTTTAGGGGTTGTAAACACTACAGGTGTTAATGCAGGAGAGATGTTAGCCTTACCTTTGGTAGAACCACTCCTGGAGGAAGACCTCCTGATCCTATCGCGCTCCAATTTAAGGCGATAGGACTCATATACTCTCCAATCATCATCGGTCAATTTCTCACATTCATTGCACCGATTATCAATCAAACAATTAAGCCCCCTACAACTCATACATACTGTGTGGGGGTCTACCGATGCTTTCGGTAGCCTCACCTTACAATCAGCCCTCACACACACTCTGAAACTCACAACACTTGATCCAGACATATCTTATATAGAAAAGTCAATCCAAAATCAAAAAACGGTCCACTATCGCGCATGCCAATTCAACAATCCAATTCAATACCAAAAAATCAATCAGATACTTAAAAGCGAGTCAAATTCCAAAAAATCCTGAGCAGAGGTCTGTAAACAGTTGTTTACCGACCGGCGACAGAAAAAAATATGAATAGAAAATGGGAATGGTTCCTGATATCCGCCTCCCAGGCGGCGGGAATGGGTACCCTACACCTGGCCGCCCACTGCGTGTGCCGCGAGTTTTGAAATTTCTGTCGGACGTCAGAAAATACAGCTATATATATATCTGTCAGGTAAGTGGCATGAACAAACAATGTTTTTTCACATATTTTCTTCTCTGCACAAGTGTATGCAGCAAAAATAAAAATGATATTGTTATGATACAATAAAGTTTCATACATACTTACCTGGCAGATATATACATAGGGGACGACGGAGTCGATAGCAATGTATATATCTGACAGGTAAGTTGAATGTATGAAAACACCTGATAGTTGAGTTACCTCTTGCTGCAGTATTCCTAAGCCATTAATCCTTGCTCCAGAACCTAAGTAGGAGCAGTCTTCCCCTCAAAAAGGTGCTAACCAAGCCAAGCGGAGCTCTCTTAACAGCAATACATTAAAGAAAGCTCTGTTTATTACTTGTCACACCCAATCTATTCTTTGAGCCTCATTTTTTTCTACTACTCCTGGTGGTGTGGTGCTACTTTTCAGAAACCAAGACAATCAAAATATATAGACCTGATCTGCTCCTCTTGTAAAGACCTGAGCCACTTGTTTCATAAGGTTCTGAGCTGCTTCATAACTATTATTAGAGGCAGCTAACTAATTAAAGATTCATGGTACGTATTCATAAAGATTCTTGTGCCTCTCTCCTTAATAGGACACAAGCCACTCTTTATCAAAGGGCCCAACTAGCTCTTTATCAAAAAACCTAAAACAGTCTGTCATAAAAACCAACTCCCTACGCTTCTAAAAAATACTAGGGCCACTTCACAGGATGTGTCACTCGCCACCTATAGACCAGGTCTGCTTCTCATTAAAGGAACTGAGCCACTCCTCATCAACAGAGATGAGCCACAGGTTCAGTGAAGGATGTTGAAGGGGTTCTTCCAGAATTCTCTTAGGGTCAGCTCTGATTCAGAGGTCACTTTAGAGCAACTATCGAATAGGGTTTGGTGTAGAGTTTCTCAAAATCAGATATGACCTACTGGTTCATGGGCTGGATGAAAGGAGGTGTGTTGAGGGAAAGATTCTGCAAAAACTCTGCCTCCAAGCCTAGAGGATGAACAGGACCACTATCCATCAAATGGGCCTTTAGAGGTAACTGTTCATCCTTAAGGCATTTCTTAACAATGGGCTGACCACTTCATTAACCCACTCAGTGGAAAACCTGGTTATGCAAGCATTACTATTAGCTCTCCACATATTTAACTTACTCATGATATTATTCTTCTTAAAAACTCTCATGTTCTTTTAGTGGCGACAAGCAAACACCAGTTTTAAATTCCCACTTGCATTCCTACTCGAAAAAAGTCAGTCTCTTCTTCAGTGGCTTGTCACGGCAATGACTTCTCTTTTTGAGTGGTAAACATATCATTTTCATTTCAAAATAAGTTTTAAAATATACTTACCTGGTAGTTACATATATATATCTTAATCCCACCGATTCGTCGCTCGCACGGCAGAAATTCAAAATTCGCGGCTATCGCCGATAGACGGTCAGGTGATCATACCTGTGCTCCCTCTATCCAGGTACCTGGAACCATTCCCATTTGTCCTCAGAAATTCCATGCCCCTGTTCTCAGAGGGGAGGAGGGAGGGACCTTTATATATGTAACCACCAGGTAAGTTTATTTAAAAACTTATTTCTGGGCTCAGCTCGTGTCGCTGCGCGAAATATCCTTTAATCTATTATTTCTAGGGTAAATGTACTAACACATACCAGAGAATAAATAAAATAAAGAAAAAGGTCAGTATAACTGACTCGCTCACCCTCCAGGAGGGTGTCGGTATGAACACTAGCGAGTGAGACCACAACCACGAGCCAAATGCCAATAGAAATCTCCCACTACCAAAATCCTCCAAGAGGGGAGCCGACCCACAGAGTGAGCAGCTCGTACTACTACTACTCCATCCCATGCTGTCGACTGCTGCGCCTCTGGTGGACATCCTTTTCAGTTAGCTCGCACGAGTCACAAGTGCTATTTTTCTCTCTGTGTATTTTGTGCCCTTTCTTCGGATTTTCGATAATGGAGCGTGCAGCTATTGCAGCAGCTAAGTTAAGTACTCAGTATTTACGGTTAGTTGGTTTTTTCCGTCCCTGAGACAGTATTTGCCGTTTTTTAGGTATAAATACGTTCTCGGGGTCGGAAGCATGGCGGCATGGTCCTGCCGCGTGATGGGTTCGTTCTTGGTCTTCCATACCTAGAACAAAATCCCCTTTTCCACTTACGCTCTATTTTGATTATCCGCGTTATTTTAGGTCTACTCAGGTTGTCATGCATGCATGTTTATCACCTTATGTAGGCTTTTTCTATCCAGACCCTAGTCTAGGTTCTTAGTATCGGCCCCTGACTAGCTTTGAGTGGTAGACTTGCCTTCGGGTTAGTCGTACACTCCTGGATTTTTTCTCCTGCTATTTTACCTTCTTTCTTTCATTTTTATTTTATTTATATATAGTATTTTTGTCATTATTAGGTTAGTTTGGCGTCTGGCTTAGCCTAGGTCCCGGCTCGCAGAGCCTATTCTACCGCTGATCAGTTCGGTTGCTTCCACATAGCTTCTCTCTGGATCAGTTGGTTTTAGCCCTATGGGCCTATATGCTACGCTTTTCAGTTCAGGTTGCTTTCCCGATAGCTTTCTCTCTGATCAGTTGGTTGGCCTAGGTTGGGTTACCGTATCTCAGTTTACCGCCTCGTGGTCACTGCGTGATCACGGGTCAGCCAGACGCCTGCCCAGTCCCCTCTCCCCCTATCCCGCTCTCCCATAGAGTCGGGCGGGGGTGGGTCGGTCTGTCCTTGCTCGCCTCACATACCCTAGCCTGCCTCCCCCTCGCCACCGGAGGGGCTAGGGAGTCGGACAGACCCAGACTGGTTCCGACCTCTCCGCTTCTCGGTCCGGCCGGGTGGTACGTTGTGGGGGGGCCCTGGCCTTCCCCCCCCTCCGTTACTGCCTTGTCGCTCCGGGTTAGCTCGAGCCTGTATGTCCTCTCGCCCTTCCCTCCTTACTAGAGCTCCTCCCTATCGGAGTCCTGGTATCCAGCGGAAGGAGATAGTCCAACCATAGATGGACCGGTGCATACAGCAGGTCTCTACTAACCTCACCGTTAGCTGAGTTACTACACTCCGCTTCAACTGGACCTAGTCCGGTTCGCTTGTTTGTTTAGGTTTTAAGTTATTTTTAAGTTTTATCTTAAGTATCTTAAACCATCCCCCCCCCTCCCTTTCATATTTTACCGGATCTCTCCGGGATTATAGCCTATTCAGGCAATGCAGGGAGGGGTTATGCCCAAATTTTTTCCGAGCTCCGGCATGTAACGGAGTTCTTTTGCCCTTTAGTCTGTAAGTGATATCCCTTTAAGATACTCATGTGTCTTCCCACTTACAGGCCACCAACTGTGAGCATCCGGGATGTTCCGCTACACTTCAGGACCCTGTGGACACGAAGTTTGCCGGTCCCATGCTCCATGCGCGACTCCGCACGGGGACATCCAGGTCTGGTACCATGAAACGTGTACCATATGTTACGATCTGGTGAGCCAGCTTTTGGAAGGGCGTAAGTATTCCACCTCCAGTAGCTGCTTCGCTTCTTTTACGTACTTAAGTTTTCATCATTTATTAACTTAAGGCATCTAGTTTAAGGTTATACGCTAAGTTTTTAGTTTTAATTGTGATTCTTAAGTCTAAAATACGCCCTCTCTTACAGGCTCCGGCAGTAAGGGATACAACACCTGGCTACCCTGCGGGCCTGCGGGTCGGAGGTTTTGGCAAGAACGCCGCCAAGGGTCAGCCCTACATACTTGAGAAGCGATTGGCATTGCTCTCTTTCCCGGAGGCAAGGCGACAGGGTACGTCGACCCGGTAGAGGCGGACCCGTCTATTGCCTTCATCCAACAACAGCTGGCGGCCTCCTTAACTGAACAAGACCAGGATATCTCCACGGATGTCGCTACCCTGGATATTAATGTTGAACCTATGGTAGGTATAGACGACCTGTTGGTCGAGGTAAGTTAATGCAGGTACCCAAGGGTCTCCCTTGGGTCTGACTGTCTCTTCTACTCCTGCAACCTCTCCATCCTTCCAAGGCTTTACGGCTGATGAATTGTATACTCCTCCTGAGGCTTCGGTTAGACCTAAGATCAAGTCTAAAGTAATGACCTTGACTAAGACGTCATCGTCTTCGAAGAAGACGTCCTCGTCTTCTTCCTCGCGTAAGTCTCCGGCTCGTAATCCCGGCCCAGACAGGTCTAAAGGGTCTAGCTCCGGCTCTAAGTCCTCGAAAAGTAAACCCAAGGAGAGATCTCGCAACCCCGGCAGTATCACCAGTTCCGCTACCTTTGGTTCCTATTCAGAGCCTACCCTCCACCTCCGCAGCAGCTCCGGCTTTTGGACTCCAATGCTGGCCTGTTGCAACAGGTGGGCGATTCTAGTGGGATCCCTTAAGAGTAGTATGGAACAAATGATATCTCGCCTATCGGACAGGATCACTTCTCAGGATTCTATAGCCGGCCTAAGAGAAGCCCCTCTAGCCTCTCCCTCAACCTCCAACACTAGTGGATCTCAGCTTCCCCCGTATGACTCGCTGCCCGCTTTCTCCATGAACAATCCTTGAGAGTAGCGTCATACGCCCCTTCCAGGATGGTCTCATCTCCATACCGGAGTTCGGAACTCGAAGAATAGAGGACTTCGAGTTCTACCCGGAAGGCCTACAGCCTCCTTTCATAGGCTACGCAAGGCTCACGCCTTCGGCTATGGTTCGGGACGATAGGGTACCAAAGGAGACAGTCCTCTATTTCTCGAGACCAGGCTCAGCGAGAATGGCTCAGATGTTTAGAGGACATGGATTGTTCGAACACCAAGGTACAACCTTTTAAAAGTCCCTTTACCATTTTCACAATGGTGAGAGTACCCCGCTCCCGTTCCTAACCAAGATAGCAAGGTCGACCATCTCAGCAGCTCAGAATGGGGGAACCCATGCCTCAGTTGAAAGAAGCAGATCCACATCTCCATTGCTCCCTTCAATCGGAGAATTGTGGGAAGACTTGCCAAATACATTCTCAGCTGGCAAACTCAAACCTGACTGTGCTATGGAGCAGTTTGGTGAAAAGCTACCCAGGCTCCCAGATAGTCTTATTCAGGCTGAATTTGACTCAAAATCACGACTAGCCAGATCAATCAACTCGATGGCTATGTCTGAGGTACACCATGGCTTATGGTTCAGAACCATTTTTAAGCTTATGACCAAAGCCCTGACTCAAACGGTGCATCAGATATGTTCGAGTTTGCCACTGCTAGGACGAATTGTAGGAAGCATGTCCTGCTAGAGGCAACCATTCGACATGAACCAGAATAGGTTACTCTCTTCTAACATCTGGGGCGCAGATCTCTTCCCAGGCTATGGTTAAGGAAGTACAGGCAGAGGCTACGAGGTTGAACCAGAGCCTTAAAGACCGTTGGGGTCTTACGGCTAGGAGGAGGCAAGACCTGACACCTAAAGGTAAGGGACAAAGGAACCCAGACGTTTCCAACCTTACCAAAAGAAGCAACCGCGCTTCCCTCAGCAAGTTCCAGCAGTGCCGTTAGTGCAGACAGCCCAACCCTCCACGTCTAAAGGTCAATCACAGCCTATTTTATGTGATATCCCCTCAGCCTCAACCCCTCCACCTCATACGCCATCTCTCCAGCTTACAATCAAGCCTTCGAGAGTCAAGCTTCTCAGAAGTATGACCGCTCGGGCAAGGGAGGCAGAGGTTAAGCGGGTCCTTTCGTGGGAGGAAGGGAGGATCGGGAGGCCCCTTCAATAGGGGAAAGCAAACACTTCAGAGGAGGCCGAGGTGGTTACCAGAACCAATGAAGAACTTCAGGTAGGAGGGAGGCTGTTTCACTTTCGCCACCGGTGGAACTTCAGCCAGTGGGCTCAGAGCATAGTGTCAAAAGGGCTGGGTTGGAGCTGGTTGACGAACCCACCTCCAGCCAGACCTTTCCGTCAACTTCCTTCCAAAGATTGACAGAGTACGCAGAGGACCTCCTCATAAAGGAGCTATAGCCAGTCAAGTAAGTTTAAAATTTCAAAAATTTCAAGGTCGCTTGTTCAGCGTGCCAAAGAAAGGCTCAAACAAAAGAAGGGTAATCTTAGACTTGTCCCTCCGCTTAAACTTAGCCATCCGCTGCGACAAGTTCAAGATGCTCACGATCTCACAGGTGCGGACCTTACTTCCCCATGGGGCCGTCACCACCTCTATCGATCTTACAGACGCCTACTATCATATCCCTATTGCAAGACACTTCCGTCCATATCTGGGATTCAAGATAGGAGGACCAGACATTCTCCTTCAAGGTAGTTCCATTCGGGCTCAACGTGGCACCCAGGGTGTTCACGAAGCTAGCGGAAGTAGTAGTGCAACAGCTCAGAGCGCAAGGGATTATGGTAGTGGCGTATCTCGACGATTGTTGATCTGGGCCCCATCAGTCGAAGAATGCAACAAGGCCACACTGAAAGTGATCCAGTTTTCCTAGAATATCTAGGATTCAAGATAAACAAATCCAAGTCGAGACTCACTCCAGAGTCAAACTTTCAGTGGCTAGGCATTCAAGGATCTATCCTCACACACTCTGTCGATTCCATCTACCAAAAGGAAAGAAATAGCGAAGTCAGTCAAGCAATTTCTAAATCACAAACAACTAGCATCCAGGAGAGCTCAGAAAGGATCCTCGGCTCTCTCCAGTTTGCATCAGTAACGAACCATCTTGATGAAAGCCAAACTGAAAGACCTAACCAGGATCTGCGCTCACGAGCAAATGTCAGGTCCAGGGACAAGCTATCCTCAGTTGCCTCTGATTCTAAAGAATCGGCTTCGACCGTGGGCAAAAGTCAAGAATCTATCAGTGTCAGTACCCCTTCAGTTCCCTCCACCAGGGATCACCATCCACACAGACGCGTCTTAAGCGGCTGGGGAGGGTACTCCCAAGTCAAAAAGGTTCAAGGGATTTGGTCACCTCAGTTCCGTCAGTTCCATATAAACTTACTGGAGGCAATGGCAGTATTCTTGACTCTGAAAAGATTACTCCCACCAAAGTACTCCCACATAAAGCTAGTCCTGGTCAGCGCAGTGGTAGTACATTGCATAAACAGAGGAGCTCCAAGTCACGTCATCTCAAATCACGTCATGATAGCCATCTTCTCCCTGGCAGACAAATTCAGTTGGCATCTTTCCTCCCCCAACATAGCTGGAGTCAGAAACGTCATAGCAGACGCCCTATCCGATCAGTACCCCTAGAGTCGGAATGGTCACTAGACGACAGTTCGTTCCAATGGATCCTTCAAAGAGTCCCAGGGCTTCAGGTGGATCTCTTCGCATCCCAAGCGAACACAAAAACTACCGTGTTATGTAGCCCCAACCTGGTACCCTCTGGCTTACGCCACGGACGCCCTAGCTCTAGACTGGAAC
Source organism: Macrobrachium nipponense (assembly GCF_015104395.2). Lineage (NCBI taxonomy): Eukaryota > Metazoa > Arthropoda > Malacostraca > Decapoda > Palaemonidae > Macrobrachium > Macrobrachium nipponense. Next base: position 34,030,763 of record NC_061102.1, on the reverse strand, counting down.
AACTGGGGGAAGATTTACGTCTTCCCTCCAGTGAATCTCCTTATGAAAGTATTGGAACAAACTCAGGACATTCAAGGTCAAGTGGCTCTAGTAGCCCCAGACTGGCCGAAGAGCAATTGGTACCATGATTTTGGACTGGGCCTTCGTCCCTTCGGATCCCCAGTCCCAAGCTCTCCCAGTCAGTACAAACGAAGACTGTGTTCGCTTCCTCAGGGATTCTCAAAACCCTAACTTTTATGGATTTCATGAAGTTTGCGGCAAAAAGAGATGCGAATATTGACCCTCAGAATATTCTCTTCTTGGAATCCGATAAAAGGGATTCAACTTTGAGGCAGTATGATGCTGCTGTCAAAAAGTTAGCAACCTTCCTGAGAGAGTCAGATATCAGAATCATGACAGTTAATTCAGCTATATCCTTCTTCAGATCCTTATTTGAAAAAGGTTTAGCAGCTAGCACGATTACGACAAACAAGTCAGCCTTGAAAAAGATATTTCAATTTGGATTTAACATAGACTTGACGGATACCTACTTCTCGTCTATTCCTAAGGCATGTGCTAGACTTAGGCCTTCTGTGAGGCCTACGTCAGTTTCATGGTTCTTAAACGATGTTCTAAAACTGGCTTCCAGAAACCGATAATGGACACATGCTCGTTTATGATGCTCCTAAGGAAAACCCTAGTTTTTATTAAGCCTGGCTTCAGGAGCAAGAATTTCAGAACTGTCGGCTTTATCCAGAGATCCGGATCATATTCAATTCCTTCCCACAGGGGAAGTCCTAACGTTTCTCCGGAACGTAGCTTTTTGGGCAAAAAATGAAGATCCTTTGATTGAGGTGGGAACCTTGGAAAGTATTACCTCTTCCCAGATGTATACCCTTTGTCCAGTTTCAACCTTACGAGCCTTTCTATCCAGGACCTCCTCATCTTCATCGGGGCCCCTCTTTAAGAGGGAAAAAGGTGGAACTTTATCCATTAAAGGCATCAGGCAACAAATCCTGTACTTTATTAAACAGCCAATCCTGACTCCTTTCCCAAAAGCACATGATGTCAGAGCAGTAGCCACCTCAATTAATTATTTCCAACACATGAACTTCGATTGAGTTGAAAAGTATAACCGGATGGAAATCGCCGGACAGTGTTCAAACGCCATTACCTTAAGTCCTTGGAAGCTCTGAAATTTTCAGCAGTTAAGCAGCGGGAAACATAGTTTCCCCTGACTCTAGTTTTAATTTGTTAGTAGAAGAAATTCAGTCCTCCTTTTCTACCTGCTTCACCCAACAGTTCGTCTATTCCTACCGTGTTCATTTACATTCACCTTGTGCCTTAGCTGCTTTTTGATAATGTAGTGTGCCCCTTACTTTGGCTAGGGACACTCACAAGATGATTATGCATATTGATCTCATGATGTTTACCCCTTATTTTTATGCTAGGGGATACATCTCATTTATAATGGTTAACGGGTTTTGTATATTAAGTCATATACATTCCTTATATATTATCATTGTTGGTTATTTGTTCATTTGATTGTTTTAATTGCTATTATATTTTTGATACATGCCTTTACACAGATACCATTTTGTTACATGTAAGCCAATTTACCTCGTACATATGTAAATTACCTTATGTTTAAGAAACATGTTTAGAATTAAGGGTAATTTAAGCATATTTTAGTTTGTATCACTGTGTATTTGTATCTTTTTTAGCAATTATATTCTATATTACTTTATTTTATTGAGACCTATGTTGATTTATTTTATTACTTTTGTTTACAATCTTGTGCTATTTCTCTGGTACGATTTCGCGCAGCGACACGAGCTGAGCCCAGAAAAGGGATTTTGACGTAAGGAAAAATCTATTTCTGGGCGAGTTGCTCGTGTCGCCAGCGAATCCCACCCTACCCATCCCTTCGCCCAAGATTGTCTGCTAACTTCAGGATGGCCACCAGAGGCGCAGCAGTCGACAGCATGGGATGGAGTAGTAGTAGTACGAGCTGCTACTCTGTGGGGTCGGCTCCCCTCTTGGAGGGATTTGGTAGTGGGAGATTTCTATTGGCATTTGGCTCGTGGTTGTGGTCTCACTCGCCTAGTGTTCATACCGACACCTCCTGGAGGGTGAGCGAGTCAGTTATACTGACCTTTTTCTTTATTTTATTTATTCTCTGGTATGTGTTAGTACATTTACCCTAGAAATAATAGATTAAAGGATAATTTCGCTGGACGACACGAGCCAATCGCCCAGAAATAGATTTTTCCTTACGTCAAAATCCCTTTTTAAAATGAAAATAAAATTTTTAAACATCTAACTTCCCTGGTAGTTACATATATAAGCTGATTGACACCTTTGGTGGTGGGTTAGAGAACCGCGACACCGTTGGGAATTCGTAAAATTATTAATCGCTACAATTAGCTGGATAATAATCTGGTTCTTACCTGATAAGGAAGCTGGCTTTAAAGTTTTCCTGCCTCATTAGCCTGCATTCCTTGAGAGACCCAGCGATCCTCCCAGGGGCTGTAGAAAGTCTCTGTGGGGCTGTCACACGGTCCTCGACCTTAACCTGACTAGACCACCACCCTTGCTATCCCGGCAAAGCAGCCAATGACAATGACTGACCACCTGACCAACTAACACACTAAAAAACACAAACTTAGACTTGCATCCCAGACTGTGGAAGGTTGCAACAACCTTCACAGACAACCTGTGATACTAAGTTCAAGAAAAGCAAGGGTATAAAAAAGGTTATGGGTTAGAGGCAGTAGCACCTTCTCCAACTACGGCGCCAGAGGCAACGTACGGACCCAGGGAGCAACAATCTTCATATTGGGTCTGTACCTCTTTGAGGGTAGCAATCTGTGAAGATCGACTTGCTTCTCCAAAAAAGTCGCTTCTAAAAATAAAAGCCTTCATCGACTTGTTGTGTCGATAGCCATCGAAGTCGCCACAGCTCTTACTTCGTTGCTGCCTTACCTTGACTTTGAGGATTGGGAAGCTTTTCTCATCACAAAGTTCTGGTGAGCTTCCCTTATCAGTTTTTGATAAAGAACGCCAGTGCGTTCTTTGACAAAGGTAGTTGAAGGCTTTTTTTACCGACACAGAGATTGTCCGTATGTCTCTTAACCTCTTCATTACCAAAAAGTTTTGTTTGGAGGTAGGTGGGTACCACCATTCAAGTCTACTACACCGCACCGGGTGCATAAAGGTGGTACGACATAGTACCACCAAAACTCCTCTTTTCAGATAGGGACTTCCAATCATTCTGTAATTTCGGTTTGAAGAGTTTGGAACAAAATAAACAGTATGACACGATGCCAGACGTATGATGAACCCAAAAAAATATTATTACTGCTTATAGTAGTGTGTAGGTGACAGATGAACTGCGTCTCAACAAAAAATCACAAAACCAGACAAGTGTAAACATGTAATAACTTCTATACCCAAGTATAAAACCAGTTGTATCATCATTACTGTATTTATTTATTCATTCACTTATTACATTTTACAAATAAAAGATATGAACACCAGATAAATGAAGGTTAAAAAATAAAAATAAAGCCTTATAGTAACTTTAAATATATAAAAAAACCAAACCAGAGAAAAAGCAAAAAAGCGATTTTTTCTGAGGACAAGAAACTTGAAAAATAAGTTTTAGATACCCCTGATGCCCCTAAAGTTGTTTTCTGTGAATGAAACTAAGCTTAGAAAAAACTGTAGAAAATTGACCATCGGACCAAATTTTTGAAAGATCATACTATAAAATTTGCGATTTCCATATTTATTGGCGGGGCTTTCGCTTTAGTTTTTGCTCTTTTTTTTGTTATTACGTGCTTATTTACTGTTCTATTTTGATAATACTTTATGTGCATGTTCCAGGTGCGATATATCAACATTGTAAGACCGAATTTCTATTCAAGACTGTAGTTTTCTCACCGACCACCAGTGTCCCATTGTACGGGAACCTGGGGTACACTGTAAAAGGGGACACTGAGTTTCACATTTTTTTTCATAAAATCATTTATTTTCCCTGTAGGATGATAAAACTAACAGAGAGTATGCGTTATTATAGTGCTAATAATACCTGATAATTTCATTAGCCTGTCTTGATTAGTGTATTTTTGGCAAATATTTTTTACGATCGGCACCCCTCCAAACTGGAGTCACTACCGAGAGATTCAGTTCGGCAGTGAACGCAATGTTTACTTTCTGCTCACCCACCCGGTAAAGAAGGGGTTAAGGGGGCCGGCCGGAACCCCTATATATGGTGGTATAGGGCGAAAAATGCAAAGTCATGAAAAAATTCATGGAGCTTCATATGGCAATTGAGAATACGTATACGAAATATTTCGTCAAATTCCTCTTACTTTCGTAGTTACAGGGTAATTAGTAAACATAACTCAATAAGCCTAAAACATTCATCCGTACAAGAAAATGCAATATTTCTTCTGTTGGCGTAAATTTTGATAATTATTGGCAAAGAAATTGTGAGAAATGGCATCTGTAGAGATTCCGTGGCTCGCAAGAAGCGAGTATCTGGTTCAATTTCATGAATCAGTTGGGGACCATAGACTTCAAGTAGATTACACGTTCGAGTTTCACCTCGTGACATTCGCTTGCTTTTACATATGTTTATGTATGTTTCGGCAAGAAGTTCATCATGCCAATGAGGAAAAGACAAGGAAAACATCTCGCTAACATACAGACGAAGAAAAATCGCTCAAGTATTATTACAGAATATCATAATATACGCGTAGTTAGTGAAGAAAGGGGGGAGGGTTGCCAAGTAACGCCCCTTCTTGCCTGACAGCACACGTCACACTGTGCCCAAGGCTACGGTCTTTGAGGAAAGAGATCTTCATTTATGATAAATAACATAGTTTTGGTTTTTTAATACCCAAAATGGAATATGAAATTCATAATAATCATGACTTATTAAATTGTCTTTGTAAAAAGAGAGTACACCTTCGCTTGCATTTACGTTTGTTTATCTTTGTTTCGGCAAGAATGTCATCATGCCAAAGAGGAAAATACAAGGAAAACATCTCGCTAACATACAGAAGAAAATTCACTATAATAAGCCGAGTTACTGAAGGGGAGAGAGGGGGTTACGTAGGAAGGAGTGCCCCATCTTGCCTCAAGCAGTGCCCCAGGCTACGATATATGAGCAAAGGGATCATCACTTTATGATTAAAAATTTATGATAAATAAAATAGTTTTGGTTTATTAATACACAAAAAAGAAATATACATTCATAATACATAATCATTATTTATTAACATTGTCTTTATAGAAATACGAAGGAAAACTTTGAACGCCCGTCTCTCAAAACTATACTTATTGACCTTCAAAATCTATCTCCTCACTTAGTTTTAAAGCTATAACATTGGAATTTGGTATATAACTCAGAAAGACATAATAGAACAATCAAATAGAGCCCTTTTTTCCAATTTTTGTTTTTTCGTTTCGTTTTTTTTCTTTTTTTTTAATTTTTCTTTAATCGTTTTTTTTGGAATTATAGGGTTTATTTTTTTTACAATATTGAAAAAATTCATATCTAGGCCAAAAAACATGACTTTTAGAAAAAAAACTCTCCATTTGATTGGAGTCGACATCAGGTCTATATATGGTAGTAATCCCAGGTCTTAATATTAAATATCAAGGAGAGATAGAATTTGAAAAATGGTTATTTTCGGGATAAATTGCCCAGGCGTCACAAAACCGAAGGTCAGAGGTGAAAATCATATGCGGTTTGGAGATGTCCCAAGTCACCTTATTAAGTGGTATGAATGTCAAAGTCCTGTCGTTAAAAAACGGCATTAGCCGGCCGGCCCCCTTAAGTGTTTGGTTTTCTGTAAATAAAATTTTAGGGCTCTCACTGGACAAAGTCCTCTCTCCTTTTCCTGTCCTACTAAATGAGACAACCCCGGGATGGTAAAGGATCTAGGCCATGGATGAGAAGGATTCTCATTTTTGGCAAGAAAACCTAGTTGCAGCGAGCAGACTGCATTCTCCCCACTGAAGCCTACTTCTTGCTAAAGGCTTGCAAGCTCTCCTATTCTCTTGGCTGTTGCCAATGCAACCAGGAATAGAGTCTTCTTGGTGAGGTCTTCCATGAACGCCTTGTCGAGGGGTTCGAACCTACTCCTACTCGAAGTTAAAAATGACAGGACAACATCCAAATTCCAAGAGGGGGTTGGATTGTCCTTCCTTTTAGCTGTCTCGAAAGACCTTATGAGGTTCGAGAGATCTTTGTTTCCTGATACGTCAATGTTCCTATGACGGAAAACGGATGTCAGCATACTGCGGTATCCTTTGATGGTAGAAACCGCTAGTTTCTGTTGGTTTCTTAGAAATAACAAAAAGTCAGCTATTTGAATTATAGAGGTATTGGAAGAGGAAATGTTTCTAATCCTGCACCATTCTCTAAAGACGTCCCACTTAGATTGATATAATCTGATCGTGGACGTCCTCCTCGCTCTTGCGATTGCTCTCACAGCTTCCCTCAAAAAGCCCTTTGCTCTTGCCAGTTTTTCGATAGTAAAAAGGCAGTTAGATTGAGAGCGAGGAGATTTTGATGGTATCTCTCTAAGTGTGGCTGTTTGAGTAGATTGCTCCGACAGGGCAACGATCTGGGGGTGTCTACCAGCCATTCCATCACCTCCGTGATCCAGGGTCTCGTGGGCCAAAACAGAGCTATTAGTATCATCCGATTCCCTGAACTTTTTCAGGACTCTGTCTAGGATCTTGAATGGGGGGAAGGAAGGCGTACACGTTAAGTCTTTCCCAATCCACGAGGAAAGTGTCCACTGCCACTGCTTCTCTGAAGAGAGTTAGAAGCGTAATGTTCCTCTCTTTCGCCCACAATAAGAGATCCTTTGCTGCCTCGTAAAGGGAGTCCGAACGAGTGCCTCTCTGTTTCTTTATGTAGGCCAACGCCGTGGTGTTGTCCGTGTTGACCTGAACTACCTTGTTCTTGACTTCCTCCTGGAAGTGCAGAAGGGCTAGATGAATGGCCGTCAGCTCCTTCATATTGATATGCCATTCTTTTTGATGATCTTGCCATAGAACAGAGATCTCGTCCTTCCCCAGTGTTGCACCCCATCCCACGTCCGATGCGTCTGAATACAACACTAGATTGGGGTTCTTCTGTTGAAGTTCGAGGCCCTCTTGAAGTTTTTTGGGATCATCCCACCAACTCAAATGATCCTTGATTCCCCGAGGAATCGGAATCCATGTCTCGAGGTCTTGGTCTCTCGTCCAGTAACTTGCTAGATGAAACTGAAGTGGACGAAGGTGCAGTCTTCCCAGGGAGACAAATTGCTCGATCGAGGAAAGGGTCCCCAGCCGACTCATCCATTCCCTCGCCGAGCAGGTCCATCTCCCTAGGAAGAGCTTCACCTTTCTTAAGCACTCTAGAATGCGATTCGGGGCTGGAAAAGCCCGAAAATCCACTGACTGAATCCTCATCCCCAGGTAGATGATGTCTTGTGAAGGAGTCAGTTGTGATTTGTCTAGGTTTACTAACAGCCCCAACTGTTGTGTTAACGTCATAGTTACTTGTAGGTCCTCCAGACACTTTACCTGCGACTTGGCTCTGATTATCCAGTCGTCCAGGTACATCAAAATCCGTAACCCTCCAGATGTAACCACAGGATACGTTCGACACCACTCGAGTGAAAACGTAAGGAGCCGTGTTTAGTCCAAAACAAAGTGCTCTGAACTGATACGTTTTTGACCGATGAACAAATCTCAGGTATATCCTGTAACCTGGGTGGATTGGGACGTGGAAATAAGTGTCCTGCAGGTCTATCGACACCATCCAGTCCCCCTGTCTGGTGCCTGCTAGGACTGACGCTGCTGTCTCCATAGCAAACTTGACTTTGCTTACGAATTTGTTCAGCACGGGTCTCCACCCCCCTAGTTCTTTAATACCAAAAATAGCCTGTTGTAAAATCCCTCCGAAGAGGTGTTCTCTACTATTTCTATCGCCGCTTTTGACAGCATCTGATCGACTTGCTCCTGCTGAGCTGTTGCTTTGTTTCCAGAATAAGTGGCTGTCAACTCTAACGGTTCTGACGAAAGAGGGGGCTTCCTTAGGAAGGGGATCTTGTATCCTTCCTTCAGAACCTCGATTGTCCATTCGTCCGCTCCCCTTAGTTTCCATTCTTGCCAGTATTGGGAAAGCCTGGCTCCCACTCGTGTCTGGAGGCTGACAAAATCATTTCCTGGGTTTAGGTCGCAGCTTAGGGGTTTTCCTGAGTTGTCCTCCTGCAGCCATCTTCTGGGATCCTCTTGCAAAAGCCTTCCCACGAAAGGGCTGATGCGTGGGAGGAGTCTCCTTCTCCTTCCTGGCTAAAAAGTTAGCCAGAAGTACCTTCCTAGCAGTCCTGGTGATCAAGTCTTGAGTCGCTTCTTGCGCAAGAGCAGCCGACAAGTCCTTTACCAGCTCTGAAGGGAATAGCTGTTTGGTTAACGGAGCATATAAAAGCTCTAACTTCTGTGCTAAAGTCACTCCCGACGAAAGAAAGGAACAAAACATAGCCCTCTTCTTAAGAATGCCAGCTGCAAAAAGGGCCGTTAGCTCGACAGTGCCGTCTCTTACCGCCTTATCGAGACAGGCAATCAAATGCATCAGTGTCTCGTTCTTGTCGTCCAACACATCAGCGAGAGCTCCAAGAGTCCAATCCATTAAGCTGAAGACTTCAATGGTTCCTGAAAAATGAAAAGCCTTTTCAGCAAGTGGTCTATTTCTGACCCGGACCACATAACCTTAGCCTTGGACATGGCAGTCCTACGCGATGCGTCTACAAGCCTGGAAAAGTCCCCTTGGGAGGAGGCAGGAACTCCCAATCCGAGAGCTTCCCCAGTCTCGTACCACACGCTCGATCGAGAGGCCAATCTCGTAGGGGGGGAAGGAAAAGGTAGTCCTACCCTGTCCCTTCTTCTTGACAATCCAATCGTTCAGCGTAGACAAAGCTTTCTTGGCCGATCTGGCCAAAACCAAGGAGGAAGACTTCTAAGGTCTACCCTTCAAAAATTGCGAGGGTGGACTTCGAGGAACTGCTTGCTGGAAGTCTGACGGATAGTACAAGTCTGCCAAGACTGCAAGTAACCTTTTGAGATCCGCTTCGTGCAGATTTTCTTGCATCTCATCGTCCGAGATCTCTTCTAGCGGACTGACATTGTCTGAAGTCGAACGAGCGGGAGAATAACATCCGTCGTCCTGTCTGTCTGCGTCCTGACTGCGTCCAGCAGCCTGTGACGGAGCGTCACGCTCCTTGACGCTTTCTGTTATGCGTCCAGCTTGCTGCGAGGGAGCGTCTACCCCCGCTGCAGCTTGCAGCGAGTCCGCGTCACGCTGACCGTACGCGTCTCCCCGAGCCGATTCCGATCGTATCCTCTTGACTGGCCCGTTAACGTCCTTGGGTTCTCTCTTGTGCGTCTCTCCTTTCAATCCTTGTGACTTGAAGGCGTCAAACAGGGACGAAATGGACTGTTGAAGTCCCGACAAGAACGCTGCTTGCGGTGCCTCTTTCTGTTGGGGAATGACTGAAGGCGGCACTGCCCGCCCATCTACCGCTTCGGAGACACTAGTAGAAATCTTCTGTTGACGAGGTGGAGACGTTCTTTGAGACACCTCCCAGTCTGGGGGAGGGGGAGAAGAATGCACCGATGTAAAGCAAACTTCTCCTTCTTCCGAAGAGCTGTGCGTCATGCGTCTCTGTTTCGGAGCGGATGCGTCATCCTCCTCCGATAAGAACTTCTCCGGCGAGCTCCAATTACTGCACGACGGTTGTTGTAACGCTACGGGGGACTTGCGTCTCTTGAGGGGTCTTCACTGTATGGGTTGACGCCAACCGCGTCGAGGTCTTGTGTTATCAGACGAAGACGCAAGCACCGAAAGTCTCTCTTCGTCCGAAACTTCCTTACCTCCTGCCAAAGGGGACGGCCACTTGTGTGACAAGACATCTTGCCTCTTATATTGGCAGGAGAGCAAGTATCCGAACACTTCCTCATCTCACCTTTCCTGTGGCGAGGGAGAGCGTCCTGGGATGCGTCAACAGGATTACTCGAGGGGACACCCGTCCACTGTTTAACGTCTCTCACCTCCCTTAGCCGGTCGACGTTCCTTCTCCCAGGGGTTGGGGAGCATGGAAGAGGTCCAGGGCTAGGAGCATGACAGACACGAACGGACGCACCCTCCACTACACTATCACTATCACCGAATTTGTGTTGCAAACCCCGCACCGCACCCCACATCACTTCCTTATCCAAAGTAAGGGATTTCACTTGTACCCCTAAGGCAGAAATCGCAGCCATAATATCCTTCATGGTTGGTTCACTTACCTCCAACTCCGTAGGAGGATCTGGTACTACTACCTTAGGGTCAAGATTAGGAATATTAGATTTAGATATGTTAGAAGGGGGCAGATTATCAGAAGATCTAGAAGAAAGAACACTAGAAGATCTAGCTCTCCTAATTCTGTCTCTTTCTAGACGTCTCACATATCTAACATAGTCTATCCATTACTCTCTCGACAGACTCTCACATTCATTGCATCTATCTTCAACAGTACAAACGTGTCCTCTGCAATGCTTACAAATTGAGTGGGGATCAAGAGCGGCTTTAGGAAGCCGGGTCTTGCACCCCTTCACACACATTCTCACAACAGAGTCAGCCATCTCGAGAAAACCAAAATCAGAGAAAAAATTCCAAGTCGGAAAACAACAAAGTCTATCTAAGCACAAAGAAAAGCCAAGAATAGTCCAAAATCAGCGAAAGCCATCAACGAAAAAACCAAGAAAAAATGGGTACTTCACCAATTGTAGCAAACCCAAACAAAGAAGAGCGAATTTCCAAATGTGCTGCACCGAGCGACGGCAGGGAATTTCTGAGGACAAATGGGAATGGTTCCAGGTACCTGGATAGAGGGAGCACAGGTATGATCACCTGACCGTCTATCGGCGATAGCCGCGAATTTTGAATTTCTGCCGTGCGCGCGACGAATCGGCGGGTTAAAGCTATATATATATGTAACTACCAGGGAAGTTAGATATTTAAAATCAAATTTTGTGGGAAGCCTTCAAAAGCTCAGTGTAGGCACAAGGTGCCGCCCAGTAACGGCAATATACTGGTAATGACTTGGCCGACCACCTCATTCTGTTTTATGCCCAATGTCCATCAGATGGGAGGAGGATGGGCTCTGATCATGTAATTACTTGATAAGTACATATTTACAAAACTTCATTTTAATAAAAAAATGTCATTTTCGTATAGGTGATTTACTAAGTAATTACATACATGATTCCACATTGAAGGAGGTGGGGAATGGACGTACGTATTCTACTCCAAAACATTAAGTGATGTAATGAGTCTGAAATAGAAAAGATGGCCGCACTGAAAAAACAATGATGTTATTTCCCATTAGTTAAGAGAGCCACTGCAGGTGGATACTGCCTGTGGTTAGTGCTCATCTTAACTTGTAGTGGTGTGGCAGAATAGCCCAGGGTCACCTCCTACTTAGTGGATACTTTGCAGTGAGAGTAGTACTCCACTGGCTAGCAAAGCATGATTGGTGCTGGTCCTTGCTCTGGGCGCAGCACCAAAATAAAACCGACCAGACAACACTGACACCTACACAGAAATAATACCACAAACCATCCACCAAGAGTGGTGAATGCTCCAGGTAACAGTACCCCCTGGCTCCTAAAACTGTACCTTAATATAAGGTGAAAAAAAGGAGAAAATCCTATGCTTCCTCCCACAATGCCAAGCCAGTTACTACACTAGAATATTCAATTTTGGACACAATATTGTAGACACCAAGTTGAAGAAGGTACCAAGCAAGCTGGTGGGAGCTTGCAGACATTGAAAGCTCTAAACCTGGTGCCAGACTTAGCTGACGCCAAGATAGGTGGATGTCAGGCAAGCAAGAAGCTCAGAGCACTTAGAGCCCCTCGGGGTGCTGGGAGCAGTAAAGATGAAGTTAGACTATAGTTGGTGCCAGGAGAGTTAGAAACTCTGGGGGTGCTGGGAGCTGTAAAGATGAAGCTACACTACAGGTGGTGCCAGGAGAGTTGGAAGCTCAGTGCACTGATAACTCTAAACCTGACGGACCAAGATAGAAGGAAGCCAGGCAAACAAGAAGCTTGGAGTTCCTTGCGGTGCTATGAGCTCTATGTAGACTGTAGCTGGTGCCAGGAAAGTTGGAAACTCTGGGCATTGAGAACTCAAAAGCTGGTGCCAGAATAGTTGATACCAGGAGAATCGGACGCCCGGTGAACAAGAAGCTCAGAGTGCTCGGAGATGAAAAACTGGCCTCAGACTGTAGCTTCTGACAGACAAGCTGGGCGTTGAGTGAGCTAGAAGATCCAGGTGCTGCGAACTCAACATTAGGAGCCAGACTACAGCTGGTACCAGGCGTGCTGAAAGCCAGGAGAGCAGAAAACTCTGGGCACTGGGAACTTTATGGTCGTTGCCAAGCAGTAGTTGCACCAGGCGAACTGGACACCTGGGGGGTTCTTAGCTCAAGGCTCTGGAAGCTGTAAAGCTAGTGCAACACTGTAGCTGGCACTACTAGAACTTGTCTTACTTAAGATGCTGAGACGATGAGGTGACTCTACTTCCAGAGGATCAATGCCGAATGGAAGCAAAGAAAATGTAGAACTTTGAAAATTAAAGGGAAAGAGAGAGCTCTGAAGTGGAAAGAGGGAGCTCTGAAGTCCTTAGCCTTCATGGAGAAGAAGGTAACATATTCTCCTGGAAATGATTGTGCTATTCCAATAAAAAGCACACGTAGGATGAAGGACAAAACATACTGGACAAATGATGAGGCAGATACGGCAGTCCCCACTTATTGGCAGCCTCGGTTATCAGCGATCTGGTTTTATGGTACTAGTCTAGCGCTGAAATGCGCTGATTATAGTTTTCAGCACCAATAATATAGTATTGGCACTGATATATACCTAACAGAGGCACCAATAACTGGTTATCAGCACCAAAATCCGGTTACCGGTGATTTCCGTTTGTCAGTGACTTTCGCTCATCATCAAGTCATCGGAATGGAATCCCTGCCGATAACCAGAGACTGCCAATACTTATCAATAGTCAAAGAGACAGACACTACTCTGATGCTCAAAGCTTTCTCTAAAGTCACAAAAGTTTTCTTGATATGCCTCAAGGGAGAAAATCCATTCAGTATGGTGGGTAAGCCCCTTGGGTTCTTTTTTCCTTTTCCAGAGCCAAGAATGTCCGTTAATCCTATGAGAAACAGCGCAGGTACAGGGCTGGGATGGTTCCAAGTTTTGGTTAAAAATACAATAGTAAAAGAGCAACCCACATTTCTAGTGAAAGAAAACTTACTCTAAACAATGGCTTGGCTTTCATCAATACATTTTAGTAAAGGCCAGAGGCTAACAGGATTAGGTACCAGTGATTTAACATCTGAGTTAAGCATAGTTCAATATCTCTTACTGATGGAGTCTGAACGATTATGTCACTTCTCGCTTCAGGATGTAAAAGAATTCTTGGAGGTTCATCAGCAACTCACAAAATACTCAGGAACCATAACTATGGGTCCGAACGGGGTTAGGAGGGTCATCCTAACATGTGATGACCTCTGATTACCGCTTCCTTGCCCATGATGGAGGGCGGAAACTGCCTGCCCCAAGAGTGCACAGATCCTGTCAGATCAGGGGAAACAGGGCCCATCCCGTTTCTGCCAGAACAATAAGTTCCAAAAGAATCAAGAATCAACTATATTTGGAACTGCCTTGCATACAATATCTTTTGCTTTGTGGAGAGAGCGAGAGATGGTCTTTCTAAAGTACAGTAGACCCTTGACTCACGAACGCATTGACCCACGTACAACTCGATCCCCGACCAAAATTATAGGTAAAATTTCACCCTTGACTTACGAACTAACTTTGAGATACGAACAAAAAAAAATGCGGAAAATAAAAATTCTGTTTGGGTCATGAACTAATTTTGAGACATGAACATTTGAAAAATGCTGGAAATTTCTGGAAAATAACAATTCACTTTATTTCACAAACTAATTTTTAGACACAAACATTTGAAAAATGCGCGAAATCCCCCAGCACACGTGAGAGCGTTTGAGTTGCCATGGGACCAGCCATCCTCCAGCCGCCCACGCACGGCGTCACCCACGCATCGCTCTTTGTCTCATCTCATTGTGTACAAGACGTTCGTCAATTCGCTTAGCATTTTTTGCGCTAAAACTTGTGATTTTCTTCATAATGGGCCCTAAGAAAGTGAAGAGTGGTGGTGAAAGTAAGAAAGTGAAGAGTGATGGTGAGAAGAGGGTGCAGAGGAAGATAACCATTGAAATAAAGAAAGAAATTATAGAAAAGTTTGAACGTGGTGTTCGCGTGACCGATATCGCAAGTGAGTACAAGATGGCCAAGTCGACAATTTTGACAATTTTGAAAAACAAGGATGCCATTATAGAAGCAAATGTTGCGAAGGGAGTGACAGTACTAACCAAGAAGAGATCGCAAACCCTCGAAGAGGCAGAAAAAATAATTTTGAAGCGGGTACATGAGAAACAGATGGCAGGTGATAGTGTAAACGAGCCGATCATCTGCGAGAAAGCTCGGCAAGTGTATCAGAGTTTGCTGAAGGAAACTCCTTCTACTAGTGCCACGCCCAGATGATTTTAAGGCTAGTAAAGGGTGGTTTGATAACTTCAAGAAAAGAACTGGAATTCACTCTGTAATTAGGCATGGTGAGGCTGCTAGCGCAGACAAGGCTGCTGCTGAGGCATTCGTGACCGAGTTTGCCGAGTTCGTGGAGGCCGAAGGATACATCGCTCAACAGATTTTCAATTGTGATGAAACGGGCCTCTTCTGGAAGAAGATGCCCAACAGGACATTTATCACCCAAGAAGAGAAGGCGCTCCCAGGCCACAAGCCAATGAAGGACAGGCTTACGCTTTTGTTATGCTCAAACGCAAGTGGCGACTTGAAACTAAAGCCGCTACTTGTCTACCATTCAAATAACCCGCGTGCCTTTAAGCAGCACAACGTAAATAAGGCCAGACTGCCCGTAATGTGAAGGGCCAATACAAAAGCATGGGTGACACGGAGCTTGTTTATGGAGTGGATTGAAGAAGTGTTTGCGCCGACCGTGAGTCAGTACCTAACAGAGAACAAGCTACCCCTGCGGTGCCTTCTGATCATGGATAATGCCCCGGCACACCCTTCGTACTTGGCTGACTGCAGTGAACATGACTTCATTCAGTTCAAGTTCCTTCCACCCAACACGACCTCTGTTCTCCAGCCCATGGACCAACAAGTCATTAGCAATTTTAAGAAATTATATACGAAGGCGCTCTTCTCCAGATGCTCCCGTGTAACTGAAGAGACAAAATTAACCTTAAAAGAATTTTGGAAGAAGCACTTTAATGTTTTTCACTGCATAACCCTCACTGATAACGCATGGACTGAAGTTACGTACCGCACATTAAATTCTGCGTGGCGGAAACTTTGGCCCCAGTGCGTAACTGTCCGTGACTTTGAGGGCTTCGATGCAGATTGTGCAAGAAATTGTGTCCATGGGCAACAGTATGGGTCTACAAGTCAACGACGAAGATGTTGAAGAATTGGTCGCTCAACATTCAGAAGATTTGACTGCGGACGAACTTGTTCAACTCCACAAAGAGCAGCAGGAGCAACTTGCTCGGGAGCAATCAACTGACGAAGAGGAGGCTGGGGAGGAAGTTACAGATGTCAGCAGTGATGTGATAAAAGCCGCATTGGAAAAGTGGAATGATGTCCAGTGCTTCCTTGAATTGTATCATCCGGACAAAATTGTTACGAACAGGATCGTGAATATGCTCAATGAAAATTTAATGAGCCATTTCAGAAGAGTTATGCAAGGAAGGAAAAGGCAACAGACATTGGATAAGTTTGTGATTAAAAGTTCACCAAAAAACCTAGAAGAGTTGAATCTCCGGAACGAGATCTCCCCGACCTGGATGGGGGAGGGTCTCCTTCCGCACAATAACCTCCTCCCCACCCTCCTCTTCTCTTGTCCGTCAAGCCAGAAGTCTCGCCAGTCATAGTAAGTGTTCACTTTACAAACTTTTTTATAGTGTTAGTTTACCATTTTAAATTATATTATTAGATATATTAAGGTTTTTTACACTGACTTTTACATTATCTGTGTAAAATAGGCAAAATATACATAATATATTGGTTCGTAGGGGTCGAGAACCAATTAATATTATTCCCATTAAACCTTATGGGGAAATTAGCTCCGAGTCACAAACAATTTCAAACACGACCAAGGTCTAGGAACGGATTGTGTTCGTGAGTCAAGGGTCTACTGTAAATCCAAAATGGGCTATGGTCTCGTCTAGATACTACCGCAGACCAAGTGCTAGGGTTGAGTACTGAAAAATCAAGAGAAAAAGTCTCATTTCTTCGACATAGAAAGGTAGGTTCCATCTTCGAGGAGGACATCTAGGAAACTTCCCAGTTCCCCAAGGGAGTTCTCCAGCCTAGAAAAGAGGATCTATGGAGAATTCTAGGTCATGGAGAGGGGATGAAAGGACTTTCTTCTGACTACTATGATCGGACAGTTATTAATATATGTGGATACGATTTTAATCCAGGGCTTTAGAGGAAAGAACGGTGGAGACTGGCTTTCACGAAAGGCTGACATTCTAGTTAACTATACTGATGTTCAAGTCTGGGCACTGAAGACAAAAGCAAGAGGAGCACGGATTCTCATGAAGACGCGAAGAAATGTAACAAAGGATGGAGCACTGATCTTCCCTCAAAGCCTGTCTCATAAGACGGGTCTAACTACATCCAAAATTCTGTCTTCTGTACGAAGAGAAGTGGAGTGTCGCAGCCCGAGAACTCATGGACAAACCCGTGGACTTGAAGCCAACCAATCCCAACTCGACTTTCCGAATACTTCTGATGGGACTCTATGACACCTCATACAGGCTGAAAACTAAGAGGAACTATAAGTGATGGAAAGTAAACTGTCCAGCTAAAAGGAAGTTTGCGAGTCCATAAAAGCTACAGTCTTGAGCACTGCTCAGCATCCAGCATCAGGGGTCTAGAATTATAAAAATAAAGTTGAGCCCTGTACAAAAGGCGCCGAACATCTAAGAAAACGGTGCTGTCGGTGCTGAGTACCCAAGGATCAGTGCCAAACATCAGATAGTCAGCGGCCGGACTAGTGGGTTGACATCAGGAACTAGAAGATAGATAAATGGCCTAAAAACAACATTATATAATTCAGGAATTACATATAGGACAAATGTTTATTGTTGCCTAACTAGTAGCCTCTACATGAGCAGGGCGCCAGCCTGTCAATACATAGCCAGCCAGCTTAAAGAATAAACTTACATCACAAAAACTAAACAAGAAAAAAAAACCTCATCCAGAAAGATTCTGCTTAAAGGCTATGAAATACACTTTTCGGTAGCTGTTTAAGCAAGATACCATCGAAATCCAGTAAACAAAAACCGGAAAATAAGAATAAAAGCAAAGCCATTCCAAACATGGCACTATGGCTATAAGAGCTGTGCAACATCATCCCACAAGTCCTAATCCCTCATAAAGCATCACTACAAAGATTATGCAAAGAGTGTAAAATAAATTGATTTTGATGGAATGGAGAAAATAAGTACCCTAAGTAATGAAAAAGTGGAAAAGATAAAAAATCAATAAAACTACGCATATACACAGATAAAGAAAAAATGAGAGACCCTGTCTCATGTATAGGCTACTAGTTAGGCAATGATAAACAATTGTCTTACATGTAATTCCTGAATTATATACTGTTGTTTTTAGGCCAGAACATATGACAGTCTTATAGGCTAAAACTAATGGTTTCATGATGTGTTTACTGAATATACGCTACCATATATTTAGCAATGGTAAACAATTGTCTTAAATGTAATTCTTGAATGTTAAACATACTATTATTATTAGGCCAGAACATACGACAGTCTTCTAGGCTGAACTATGCACTCATGATGTGTTGACCGATAGTTAACAGATGGTAAACACTTGCCATAAATTTAAATTTTGAATTTTACATTTATTTTATTATGAATGTTATGTTATAATTATTGTGCCAGAACATACAACAGTTTTTCAGGCCAATCTAGTCGCATTCACGATATGTTCACCGTTTCTCTTGCATATTTTTCTGTTACAAAAATGTTATCTTCCTGAAAGTTGGTACTGTTAAGAGAGCACCTGTACATGCTAAGTAGTAACTGAGTAGCAATAGTATGTACTGCGGTGGCCAAAGTGTAGCCACATGATCCCCAGAATGTGAGAAAGGCCTTTATTAAATATACTAGTTCCACTGCATTATTCCAGTTTTCCTTTAATAAATAGGTCTTTTACACTGTCACTAAGGATACTGCACACTGGAGGAAGTCTATTACCATGGGACAAGTACACTTGCAGTTTTAGAGAATATAAATTTAAGTTAGTAGTATAATCAAATTTAGTGCTGTTGCACTGATCATTTAAGATTCTGGTACCCACTACAAAATCGACATTTTTTGTTTTAATGACAATATCTGGTGATGTGAGTATGAGGGAAGGTGTTATCATGGACGGTAAGGCATACCCAAGGTGTAGAAATCACACACTTTTATCATTTACTGAAACAAAAGTGAAAAATTATTGAAACAATTGAGAATTAGCTCATGGAAAAAGATCATGGTTGGAAAAATGCTGAAAATGGCAACCCTATAGATAAAAAAAAAAAAAAAAAAAAAAAAAAGAAAAAAAACAAACAAAAAAAAAAAAAAAAAAAAAAAAAAAAAAAAAAAACAGAAATTCTGGACAAAGCTGCTAACAGTGCTGCTGACTCAAAAAGTGAAGAAGGAACTGATGGGTACCTGCAGGTTGAAGTAGGCTAATAAGTCTGAGAAAATTTGAAGGCCACAAAATGTAAGCTTATATATGACTGATGGGGTGGTGATATCACAGCCACTAAAACATTGAAAAGAAAATTCAATATGTATTCAATCTTTCAAGAAGGTAAAGTATGCCACGAGTATTTTAAAAATGGCAAAATCCATGACTTGTTCACAACAAAACTCAGTTTACATATTCTAATAAAGTGTACTGTACTGAAATATCCAGCTTGCTATAAGCAAACATGATATTTTTATAATAAAATTAGGTTGTATATATATATATACTTACTCTGTATAATTACTTGGCTAATCACCGAGTTTGAGCGCTAGACAAGCACCATAAAACCGGACCTCAGATAACTTAGGCCACCGATAACCGTGAACTGCCTGTACTTCTATGTATCAACTTCACCCAGTTACAAAATTAAAAGCTCATGCATACCAAATTCTGGACTCAACATATGCACCTCCATAATACATACTTAAGCTGGGGCAGCAAAGACAACTTTGAAGTAGCAAGGCAGAGTGGAGGATGACTCATGACTTTCTTTTACTTATTAAGGACTCTTATCTCAGTTAACACTCACTGCATCAGAAAGTATAGTGGAAGTATATGAAGATTTGTATTTTGTATGGACATCAGTTTTACAATCTGATTGCTATTAAGCCTTCTTAATCGCTCTACATTTTATGTACTGTTAATCATGAGTGCCTAACTAAAAGTTCTTATACATATATATCATAATTAATATTTCCAATAAAGTACTTCATCTAACTTCACTCTAGTTCTCACTACATTGTACTTTAGTATAAAACTAGTATATAATCTGCATTTTTACATAATCCACATCAAATTTTACCTCACTAAAATTTATAGTACTATACCTAAATTTTTTCGTTAGTATGCCACTTGGAACTATATTTATAAAAATAATTTGGTAGCATCTCATGATTTATGTGTCAACATGGATACTGTTTTGCAAAATTTTTAATACTGCAGTCTGTTTTAACAAAAAAATATTGGCTACTGTTATACAATACATAAACACATTAAAGTGGTCATAATCAGCACATTTTGTGGTCACAAAATTATCAAGATGCTTCAGTCCCTCCTTAATAACTGCAGTTACTGGTAGTAGTACTACATATGAATGGCTAAATCCAGTGGTCTCACCTAATGGCTGAGGTTCCCAGATTTTTTTAACCTTTTTTTTGTTTGTTAATTATCCTTCTTTTCACTTTTCTTTAATTTTCTATGAATAACATAATGACTATGAAACTTATGCATATGATGAGTGTGCTTAGTGTTTCACCACTGAAGCTCTGATAAATGGGTGGATAGCATTCACATGCTTAGATACAACAATAAAACAGGACATACGTTGTCAAAAAAGCTTTTGTGTCAGATAAGACCAACCCTCAGCCAACATAAAGCAGTCTCACACTTCTTAGACACTCAGGCATCCAGCATCAAGACATATGTCATAAAAAAAGCTTATGTTTCAGATAAGAAAACCAATCCTCAGCCACCATAAAGCAGTCTCCCACTTCTTGGGCATGCTAAGACATCCAACTACATTTCCATTGGAAAGTCTTCCGAGAGATTTCCACCATTTTCTTGTTACCACAACACACCATCAAATGTCTATATGGCAAAGGAATTGCTGCAGGGGCAATACTGAACACTACATACTCTCCTAGTTAATCCACTGGCTTTCTTATAACCTACAACACCCACATGTGCATATCCATACTCAGCAAAAATTCACTTGCCAATCTCTACAGTTCAGCAGAAACACCCATTCTGTTTAAAAAAAGTGGATGCTTGGAGTTAGTGCATTCCAAGGCATCCAATTTACTCCTTAAATCACTAATAATAAAATAGCTCTCATTTCAAGGTAAAAGATTTTGATAACATTAAAATGCCATAAAACTCAGCTATATATATAAATGGAAGAGATGTGCAGTTTGAATGACAGTTACTATTTGAAAGGTATGCACAAAGTTTTGGTAATAAAACATTTTCCAAGTCAGGGTGTACGTATATAGATGATGCAGCATCTAAGATAGGCAGTACATAGGAATGCTGAAATCCCAGTACCAGTAGTTCAAGCTTCCCTTGGCTTTCTTCCTGCTAGCAGTCTGCATTCTGAGTTTTGTGACTGCAAAACCTGTTCGTGAACTATGCACACGCACAATAAAAAAAAATGCATGTAAGACTTCATATATGTATACATGTGCCCTTGCAAAGAAATACAATTTCAGTAGCAAGTCGCTACAACCTTTGCCTTTTTGTCAATATCATGTTTCGCCAATAGTAGTGTACGTATACATAACAGGTTTCTTAAGCCCTGTCTGAGTATTTTTTAGGTATCTCTACAGAATCAAGGGATTTATGGGGAAGGTGTTCCACATTTTTACCTCCAAGGAATATATCAAGAAGCAAGATATTGGAAATGCTTTCATACTCTGGCACAAGACAATTACTTTACAGCATTATTAGCAATGACTGATGACAAGCAGTATTATTTATAATGTGGGTCCATAAAATTAGAGTTCCATTGACTTATATGTATTCTTTACCTTGATGTTGATATAGCTTTCATGGCATGTAGTTGATATTCCAGGTATTTTTCAAGCTTTTATCTCAGTAATGCAACAAACAAATGAACTGACTTAAACTAGGTCCTGGGGTAGCAGTGGGGCAGATGGTACCTGCTTCAGGAGAGGTTCCCAGTTCTGTAATTTCTATTTTTTCATCTAAATCACTGTAACCTTGTTTCTTATCAATAAAAGCATAATCTATGATGAAGATGCTCCTGATCCAACCATCGCAAGTCTGAATTAAAAGGTCGCCGTACTAACTCAGATTAAACAACTACGAACCTCCTCTAACTTCATGAATGTCATTGAATTTGATGATTTATGCCAATCTCAAGAAGCTTTTAGGTGGCTCCTACAGTTCTCAATTGGAAACTGTGGTTTGTAACAGCTTGATCCTTCTCCCTTAAATTGAGATTCTGGCTAGTCACAGATAATAGGTTTATGTGAAATACAACTTTTTTATAATATACTTTCATTTTTCTTCATCCAAACCAATTATGTTTATAATGCAGGTTCCAGCCTCCCAACTTCCTGATTTCTTGTAAGTCTTGGATTAAACAGCACAGAGAATGAGACTGTTTTCTATACAAAACATGGGACCTACCCACAGGTGTGCACAACTATCATCTGACTGCCACCTTTTATTCTTTCAAGGACTGAAGTGTCTTGCAAGTTTGTTACCACACAATGGGCTGATTATAAATAATGAGTTAGTACAATAAAATTAATTGTTGTAATGAGTACATTTTCTTAAGTCTCCAATTCTATTGTACTATTTTTCAAGTCAACAATAGTGAAATTTTATCTAATTTTAGCCTATTGAATCCAGTACATATCATCTAGCTGCTAAATGCTACTCAAAATCACTTTCTTATAACTACCAGTCTACATCATCAGATTGAACTAATACTTACTGCTGTTTGACCCTCTTGTGAGCGTGCTTTTCTCAACCGACTTTTACATGCATCAAGGTCCAACCTGTCAGAAGGAAAATGAACCAACCTCAAAAATGTTGTTAAAATGCACATGCATGGACAATTAACATTGATTTCATAATGCATATGTTTTCTTCAATTCTATCAAATAACAATATTTCTTTTATATTTGTTTATATTCTTCGTGATTAGTAAGTTTTTATGGCCTCTTCAATTCTATCTAATAACAATATTTCTTTTATATTTTTTCAAAATCTTCGTGATTAGTAAGTTTTTATGGCCTATCTAGTGATCTTTTTTCTACCTCAGAACGTCCTTATCCTAACAGATCTGGACACTTTTTAACCTTTTTTCTCTTTAAAAATCAATGATATAATATAGTCATCATTGATAAAAAAAAAAGTTTAAGATAACAATAACACATGCAGCCAAACTTTAGTAAACAATTCTCATTAGTATTCATCCTTCAGCATACAGTTGCAGGGTTACTACAGTGGAACCTTGGTTTTTGTACATAATCCATTCCGAAACCTCCCACGAAATCCAAAATGTACGAAAACCGAAACAATAATTTCCATAATGAATAATGTAAATACACTTAATGTATTCCAGACCCCCAAAAATATAAATAAATTTTATAGGGAATAAACAGTTTTACATACAGAAAACAATGAGGAATAAATATAAATGACAAATGAAATAAATAAATGAACATTTAACATCACTCTTACCTTTATGAAAAACACTTGTTATCTTATGGAAGATGGAGAGGAGGGGAAAGGAAGGAGGAGAGATTATTGTTTGGAAGGAGAATCCCCCTCCAGAAGGACTTCAGGTATCAAGGACCTATAAAGGGTTACTTCTCTTCATTTTTTACTGGCTCTATCTGAGGTTACTTACCCTCTTTGATTTTTACTGGCACTAGGACCAGCTTTGGAGTTACTGGACCCCTTTTGCATAACAAAACTGTTCAGAAACATTTGTTCCTGGTATTTCTTTAACATTTACCTAAAGTTAAACACGACATTGTCAATAAACATGTTGGAGACAGATTACAACTTCTTTATTGGGATGATAATTCTCTACAAAATATTTTACATCACTCCACTTTGTAAACATGTCCTTCATCCCTGAAGTAGGCACATTATGTATTCCCATTCATTTTTCGAATCTTTCAAACCAGCCTCTGATGGCCTTAAATTCACTAACAGCAGCACTTCTTGTAGGCATTTTCTCACTGAGATCAGCATGCATATTCCTCCAACACTTTGCTTAGTTTGCTACTAGTTCTTTCTTAAATTCTGTAGTGTTTCTCACCTTTTTTACAGAAGGGCAAGCACTTGGACCTTTCTTTGGCCCCACAATGGCTTATTTAGCAGTTGCACTCAAATAAAAACACACAAAAACAACTAACACGAAAGCAGAATAGGTTACATTACATGATCATTAAATCTACTGTTCTTGGATCACATAATTAATTCATAAATCCTGTTTCCCTTTTTTTTTACTGTCCACACAAAATTAGTTGACTTTATTCCCAAGGTCTCCAAATAGATCCCACAGTCTCCAATCAGCTTGATCTGGGGCATTCACCAAGTTAAATCTATTCCTCTTACATGGGGTCATTACAAATGAGTTTGCAAGGAAACAAATCTGATTTTACTAATAAGTATAATGAATTTTTCTTCCCATAGACAGCAAATTCTTGCAAATAATGCTTCAGCAAAACATGAAATGAGGCTACTGAAAAACTTACTCCATTGGTACACTATGATGGGTATCAAAATTCTTGTTTCATCAGCTACATTAGCATTAAGGAAAGTCTGTAGTATTTGAAATAAATAGTTTGTATGAAAAGAAAAAAATTTTTCTGGGCTCAGTTCGTGTCGCTGCGCGAAATAATCCTTCAGTTTATTATTTCTAAGGTAAATTAGCTAACAAATACCAGAGAAAAAACAAATCAAAGAAGATGTCAGAATAACTGACTCGCTCACCCAAAATAAAGAAGGGTGTCGGTATGGTAACTGGGGCGAGTGAGACCAGTACCACGAACTTCTTGCCATTTAGAATTCTCCTATATCAAAATTCTCTACGAGAGAGCTGACCTACAGATCGGGGCGGCAACTACTACTACTACAACCCACGCCATGCCGATCACCGCGCCTCTGGTGGTCATCCTTCAAGTTAGCGGACATTCGCCTACACGTGTTTTCGTTTCGCTCTCTGTGTTTTAGGATTATCCCTACCATTTTTGCAAGATGGAACGTGCAGCAATTGCAGCAGCTAAGTTAAGTGTCCTACACAGGTTTGATTCTTGTTTCGTTCCATCCAGGTGCCTATATTTGCCGTTTTTTAGGTATAGATATGGGTTCCCGGTCTGGAGCATGGCGGCATGGTCCCGCCTCATGGTCGGTTAGGTTCTCGGTCCCCCATACCTGGAACCTTTCCCCCCTTTTATTACTCACATGTGGCTCATGTCCTATTATTTCATTTATGTATGCTGTTTTACATCGTTAGGGGATATAGCCTACCCCTGGTTTTAGGTCATGCATGCATGTCTTCTACCTCTTGTAGGCATTCGAGTGTTTCTTGTCTTCGTATCGGCTTAGGCTAGCTCTGAGTGATAGACTTTCTTTCGGGTCAGTCGTGCACTCCTGGACATTCTTTCTCTTTCTTTCTACTTTTATTTTCGATGTATAGTATATTTTGGTTAGCCTAGGGCGTCTAGCTTTGTAGCCTAGCCTGGGTCTCTATGGTCCTTTGGTCCATTCCAGTTACAGTTTTGTTGCATCCTTATTGTCAGTTTTGTTGCATCACATATTGTTGCATCATCCTGGTCAGTTTGGTTGCATTTGACCCTTGGCGTCCGATCCAGTCGGTTGTGTTGTGTTTTCGTACCTTGGTCCACACGTGATCGCGGTACAGCTAGACGCCTGCCCCAGTCGCTTCCCCCCTCTTCCTCTCGCCATAGAGTAGGAGGGTGGGCTGTCTGTTCTCGCTCGCTCCATCCGGGCCTGGCTCCCTCTCTCCCTACGCGGAGGGAGTAGGGGAGTCTGGACAGACCGTTAGGCTGGGTGTGACCTTGTTCTCCCTCGTGCGCTGTGGTACCTCGGTGTGACAAAGGTTGGGGGGTTGGCCTCCCCCCCCCTTGTTGCTCCGGTGTTCCGCCGTACACGGGAACTGAATTCTTCCCTCCTCGCCTTTTCCCCCCCCTGTACGACGGAACTACTACATCTCTTTTCCCTGGCGTTCTTCAGTTACAGGGGAGGGGTCGTGGTCGGCTCCGCCAACCAACGGAGTGGATACGTTTTCAGTTGATCCTTAGCTTTCCATCATTCCTTCATCTCCGGCGTATGCCCTAGGGCATTCTTCCAGCAGAGTTGGACAGCGCCGCGCTTCGGAATCGTCTTCCGATTTTAATTTTAGTTATGCTTAAGTTAGTTTATAGTTAGCTTAAGCTTGGGTCCCTCCCCTGCCCTTATGGAAATTTCGTTTATAGTTGTATATCATATTTCTATACGTATTTACTTCTGTTTTACGGAATTTCCTCCTCCGGCTTACACCGGAGTTACTGTATCAACTTTTATCGCATAAGGTTCTTAGGGGAGGGGTTATGCCCGAAATTTTATTAATCTCCGGCATGCGACGGAGTACTAAGGTAGCCCTGTGAGTATAATCTTGATACTCATGTATCTTTCCACTTACAGGCTACTAACTGTGAACACCCCGGGTGCAACGCCGTGTTGCAGGACCCCTGTGGGCATGAGGTCTGAAGGACTCATGCTCCCTGCTCCACCAGCCATGGCGACTTACAGGTCTGGTTCCACGAGGCATGTTCGATCTGCTATGAGCTTGTGACTCAATTTTTGGACGGGGTAAGTACTTTTCTTATCAGCACTTTCATGGAATATAAGTTCTGATATATGCTTAAGCTTAAGTTTTCCTTGGTATACTGATACCTTTGTATGCTCCGATATTGCTAGTCTTAAGCTTGATTTAGTCTAAAGGTTTAGGATTCACCTTTAGCCTTAAGATCTAATAATCGCCCTCTCTTTCAGGCTGCCGCAGTCAGGGAGACTGCTCTCGCAACCCTGAGAGCTTGGGTCGGCGGTCTTCGGAAGAACGCCGCCAAAGGGCAGCCTTACATCCTGGAGAAGAGGGATGGCTGTCCTTCTGTTTTCCCGGAGGCAAGTCGACGGGGTACGTCGACCCTACTGAGGCAGCCTCGACGATTGCGACCATCTAACAGCAGGTCGCTCAGTGCATGAAGGAAGGACCAGGCCAGGACATCTCGGCGGAGGTCGCACATTGGATATAAATGTAGAGCCCATGGTAGGTGTGGACGACTTGTTGGTTGAGGTAGGTACGTTGGACGCTCAAGGGCTTCCCTTGGGCGTCTCTGGATCTTCATCTCCTGTTCCTTCTTCTCCTTCCTTCCAGGGCTTTACGGGGGCAGAGCTCCTGTATAGTGCACCAGATGCCTCTGTGGTTCCCAAAGTCAAGGGCCACAGAGCTCAGAAAACCCTTTCTAAGACGTCGTCGTCTAAGAAGACTTCTTCGGCGTCTTCATCTCGAAAGTCTCCGGCTTCTCACCCTGGAGCAGAGAAGGTGAAAGCATCCTCTTCCTCTGCTTCACTTTCTAATGGGTCGAAGAGCAAGTCCTCCAAGGAGAGATCCCGTACTCCGGCGGAGTCGGTGGTCTCAACTCCTTCGCAGGTACTTTCTCTGAGTACCCCATCTGCTCCTGCGCCAGTTCCTGGCTTTGATCCTGCTGCATTTTCCGCCGGAATGATGTAGCAGGTGGGGGATCTTGTAGGATCGTTAAGGAACAGCATGGAGCAGATGTTCACTCAGCTGTCGGACAGGATATCCACACAAGAGAACCTCTTGTCTGGGTTTAATCAGGCCCCGCATCTTGCTACTCCAGCACCTAGTGCCGGTCTTATTCAGCTCCCTCCTCATGATTCCCTCCCACCATTCTCCATGAGCAACCCTTGGAGAGTAGCATCTTATGCTCCCTTCCAAGATGATCTCATCTCCATCCCGGAGTGTGGAACTCGAAGGATTGAAGACTTCGAGTTCTATCCTGAGAACTTGCAGCCTCCATTCATTGGCTACGCCAGGCTGACGGAGTCAGCTTTGAACAGAGAGGACAATATCCCGAAGGAGACAGTCCTTTACTCCAGGGATCAGGCTCAGAGGGAATGGCTTCGTTGTCTTGAGGATTGGGACTGCATCAACACTAGATGCCAGGCTTTCAAAAGTCCTTTCACGATCTTCACGACGGAAGAGGAGACTCCACTCCCCTTCTTGACGAAGATCGCAAGTGTAACGGTGCAAGCAGGCCTAAAAGGAGATCCTTTGCCACAGCTGAGAGAGGCAGACCCCACATCACCCTTGTTCCCTTCGTTTGGTGATATGTGGGAGGACTTGCCAGCCACCTTCACAGTTGGAAAGTTTAAGCCGGACTGTGCTATGGATCAGTTCGGTGAAAAACTTCCAAGACTTCCCGATAACCTCATTCAAGCTGAATTTGAGGCGAGGTCCAGACTGGCAAGGACTCTCAACACCATGGTCATGACTGAGGTAGCGGCTCTTTCATACGCTTCGGAACCGCTCTTCAAGCTGTTGACCAAATCACAGACTTATACAGTCCAATCGGACTTGTGTCATGAGTTTGTTGGTTGCGAGGGTCAACTGTAGCGAAACATGTCCTCCAGGAAGCAACTATTCGGCATGAGCCAAATAAATTGCTTTCCTCCAACATCTGGGGGGCGGACCTCTTCCCGGAGTCAGCGGTTAAGGAGGTCCAGAACGAGGCTACGAGACTCAACCAGTCTCAAAGATCGTTGGGGCCTCTCCGCCAAGAGGAAACAGGATTCGTCTGCTTCGGGTAAGAAGCTGAAAAAGTTCAAGAGGTTTCAACCTTACCAGAAGAAGCCTCAACACTTTGTGCAGTCTGTATCAGCCGTCCCAGTCACCCAACCAGGACAGGCTTCCACGTCGAAGGGCCAGACGCAACCTATCCTCCTGATCTCACCTCAGGCTCAGCCCTCCACATCTTATGCGGTCTCCCCGGCGTTCAACCAAGTGTATGAAGGCCAAGCCTTTCAGCACTTTAACCGGTTTGCCAGGAGAAGTAGAGCCAGAGGAGCGTTTCGTCAGAGAGGATCAGGAAGAGTCGTTAACAGAGGCAAACACTTCCGTGGAGGACGTGGAGCTCACCCAGCACAGCAGCAGTGAGATCTCCAAGGTAGGAGGGAGGCTGTTCCTCTTCCGGCATCGGTGGGGGTTCAGCAAATGGGCACAAAGTATTGTGTCAAAAGGTCTGGGTTGGAGTTGGATCAAGGGCCCCCCTCCACCCAGACCATTCCTTCAACTTCCATCGAAGGAATTGACAGATTATGCGGAGGAACTCCTTCAGAAAGGAGCAATATCGAGAGTCAAGCATTTAAAGTTTCAAGGTCGCTTGTTCAGCGTGCCAAAGAAAGGCTCATTAAAAAGAAGAGTAATCTTAGACTTGTCCCAGTTAAACTTATCCATTCGCTGCGACAAGTTCAAAATGCTGACCATCTCGCAGGTACGGACCTTACTTCCCCCTGGGGCCGTCACCACCTCTATCGATCTTACAGACGCATACTATCATATCCCAATAGCCAGACACTTTCGCCCTTACCTAGGCTTCAAGCTAGGGGACCAGACATTCTCATTCAAAGTGATGCCCTTCGGACTGAATGTAGCTCCCAGGGTATTCACGAAACTAACGGAAGTAGTCGTTCAACAACTGAGGTCACAAGGGATAATGGTAGTAGCATACCTCGACGATTGGTTGATTTGGGCACCAACCGTCGAGGAATGCTGGAAAGACACAAAGAAAGTAATTCAGTTCCTGGAGTATCTGGGATTCCAGATAAACAAGGGAAAATCAAGACTCACTCCGGAGTCTCGATTTCAATGGCTAGGCATCCAATGGGATTTATCCTCCCACAATCTGTCAATTCCGGTAGCCAAGAGAAAGGAAATAACGAAGTCAGTAAAGCAATTTCTAAAGTACAAATATGCTTCAAGGAGAAACCAGGAAAGGATCCTAGGTTCCCTACAGTTTGCCTCAGTAACAAACATCTTGATGAAAGCCAAACTGAAAGACATAGGCCGGATCTGGCGCTCAAGAGCAAATGTCAGATCTCGGGACAAGTTGTCAGCAATTCCGCAAATCCTTCGGGACCATCTGCGTCCCTGGACTCAAATGAAGAATCTGTCCATGTTAGTACCTCTTCAATATCCTCCTCCGGTAATAACCATCCATACAGACGCTTCATTAAGCGGTTGGGGAGGGTATTCCCAGTTCAAAAAGGTTCAAGGAACTTGGTCACCACAGTTCCGCCAGCTTCACATAAATGTATTGGAAGCCATGGCAGTGTTCCTGACTCTGAAGAGGCTCCTGCCACCGAAGAACTCTCATGTAAAATTGGTTCTGGACAGCGCAGTAGTAGTACACTGCATCAACAGGGGAGGTTCCAAATCAAGACATCTTAAACCATGTCATGATAGCCATCTTTCCCTGGTGGACAAGTTCAAATGGCACCTCTCCTCTACCCACCTATGAGTAGTAAGGAATGTGATAGCAGACGCTCTATCTCGGTCAGTTCCCTTGGAGTCAGAATGGTCTCTGGACAACAGTTCGTTCCAATGGATACGCCGGAGTGTCCCAGGTCTCCAAGTTGATCTCTTCGCTTCTCAGGCGAACCACAAGCGTCCATGCTATGTGGCTCCCAACCTGGACCCTCTGGCATATGCCACAGACGCTCTGTCCATAGATTGGAACCAGTGGAAGAGGATTTACATCTTTCCTCCAGTGAATCTTCTTCTGAAAGTTCTGAACAAACTCAGGACTTTCAAGGGACAAGTGGCACTAGTAGCACCGGACTGGCCGAAGAGCAATTGGTATCCCCTGCTTTTGGAATTGGGTCTTCGCCCCCAACGGATTCCCAATCCCAGGCTCTCTCAGTCAGTAAAAATGAAGACTGTGTTCGCTTCCTCAGGAATTCTAAAAGTCCTAACTTTATGGACTTTATGAAGTTTGCGGCCAAAAAAGATGCAGGTATAGATCCCCAGAATATCCTTTTCCTGGAATCAGATAAAAGGGATTCAACTCTGAGGCAGTACGACGCTGCAGTTAAGAAGTTGGCATCTTTCCTGAAGGAATCAAACATCAAAATCATGACTATCAATTCAGCTATATCCTTTTTTAGGTCCTTGTTTGAAAAGGGATTAGCAGCTAGCACTCTTACTACAAATAAATCTGCCTTGAAGATGATCTTTCAGATGGGTTTTAACATAGACTTAACAGACTCCTACTTTTCGTCTATTCCCAAGGCTTGTGCTAGACTTACGCCTTCTGTAAGGCCTACTTCTGTGTCATGGTTTTTGAATGATGTCCTTAAGTTGGCTTCAGATACTGACAACTCAACTTGTTCATTTATAATGCTCTTAAGAAAAACATTATTTTTGCTAAGCCTGGCTTTAGGAGCTAGAATTTCAGAACTGTCGGCTCTATCCACAGATTCGGGTCATATAGAATTTCTCCCCTCAGGAGAAGTGCTACTTTCCCCGGATCGCAGCTTTCTAGCTAAGAACGAGGATCCTTTATTGAGGTGGGAACCTTGGAAAGTCATCCCTCTTCCTCAAGACCCTTCTCTTTGTCCAGTAATGACCTTACGAGCCTTTCTGTCTAGGACATCCTCCTCCTCTTCGGGTCCCCTCTTTAGGAGAGAAAAGGGTGGCACTTATCAATTAAAGCATAAGACAACAGATCCTCTACTTTATTAAGCAAGCAAACCCTGAATCTTTTCCTAAAGCACATGATGTCAGGGCAGTAGCCACCTCAATTAATTATTTCCAACACATGAATTTCGATGACTTGAAAAAGTATACTGGATGGAAATTGCCGACAGTGTTCAAGCGACACTATTTAAAGTCTCTAGAATCTCTAAAATTTTCAGCAGTGGCAGCGGGAAACATAGTTTCCCCTGACTCTGCACAGTAGTATAGTTGAAGATCCAGATCTCCTTTCTGCCTGCCTCACTTAACATTTTGTCCACCCTATCATACTGCTCTACACTTCGCCTTAGCCTTAGCTGCTCATATGAATGGCTTAGTGGTCTGTCCCCTAATTTTTTTTTTTTTTTTTTTTGCTAGGGGCACCCACACAAAATGTTTGTATATAACCTTACGAGTGTGGTTCCCTTATTTTTATGCTAGGGTCCCACACTCTCATATCATGATGGTTTGATACTTTGTATAATGTTATTAATTATGTATATAAAATTTATTGAGTGTGTTGCATTATTATATTGTTAATTTTACACACACTATCATATATGAATATGTTCAAGATTTGTAACTTTGTATATCTGTTGTGTAATAATACTTTCTTAATTATAAGATATAATCAATTTGAAGTGCCCCTATTTAGAAAATTATCTAAATATGTTCATGATTTTCATTTATCATTTTATATACATGTGCTCTTATTGCAATTATAGTATTGTAGATTTAATCTTTAGTTTTATTTTGAGACCCTCTTATTTTTCAATCTTGTGCTAATTCTCTGGTACTATTTCGCGCAGCGACACGAACTGAGCCCAGAAAAAGGATTTTGATGTAGGAAAAATCTATTTCTGGGCGATTGGTTCGTGTCGCCCAGCGAAATCCCACCACTACCCTACCCTGCTGCCAAGATTGCCTGCTAACTTCAGGATGGCCACCAGAGGCGCGGTGTTCGGCATGGCGTGGGTTGTAGTAGTAGTAGTTGCCGCCCCGATCTGTAGGTCGGCTCTCTCGTAGAGAATTTTGATATAGGAGAATTCTAAATGGCAAGAAGTTTGTGGTAGTGGTCTCACTCGCCCCAGTTACCATACCGACACCCTTCTTTATTTTGGGTGAGCGAGTCAGTTATTCTGACATCTTCTTTGATTTGTTTTTTCTCTGGTATTTGTTAGCTAATTTACCTTAGAAATAAAAAACTGAAGGATTATTTCGCTGGGCGACACGAACCAATCGCCCAGAAATAGATTTTTCCTACGTCAAAATCCTTTTACTTTCATGATAAAATTAAGTTTCATATATGTACTAGTATACAGTATATACATAGTAGTACTCGTGTAATGTGCGATCTAGCATATCATGTGACCCCCAAATTTTCACCCCACAAAAATGATGTTATCATATTATCTCATGTATCATGTGAGTTCATATTTTGGAAGCATCAACAGCTGACCCGAGTCATTTGGGTGTGTGCTGCAACTCAAAACAATATTTTCATAATAAAATAAAGTTTCACATACTATTTACCAAACAATTCCATAGCTGTAAGCTTCCTTACCTGGCAGTTGAAAATTCAAATTTTGGTGTCGGTGAATGGGACCTGCCCACTTTTGGGAACACCTGGTACTGCTGAGCAAACTAGCAACAATTCATTGAGTCACAAGGTCCATCTGTGGGGAGGAGGGAGGGCTTTGATTATATGTATAATTGTTTGGTAAGTATATGTGAAACTTTATTTTATCATAAAAACATAATTTTCACATATGTGACTTCCCAAACAATTACTGCATAGCTGATTCCACATTCCAAGGAAGGTGGGAATATGGACATTTAGTCTTTCCAACATTAAATAATTTAATGATTTAGAAAAAATAAGATTGCTCGTATTAACATAATGCTTGCAGCACCCTACCTTGTGAGAGAACAGCTGCAGGCGAGTAATGCCTCTGGTCAGCGCTCTCATCACCTGTAGGGGACGTGGTAGTAAGGGCCAGGTTCATCCCTACTTGTAGCAGGATTTTTTAATCATGGAAGTTCTCCAATGGTTAACGAAAGACATAATTTGCCCTTGCCCTGGGCAAAGACCAGACAACAAACCAAAAAATACCATCTCCAACACTAAAATTAAAACCTCAATCCTAACCATAAACAATTGGAAGGTACTCCAAGTTCATCCTATCCCCAGGCTTCCCAAACACTCAACAAACCTCAAAATATACAAGGCGAGGAGACATCAGAGGGAAAGAAGTCCCCCTATGCTTCCTCTCCCAACACCATGCCAGCTGCAGATAACAGTCTCAACTTTGTACAGCATTCAAAAGCTGCTTCAATATCTCTGAGATATTGTGACGCAAACAATGACTTTGATCTCCAGAATGTGGCTTGAAGAGTGGAAGACACAGACATATTGTGTCGAAAAGCTAACGAACGTCGCTACGCTCAAATTTCGAGAGATTTCACTTTATGGACAGGTAGTACCTTTTCTCGAACTTATGAGAGAGCCTCTATGATGAGACTTCTAAGAAAGAGAGAAAGAGCGTTCTTGGAGAGTGGATGGGTAGGATCTCTCACCAAAGACGATTAGATGTCCCTCTTATCTTCTCAGTGCTACGAAGATAATACGTACCTGATTATCTTCTGGACATAACAGTTGCTCCTCTTCCTCTGGTCCTAAAATATCCATAAGGTTTCTTATTACAAAAGAATGAGGCCAAGGTGTCAATAATTCTTCATTCTTTGCAAGAAAGTCTCCTACATACGCGCACACTGCATTGTTTTGAGCGAAACCCACCTCCTTACTGATGGCATGAATTTTGCTCGCCATATTTGCTGTTGCCAAAGCCACTAAAAATAATGTCTTTTTCATAAGATTCTTCAAAGAAACAGATCATAATGGCTCCAAATGTGAACCTGATAGCCACTTCAAGACTATGTCAAGGTTCCAGTCGACTTTCCCAAAGGACTTAATTAGGTCACTGATATCCTAATTGGTTGAAATGTTGAGTATTCTATGCTTAAATACTGAGGAAAGCACAGATCTAGAGCCCTTTATAGATGTAGACAGTGTTCCTTGTATCTCTTAAAAATAACAAAAACTTCGCTAATTGTGCTATAGAGGTCGAAGAAGAAATGACGTTCCTCTGTCTGCACCAACTTCTGAAAATACTCTACTTTGACTGGTATAACCTGCAAGAAGAAGCTCTCCTGCCTCTTGCTATGGCCCTTTAAACCTTTGAAAGGCAAGCAACAGTGCAAAGGCCTCTTTCTCTATGACATATTTATATCATTACCCAACACATTTTCCAGGAATTATATTCAGTATTTATCAGGTGGAACTATTCTGCAGGACTAGACCACAGATTCCAGGGTACCGTTCTGATTTTGTTAAAATACTAAGAACAGATAGCACAAACAACCACACAATTTACACTTTCTTTCATTTTTGAAGTAATTTGTTTCATTTTAGGCATAAAGGGGAGGGCAACTACTTTCTTGTTTTCTTTGTCATAGTAAAACCAAAATGAAGAAGTGTAAAGTGAGATAATCAAAATATTATAGACCAGCGTCATTAACTGAAACTTGGTACCATAATCTCTCTCTCTCTCTCTCTCTCTCCTCTCTCTCTCTCTCTCTCTCTCTCTCTCTCCCTTAAACACACTACGTAATAATAATAATAATAATAATAATAATAACAATAATAATAATAATAATAATAATAAAATTGTAATAAAAAAATAAATTAACTGTAAATTGATTCCTGTTAATCCACGTACCTTCCCACACTTAGCCCATGAAACTTTAACCCCAGCCCAGTGGTGGCCTGTCCTAGATGTGTGATTTTGTCCGTTCCGAATTTCCTGTTTTAGTACCAGAATGGGGACAAGAGTGTGACCAAAAGATAAAAGTCGAGTCCTGTCCAATCCAGGAGCATCACATCTAGCATGATACGGAACAGGTGAGCAGAAGATCGGTAGGTGATTGTTCCTGGAGGTGGCAATGAGATCTATGTATGGCTTGCCCGGGAACCTCCAGAGATCTTGGCAAACTCTTGCATTCAGAGGCCACTCTGTAGGGAGAATTTGGTTGGAGCGACTCAGTTCGTCTACTAAGATGTTCATCTTTCCTTGAATGAATTGTGGAAAAAGCTTGACTTTGTGACTGTTCGCCCAAAGTAAATGATCCTCGGCCACCTCATTGAAAGAAAAAGAATGAGTTCCCCCATTTACAAACATACAATAGGGGCGTGGTGTTGTCCACATAGATCGCTACATTTCTCCCTGCAACTAGTAATGGGGCAAAGGCCTGGAGTCTTAGGAAGATAGCCTTCAATTTCTTCACATCTACGGGAGGGTCTTCTGCTGGTCCGTCCACAACCCTGATACTCTCTTCCCTTCTAAGAGTGCTCCCCAGCCCTTGTCTGATGCATTGGAGAAAAACTCAAGGTTGGGGTTAAGAGTGACCAGTGAAATTCCTTCTTGGAGCTTCTCCTGTGACAGCCACCATCAAAGATCTAGTTTTATTTCCTCTAATAGGAAAGACAAATGAACCTGGTTGATCCTTTCAATTCCAACTCGCCTTTAGGAAGAATTGGAAAGGTCTAATGTGGAGACAGCCTAAGGTTACAATGACTCTACCGATGCTAAAGTCCCTAGCAGACTCATCCACTCTAGGGCTGAGCAAGATGGATGAAGTAAAAACTATTGGAGTGTTTTCAGGCACAACTATATTCTCTTTGGGGAGAGAAAAGCCCAAAAAGCTAGAGCTGAGAATCTTCCGTAAATAGGGAATCTGTGTTGGGGTCATTTGTGATTTCTTGCAATTTATTAGTACGGTGGTACCTCGAGATACGAAATTAATCATTCCGAGGCGGCCTTCGTATCATGAGCTTTTCATATCTTGGACCGCATTTTACATGTAAAATGGCTAATCCGTTCCAAGTCCTCCAAAAACACCCCAGTAAATTTCATAATAAAGCTAAATTGACCTATAAACAATGAAATACTACAACAATTTGGACCATTCAATACCTAACTTGATACATACTGCTAATATACCTGTAAATAAAGTGTATTAGTGTACATGGTATACAAGAAATACTGTACGGACATACGTACGTATGTAGTAAAATGTGGAAGCTTACCTTTCGAGTGAGGCTATCTCCGAAAGTGGCGACAGAGGAGGAGGACAAACGGCAGATACGTACGTACACTTAACGAAACACATAAAAAATGTAAGGAAAACATAAACTAAACTTTACGAAACACATTAACAAAACTGTAAAACTTAACTTTACAAAAAAACTTAAAATTATTTTTACCTACATTTTTTCTTTTACTATTTTATACTTGACATTTTCTTTTATACAAAATTTCAACTTCTTCACCATTTTCAACTTTCTGCTTTTTAGCATCACTTGGTTCTTCCTTTTTGCTTACTACTCCTACTAAAGGCCTCTTTAAAAAATAACTATCCAAGGAAGATGGCTTCTGCCTACTTTTGACGATGGAAGAGAAGGGACATCAACACCAACCCCAGACTTCAAGGCTTCTCGTGGGTGGTTTGAAAAATTCCGGAAACGGACTGGCTTCCATTTGGTGGTGTGGCATGGGGAGGCTGCCAGCTCGGACACGAAAGTGGCCGAAGCCTTTATTAAGACGTTCGACGAGATGACGATCAAGGAAGGCTACAGTTCTCAGCAAGTCTTCAACTGTGATGAGACTGGCCTCTTTTGGAAAAAATGCCTCGTCGGACGTACATCACGCAGGAAGAGAAGAAGCTACTCAGGCATAAGTCTATGAAAGACAGGCTTACGCTCGCACTTTGTTCCAATGCCAGTGGGGATTCCAAGGTGAAGCCCCTACTTGTCTATCATTCAGACTCCTCGAGCCTTCAAGGCCCACAAAGTGCTAAAGGAGAAGCTTCCAGTGATGTGGAGGGCTAATGCGAAAGCCTGGGTAACAAGACTTTTGTTTACCAAGTGGGTAAATCTGTGTTTCGGCCCGACAGTGAAGAAATTCTTGAAAGAGAAGCGCCTCCCTCTGAAATGTCTGCTGTAGTTGGACAATGCCCCTGCTCACCCTCCTGGCCTGGAGGATGATATCCTAGCGGAGTATTCTTTTATCAAGGTTCTTTATCTTCCGCCTAACACCACCCCTCTCCTCCAGCTCATGGACCAGCAAGTGATATTATACGAAACATCTTTTCAAGAGATGTTTCGACATCATCGATACCACAAACCTCACCTTGCGTGAATTTTGGATGGAGCATTTCGATGTTGTGATATGCATCTGACTCATCGATCAAGCTTGGCAGGAAGTTTCGAGGCGAACCTTGAATTCTTTAAACTCTGGCCTGATGCCGTATCCGCCCAAGACTTCGAGGGATTTGACGTGGGCGAAGCTGGGGCAGATTCAGAAACCGTTGACAATCCTGAAACCGTTTCGCAACCAGATCTTGACGAGATTGTTGCACTCAGCAAGTCCATGGGGCTGGTCATCGACAAGGACAACATCAATGACCTTCTCGAGGAGCACCAAGAGGAGCTTACGACGGATGACCTGAAGGAGTTGGAGGGCATGCAACATAACGTCTTTCAAGAAGAGTTCTCTAGCAGCGGCGAGGAGGAGGAGGATGACCCTATGACAACGGCAGAATTAAGGATGCTCTAGCTGCTTTTCATATGATGCAATCATTTGTAGAAAAGAGACACCCCGAAAAGGCTTACACAGGTCGTATGCTTGCGCAGTTCGATGACGTTTGCCCGAGTCGTTTCAGGAACATTGTCAAAAGTATGCAGAAGCAATCTTCCTTGGATAGTTATCTTTTAAAGAGGCCTTTAGTAGGAGTAAGCAAAAAGGAAGATCCAATTGATACTACAAAGAAACAAAAAATTGAAAGTGGTCAAGAAATTGAAATTTTGTAATAAAAAAAAAAGTATAAAGTAAAAAAAAATGTAAAAATAAAAAAAAGAAGAAAAAAAAATTTAATTTTAAGTTTTTTGTAAAGTGTTACGGTTTTGTTAATGTGTTTCGTAAAGTTTAGTCTATGTTTCCTGACATTTTTCTAATGTGTTTCGTAGTTAAGTGTACGTACATCTAACAAGTTTTCTGCTGTTTGTCCTCCTCCTCTGTCACCACTTTCCGAGATAGCCTCACTTGAAAGGTAAGGTTCCACATTTTACTACATACATACGTATGTACGTACAGTATTTCTTGTATACCATGTACACTAATACACTTTATTTACAGGTACTATGCAGTACATATCAGTAGTACATATTAAGTTAGGTATTGAATGGTCCAAATTGTTGTATTTCATTGTTTATTGGTCAATTTAGCTTTATTATAAAATTTACTGGGGTGTTTTTATAGGCTTGGAATGAATTAGGCAATTTACATGTAAAATGCGGTTCAAGATACGAAAAGCTCAGGTTACGAAGGCCGCCTCGGAACGGATTAGTAATTTCGTATGTCGAGGTACCACTGTATGTCCAAGTGTTGAGTTAGGCATAAAGTCTTGTTTAAGTCCTCCCACACACACACACACACACACACACTGACGATTCGACTTGGATCTCAGGAGCCAGTTGTCTAGATAGGATGATGCGTTGATTCCCATCAAATGTAGCCATTTGCCCAGAGGTGCAAGGATTCAGATAGACTTGAGGGGCCATTGATAGTCCAAAACAAAGGGTCTGAACTGAAAAATCCTTTCTTTGATGACAGACCTCAAAAATTTCCAGGACTCCTGGTGAATAGGAATATGGAAATACACATCTTCCACATTGAGGGTCACCATCCAGTTGTCTGGCTGGAAAGCTGACATTACAGAAAGACTGGTTTCCATGCAAAATCTCATCTTCAACAAGTAAAAATTCAAGGCACTGACGTCTAAAATGGGCCTCCAGCCCCCCGATGCCTTGGGGACTACAAAAGCCTGTTGTAAAAACCTGTCATTTCAGATTCTTTTACCTCTTCTATGGCTTGCTTCCTGGAAGGGAATAAAGTAACCTTCCCAAAGCACTTGCATGACCCGAGGTTCTGCTCCTCTCTGGCTCCATTGTTCCTAGAAGAAATGGAGTCTCACTCCAACTGGCGTGTCAAGGACCTCTGCACTACCTAGATGTCGACTTGAAGGACGACTTCTTGGTTGACTTCGCTAGTGGATGTAAGTTGGACTTGGGTCTAGTCTGAATCTTGGTCTTGCCTCACCAAAAGGGTTGCTTCTGTAGAGATGATGACTTAGCTCCTGTAGGGGGAGTCTCCTTCGGGCGCCTTGTAGACTGAGTCAGGAGATCATTCGCTGACTTCTTTTCAAGATCTGAAAGCACCTGTTGAACAGTCTCCTCCAGGAAAAGGTGCGACTTATCCAGGGGTGAGAAAACTAAAACTACTTCTGGGTCGTAATTACTCCCCTACATGCGAAAGAGCTCCATAGTTTCCTTTTCTTGAGAATCCCAATTGTGAAAAGGGAAGCTAACTGTCCCGAGCCATTCCTAACTGCCTAGTCCACACAGGAAAAGTCATCCAACCAGTCCAAAGTAAATTCTTCATCTAAGGCAATCATCCAGTCCAGGAAATTAAATACTTCCAGGACTTTGAACAAATTCTTCACCTGATGGTCAAAGTCCGGCGTCATAAACATCACTTTCATCACAGCGAAAGCTGACCTATTGGCATCTACCAGACTGGAATAGTACTTCTGGGAGGAGGCAGAAACTCCAAGGGAAAGAACTTCTCTGGTTGCATAGAAGCGGTATTTCTTATTAGAAAGTTTTGATGGAGGATAGGTGAGAGATGTCTTTCCTAACTCTTGCTTGTTAGCCAGCTACTCGTTTGCCTCCTTCAATTCTTTCTTGGCAGACTGAGATAGATCCAACTGTGGCAAACTACTCACGACTGTCTTCCTGCCCATAACACAAGTCGAAGGTGGAGAGGATGGAGGAGCTGGTTCAAAGAAATCTGAGTAGTTAAGTAGAAAATACTGTAGGTTTGAATATGCTGATGAAGGCCCAAAGACGAATCATCTTGTGACGCATTGGATGTAGACATTGTGGCTGTAGCGGTCGAATGACTCCTCTTAGTTGACTATCGACTGGCTGGGAAGTTATCGCGCGCAGGAAGAGGCTAATGAGTTGACACCCCTCGACGAGCGCCTGGGAGAGTCAACAGTGTGAGAGCAAGTCCTCACCCAACCCTGACATTCACTGCAAGTTAAGTCTTTACTACATTCTTGTCCCCTACACTTGACACATTTGGAGTGTGGGTCATTATTAAGTTTCACCATCCTAGTTTTGCAGCCTTTGCTGCAAAACCTAACTGCTAAAGAACTAATTACCGCTAAGCTGATTATATAACTTAAAAAAAAAAAACGCCAAAAGAGTACTTCACCGAATCTGCAGATAAACCACAAAAGTGGCAATGAAATCGACTGCTGCAGGAACCACCGATGTTGCTCAGTAGTTAGTAGAAAAAAAATTGTTGGTAGTTTCCTCAGCAGTACCAGGTGTTCCCGAAAGTGGGTGGGTCCCGTTCACCTACACTAATGACGGTACCGCCACTACTGCCGAAATATGAATTTTCAACTGCTGTATAAGAAAGCTTACAACTATGTAATTGTTTGATAAATCACTTTTGTGAAATATTTTTCTTTCAAAATCCCAAGAACTGAAAATAGAAAATCCCAAGATTTAAAAAAAAGTAAACCCAAGATAATAAAATAATTGCATATTTGCCAAGCCTTAAGAGCCTAAAATAATCTCTCTCTCTCTCTCTCAGGAAAAGATACCAATTGGTATTAAAACATATGCACACTGTTTGTGTGTGTGTGTGTTCATAATGTTTTAAAAATGTGTAGTACAGGTAATACACCTTTGGAAGACAGAAAACAAACATATAATAAATTTTGTTGTTGTCAGTCGAGTGGAGTATTAAAGGTACGTAAACAGGAATGGATTAACATTCCTCAAGAGATTAACGAGATAAACTCTCTCTCTCTCTCTCTCTCTCTCTCTCTCTCTCTCTCTCTCTCTCTCTCTCTCTCTCTCTCTCTCTCTCTCTCAAAGTTACTATCAATTGGATTCTCTTTAACCAATAGGTATTAGCACGCAGTGTGTGCATTCATAATGTTTAAAAAATGTGGGAAAACAAAATAACCAACAAATTTTGTTGTTGTTAGGCATGTGGAATATAAAGGGTGTGACCAGCAGGTAAACAGAAATGGAAACATTCCTTGAGAGATTAAAGAGATTAATTTTGTTTTAGTGTCAACAGAGCATTATCTCTTCTGAGGGAAAAAACAAATTTCTATTGAAGTCTCTGAACCAACAATTTTGCCACCAAAGCAATGAGAAGGAATTCATTCTATTCTTCTTGTAACCAGTAAAATACATACACTATTAAAAACTAAATACTGTATTCAAAAAATGCACTTAAAAATATGTACGTACTGTACGTATTCAAAACACACACACTAATGTCTTTGTCAGCTCCACGTGCAAAATGTTCAACTCAGACAGAATATGTATCCAAAGACAGCCCCCTACTTCTTTCCTATTCATAGACATATGTCATGGATGGCACTACGTTTGAATGTTGGTATGATTGTGACTGACTGCTGATGGCAATAATTACTCAATAATTTGTTTTTATACAATTATTTCTTTATGAAAACAAGAATTTAACAATAACTTTAACTTTAATATAGTGGTAGGAAAAACCCCACATAGTCTGTCATAGTGATGCGTTACCACTTGCGAATCCTATTCCAGACCATCCTCAAATGTACGAC
Source organism: Macrobrachium nipponense (assembly GCF_015104395.2). Classification (NCBI taxonomy): domain Eukaryota; kingdom Metazoa; phylum Arthropoda; class Malacostraca; order Decapoda; family Palaemonidae; genus Macrobrachium; species Macrobrachium nipponense. The sequence continues at coordinate 33,988,699 of NC_061102.1, read as the reverse complement.
TGCAAAATGATGACGACATAGTAACAATAAAGAACAACCCTCTTTAAGATCAAAATGATGAAATATATTTTACAGCCTTACTTATTGTTAAGTTGAATACAATTATTGTGATAATGTACAGTTTTGCATTTTACAGTTAGTTTTTGTTGAAAATAGAATGTGTTATTGAACATAAGTTCTTAATTGTCCCACTATTTTAACACTGATAATCTTAATTATCTCAAATTCATTTAATATTAATATAAATAATAAAGTATAATGAATTATAATGAAAAACATGAATAAAGAAAAAATCATGTTTTTGCTGCAGCAGTGATGTTTGATTATGACCCCACAGTTCTGAAAGCCAAAAAATTCCAAAAACCAAAAGACATCTGGCCCTAAGGATTTTGGATAAATGATTGTGTACCTATAGTAATATGAGAATACGTGCATACAATATTATAGGATACTGTGAAGTAAAGCATAACTTTTTCAAAGATCCATGGAAAAGATGCATATTCATCATGTTTGTATTTTATGAGACGATACTAATAAAGGTAGACCCCGGTTATCGGCAGACTCTGTTAACAACGATCCAGTTTTATAGGGCTTGTCTAGTGCCATGAAATCGGTGATTTATGGTGCCATAATGGGACAATTTCGGTTACCAGCACGCCATAACATTCCTAACAGAGGCGCCATTAACAGAAACTCAGTGCCATGAGAGTTTCAGTTAACGGTTTTCGTTTATCAGCACCCTGCTGAAAACAGAAACCCCTGCTGATAACCAGGGGCTGCCTTTCAGACAGTCCCCGGTTATCAGTGGAGGTTCCGTTCCGACGGCTTGATGATAAGCAAAAGTCGCCAGTAACCGAAAATTGGCACTTTTCGGGGCTTATCTGTGCCAATAAATAGAGTATTTATCGGCACCAATAACTGGAAATCAGCTCATTTTAGTGCTAGACAAGGCCTAAAAAACCAGATCACCGATAACCAGTGGACTGCCTGTATGTGGATATTACATATGCTAATTTTATATCTCATGTATGATGTGACCTCCTTCAAATTAGCCGCAAAGTTAGGTCTCTAAAGTCAGATGATACGCAAGTATATACAGTACTTATCAAGTAATTACATAGCTATAGTTTCCACTTGTGCGGCAGCTGTAATTTAAAAACTGCAGTAGCTATTGTTTTTGTGTAGGTGACTAGCCCCACCCACTATCGGGGAACAATAGGAACAACAAAGCTCAAAAGCTCAATTCATTTATGTCCTTATGTGTATGAGAGGGGAGGAAGGAGGGCTCCAATCTGTAATTACTTGGTAAGAACAGGTAGTGCCCAGTTATGGGCAGTCTTGGTTATTGGAACTCAGATTTTATAGGGCTTGTCTAGCGCCGAAAATACCAAAAATTGGCCATTCAGTGCCGATATGCACTGACTTCCGGTTATCAGCACCATACCCTAACAGAGGCCCCATTAACTGGTTATCTGTGCCAAATTCCAGTTATCGGCACCAATAAGCACTGCAAATCGCCAATTTTCTATTATCGGAACGGGACACCCCCCCCACAATAAATGGGGACTGCCTGTACATGCAGTCCCCGGTTATCGGTGGCCTCGGTTATCAGCAATCCGGTTTTGAAACTTGCCTAGCAACAGCAATAACTGGATTTTCAGCACCAATATGTTCCAATCTCCACTTAATGGCACCAATCTAAGGTTATCTCAGCACTGATATGCACCAATCTCCACTTATTGGCGCCGATCTAAGGTTATCAGCGCCAATCGCCAATTAACACCCGGTTATTGGTGCCAATAATTGGGGATCTGCGCCAATAACTGGCAATCGGCGCTGTTATCGCCGATTTTCAGTTACCATTGTGCTATCAGGAACGGAACCCCTGCTGATAACTGGAGACTGCCTAATATATGAAACTTTATTTTATCACAAAAATAACATTTTCATTATAAGTAACACAACAAGTAATTACATAGCTGAATTCCACAATGAAAGGAGGTGGGACACATGGACATATTGTACTGCAAAACATTCAGTTATGGATATGAATTTGAAATTGACAAATTTGCTCGGACTGATACAATGCTTGTTGTTTCCTTACCTGGTAAGAGAGCTACTGCAGGTAAATACTGCCTCTGGTCGGTGCTCTGTCGGGTACCTCTACTTCAAGTGAGAACTTTGCAGTGAAGGAAAAGTCTGATGGCTAGCAAAGCTTAAAAGCCGGTTCCCTTGCCCTGGGTGCAGTACCAAAAAATAATAACCAGACAACACTGTCGCCTACTCAAATAAAAGCAACCACCCATCCACTAAAAACTGGTGGAGACCCCAGGTACATAGTAACCCCCAGGCTCCCCAATGACTCGACACCCTACGTCAAAGTGAAAAGATCAAGGATAAAAGGAATGATTCCTATGCTTCTTCCCCCAACACCATGCCAGCCACTGATAAAGTCCCAGGGTACTGAAATCTTCAAACATTGTTTCCATTTCTCATAAATAGGGTGATGCAAATACCACTGACTTACACTTCCATTAAGTTCATTGTAAAATCGAAGTGAACGAGGTAGCGACCGCTCTAATAGTATTGTGTGCTTTCACCTTAAAGTAGGCAGGTTGTCCTATTGGAAACGAGAATGTGCCTTGGTAATAGGATCCCTTAGGAAGAAAGACAATGAGTTCTTAGAAAGGGGTTGGAAAGGATTCTTGACATAGCACCAGTGATTGTTGGAAGGTCCTCTGATTTTCTCAGTCTTGTCTAAGTAATACTTTAGAGCCCTAACAGGGCAAAGGACTCTTTCCTCTTTTCCAGGCCGAGGATATCCATTACATTCTTAAGTGAAAAAATGAGGCCAAGGCTTGGATGAAACCTTGTTTTTGCCCAGTAAGCCAAGAGTACAAGAACAAACTCTCCCTGAGCAAACCCTATCCATTTGTCAATGGCCTGAAGCTCGCTGACATGCTTGGCAGTAGCCAAAACAACAAGGAATAGAGTCTTTTGAGTTCAGTTCTTGAGAGACCTGGAACAGAGAGGCTCGAAAGAAGGGCCCATTAACTACTTAAGAACCACATCAAGATTCCAAGAGACAGAGTCGACACTCATCTGTTAGGAAGTATCGAAAGACTTGATGAGATCGCTAAGATCCTGGTTAGAGACAGATCTAGGCCTCTATTTTTAAAATGGAACTCAGCAGGGCTCTATACCCTCTAATAGTGGAAGAAGAGAGCCCCTTGATGTTCCTCAGATAGAGTAGGAATTCCGCTATGTAATTTACTGATGTCTTAGAAGACGAGATGTTATGTCTGCTACACCATCTTTGGAAGACTACCCACTTAGATTGGTAGAACTTGCAAGAAAACTGACATCTACATCACACAATAGCCTCTGCAGCTGATATTGAAAAGCCCTTTGCTCTGCCAAGTCCCTGGTCAGTCTGAAGCCTGTCAGAGAAAGAGTGGATAACCCCTGGTGGAACCTCCTGAAGTGAGACTGTCTGAGTAGACATGGACTTAGCAGAATGAGCCTCAGGAATTCCACTGAAAGTCTCAGAAAGTCTGGGAGAATACCGGGAGGGAAAAAACAAAGGGCAAACCTCCTAAGTTTCTTTCCGGTAATTCTCCAAAGCATAAGCATAAACGTCAAATAAATATACTGTCACGCCCTGACATTATGGGGCAAGAATACACCCTTGCCGCCGACCCTTAACACACAAAGGGGAAAGGTGGCTAGCAAGGCTTATCACAAAAAGTGGGTTTGTATATGTAATTAATAATATTCACAGAACGTATATACAAAACATATAAGAAACAATAAAAGAAAAATCCCACTGGGAAATTGTGATTAACAACTAGTCAGCAAGAGCTCACAAACATACGTCTTCACTCGAAGATGCCACCGCAAGAAAACTGGAGTGTTTATAACCAGACAGGCAGGTCTCCCCACCTACTGGACAGTAGTTACTGCCTAACCACCTTGTTCAAGAATTTAATGGCCATATTCGAGCTAGTACGGTGGAAGTACTTATATCCTACTGTAAAGGAACAAGGGTTTGTATATCGTGTAGGAACAAGCTATGTTTTGGTGTAGATTCTAGGCTATGTGCCCTACTTATGCCTCATAGAGGCCACCCTCCTCTTCCTATCCCTATCAAGCTTATCTGGATGGGAATTCAACACCTTCCACTACTTATCATCCCAATCCTTACACCATCATATGCTTCATACTTTCAACGTTATGTCGAAGGCTGGCAGAAATTAATTGAGCTCTTCTTCTTTGTTGTTTCTATTGTTCCCAAAAAAGTGGGCTAGTCACCTACACAAAAACAATAGACGCTCTACCAAGATTTTAAAATTTAAGCTGCAACACAAGTGGAAACTATAGCTTTCTAATTTGGTAAGCTACTTATGTTAAATGTTGGTTTTAAAACATTAGGTTTCTATGCTCTCTAACTTACTTATAAATATAAAAAAAACTTTTTGTCAGACACACATGAAACATTTGGAACACAATGCAAATTTTCATTCTCACAAAACATCAAAATTAAAGACAACAACAGTAAGAACAAACACCTCAAAAACATACCTTTTGGTTTCCAGTAACCGTTTTTCTCTAGTAATTGTCTTCATTTCTGTTTCAAGGAACTTTCTCATGGGTTGAACATAGCCAGTGAAAGCATTGCTGACATATTCTCTTTCAACCAATCCAAGTCTCTGTTCAGCTCCACCAACTTTAAGTAATGCTGAGCCTACAAAATAAAAATGGTATTTTCATAATAAATTAAGTTTCTTATATACTTACCAAGTAATTACATAGGTATACTTGTCCACTCGTGTGGCAGCTTAAATTTGAAATTCGCAGTAGCAGTTCTAGTATTGATTTTGTGTAGGTGACTACACTGCCCACTATTGGGGAACAATAATTACAACAAAACAGAAAATCACTCCTTTTGTGCTTTTATGTCCATGAGAGGGTGAGGAGGGAGGGCTCCAATCTGTAATCAAGTATGTACTTGGTAAGTACATATGAAACGTAAAATTATTATGAACGTACCATTTTCATATAATAACTTAACAAGTACGTATTTACATAGCAGAATCCCACATTGATAGGAGGTAGGATCTATAGATATATTCTGTTCCAAAAAGTCAATATATGAAGATGAATTTGAAACAAAATCTGTTAGCATCGGTAAAATGCTTGTTGTTTCCTTACCTGTAAGAGAGATACTGCTGGTGATTACTGCCTCTAGTCAGTGCTCTTCTTGACCTGTAGTCACTTAGCAGAACAGCTGCGAGTAGTCTCTACTTTTAAGTGGGAGCTTTGGAGTGAAGGAGTATGTATTTCGATTACCCGCAAAGCATAAGACTAGCTGCCCTTGCCCTGGGCACAGTACCAAAAAGACAAACAAGAGCAGACAATGCTGTCAATTACACTAAAATAATTGAAAATCCAACCACTAACTAATGGAGAGGCTCAAAAACATGGGCCCTTAATCACTTGAGAACTTCGTCCAATTTCCAAGGTACAGCGTCAGCCCTTGCTTGCTTGGAAATCTCAAAGGACTTAATGAGGTCACTAAGATCTTTGTTAGAAGCTAAATATATGCCCCTATGCTTAAATAAAGACCCCCAGCATTGCTCTATAGCCTTTGATTGGGGATGAAGAGAGCCCTTTGAGGTCCTCAGGAATAGGAGGAAGTCTGCTATCTGAGCTACAGTGCTCTCCCACTTTTATGCGGGAATAGGTTCCAGAGCCTGCTGTGGAAATGCAACTATTTCCTCTAAAAAGACTTATAACTGGCTTATAACTGCCTAATACCCAGTACCCCTTAAACTAAAATGCTTATAACTGTCAATTTTAGTATTTCACTGTTTATACTTTGATAGTTCAAACAAAAATATACCTTAAATTATCATAGTAAAACAATTTACATGGGAAGACAAGAGCTGGAATCTACTTGGTCCTCGTTAGGAAAGTAGAAGCTGACGAAACTGGAGTGGCTGGCTGAAAATTCAACAGAAGGGTTGCTAAAAATGACAAATTTTCTAAGACAATTTGTATTTTTCATAGCTACAAACCTGAGGTCTTAACAATAGGATAATTTCTAGCACCTAGCTGGATTTGGTTATATCGCAGGTGAAAGCAAGGAATCTTGTGAGATCTGGCAACGCATGTGTATGTCGGGTGAAGAATGGTCAAGGACCATGCACCTACGCCACCGCGTCAGTCTTTCCCAACTCAGGATGTCTTAGAAGACAGAGGGGCAGCTAGAGGTGGGCAGTATAATGTTAAGACCTTAGGTTTGTAGCTATGAAAAATACAAATTGTCTTAGAAATTTGTCATTTGTTCATACGCAAACAAACCCTTGGTCTTAACAATAGGATAGACTCATACCTTACTCACCTGTATCAGACCAGTCCAGCGAATGACATGTCTATTCCTTAACCCACCCAAAGGAAGAAGGAAAGGTACAAGAGACAGAAGAAGACCACCCAACTCCCTCATTCTCTCATCCACACAATCATCTTAGGTAAGATACAAAAGTGCCCTGTTAAGGGCAACTATGAGTTACACAACCTGTTGGGCAGCCACCACAGGTCCCAGGGAAAACGTGTCCGTAGACCTGTGGGCAACATCCCTAAGATAGAAAGCGGTGAACGTGGACTGGCGTAAGCAAGTACCAGAGCTCAGCCAAGTTTTTTTTGAAAGCCAGAGGGGGACCAATACCCCTAACATCATGCGCTCTAGCCTGCACAGACATGGTGGCGGAGTCATCAAGAGTCAAGTATGCCTGTCTGATGGCTTCCCATATCCAAAAAGACATAATATTCTTCGACACCTCTTTCTTTGTATCTCCTGTGCTAACAAAAAGTTTGTGGCAGCCTGGTCTAAGGTGCCGTCCCCTTGAAGGTAGCATCGCAGGGCCCGGATGGGACACAACAAAAGCTCTTGAGCATCACCACCCACAAAGTCATTCAGTGATGGAATGGAAAATGAAGTGAACTCATCATCGTGCACAGAGGGATTTTGGGTCTTGGCCACGAATTCCGGGACAAATTCGAAGGACACCGACCCCCAATCCCTGGTGTGCTTTACATCATAGCTCAGACCGTGGAGCTCTCCTATCCTCTTCGAAGATGCCAAGGCCAGGAGGAAAACTGTCTTGAGCATCAAGTTCCTGTCAGATGAGCAACACAAAGGCTCATATGGACCCTTGGTGAAGCTTTTGAGAACCAAGGAAACATACTACGTCAGAAGCTTGAGCTCCCTAGAACTCAACTGCTCAAACTCCTTAACTAGCAAGGAAAGTTCCCAGGACGAGGAGATGACGATACCTCTAAGGCATAACACTAACTCAAGGCTGCCCTGTAGCCACTAAAAGCAGAAACGGACAAACGCTTCTCATCTCTGAGGAAGGTTAAAAAGTTTGCTATTTGCTGAATAGAGGTTGCAAGTGGAGGGAAAAATAAAAAATGTTTACGACACCAATCACAGTAGATCACCCATAGCCTTGGTAAATCACAGAGATTGACCTTCTGAGACTGCTGGACATATGCCCTACTGTTCTCTGAGAAAGCCTCTCTCTCGGAGGAGATACTTGATAGCCTCCAACCGTGAAGAGACAGGGATTCTACTGACTGGCAGAACCTTTCCGTAAGCGGCTGACACAGGAATTGCCACCATGGGGTAATTTCCCTCGGAACCTCCGACAACGACTACAGCAGAGCTGGAAACCAATCCGCCTGAGGCCACAGAGGGGCCACCAAAGTCATCCTGAGACCCTACAAACTCATCAGTCTGTTCAAAACCTGACAGATCAAACAAAACATAGGGAAGGCATACACCTCCAGGTTGTCCCAGGGATGTTGTAATGCATTCTCCACTAACGCCAAAGGATCTGGATCTACTGAACAGAATATCTTCAGTTTCGTGTTGAATTGAGTTGCAAAAAGATCCAGCATGGGTCTCCCCAAACCAGGAAGAGCTTGTCTGCTACTACTTGAAGGGACGACTCTGTGCCTAGGATCTGATCCCAACGACTGAGTTTGTCTGCGACCACATTCCGTTTGCCTGGGATATACCTGGCTGAGAGCTACACTGAATAGCAGACCCCCCACTGGTGAACCTTGACGGTCAAGGCATGAAGTTGATGTGAAACCAGACCTCCCTGCTTGTTCACATAGGCGACCACCGTGATGTTGTCTGACATGAGAACAACAGAATGACTCAACTTTCTCCTGAAACTCCTTCAGACCCAAGAAGGTTGCCTTCAACTGCCAGACCCTGATACTATGCTGCTGTTTGTCCTCCAAACTCCAAATGCCTGAGGTAATGAGGCTGCCTAAATGAGCCCCCAACCTGTGAGGGAGGCGTCTGAAAACTGAAGGAAGTTCAGTGGTAGAGAACACAGAAGGACACTCTTCAAAAGATTTCGTTCGTCTAACCACCAATGAAGGTCTTCTCTTACTTCCAGAGACAGAGGAACCTCTAACAGTGTGAGACCCCACCAGAGACCAGAATTCCCCCAGTCTCCATTGTAGAGACTGAAGATGAAGATGCCCATGAGGGGCCAGCTTCTCCAGGGGAGACAAAACTCCTAGAAGGACCTGCCACTGATGAGCCGACTGATGTGGTTCAGAGAGAAAGTTGCGTGCCACCACTCGCAACATCTTTAATCTCTGATCCAACGGGAAAACTCTTGCAACCAATGTATCGATGACCATGCCCAGAGAATACTTGACTGGGTACAAGGTTTGACTCTTCGTGGTTAACCACAATGCCCAGTACCAGAAAAAACCAAAGCAGATGATCTCTGTCCTGCAGCAGCTTTTCCCTGGAACCTGCCAAGACCAACCAATCGTCGAGGTACCTCAGCAAATGGATCCCCTGAGCAAGGGCCCAATTGATACGAGAAAGAAGACCCTTGTGAACACTTGAGGGGCTGTGGTCAGCCTGAAGCACAAGACCTTGAACTCGAAGACCTTGTCCCCAAGAGAGAAGCGAAGGAACTCCCTGAACACCAGATGACTAGGATCTGGAAGTAAGCGTCCCTCAAGTCATCGACAGCATGAAGTCGCCTTCCCTCACAGCTGCCAACACTGAGCACGGGTCTCCATCTTGAACGTGTCTTCCTGATGAAGTGATTCCAGGTGGATAAATCGATCTCAGGTCTCCAACCTTTCGACTCCTTGGGCACCGAGATGTGACTGTAAAACCCTGGAGATGTGCGCACCACTTCCTCTATCGCATCCTTCTCCAGCATTTTCAACATTTCTCCCAAATAGCCAAGAACTTCAGAGAATCTGGAGGATATGCCCTTTGAGATGTGGCTTGTTTGAGAGAGGAGGAGGGAAGCCAAATGGGAGTAGGTACCCTACCGGAAGGACATCTACCACCCACTTGCCCCAATGGCTCACCAAGCAACCCCCCCAACCGTGGCACAGGAGAGGGAGGGGCGTCAACCTACCGACGGCCCCCATTACCTCCAGGCGACAACCTTCGTGACTGCTGATGGGCAGGGGAAGGAGGAGGAGGAGCCAGACACCTCAGAGAACGAGACTCTGACTTAGACACAGTCTGGTGCACCAAGTTCTTGGTGTCGGCCCAGCGCCGGTCTATCGCATCTTCCAACTTGGTCTGAGGGAACAAAAATTGAGACTCCAACAGATCCCCATTTCTTGACGCCAGCAAGGATTCAGGGTCAACTGATCTTTCCATCCTGGATAAAGCTGCATCCCTTCAAATCAGGAAAAGGTTAACCCATAAATTAACACTGAGGTAAGCCATATCTGAAAAGGTCTTGCCTCCGGACTGCAACAAACTGGCAAGAGAGGACGCAGTCACCAACCCTTCTCGGGACCTCTCAGAAACTATCTTGGCAATGACCATAGACCAGAGCCAAGAAACCATCTGAAACATGGAGGCTGCCGTAGATTCCAACGCTGAGGCATCTGGTGGAGACAACGATGGAGCCACCAACTTCACCTGCTCCAATGTCCATCCTGGCTTCAGACAAATGATGTCCGGGTTAAGATGTGACATCTAAAAAAAGGCAGATTTCGTAGCATAGTACATCTTATGCCTCGTGAGAGGTGGGGGTAGCAGCTTGGGAGAGCCTAAGCACGAAGCAAACCGTCCCGATCTGAAATAGAGGCGTTAACCTTATGCAAGACCGACTGGATGCGCCCGGACAAGGGAAGTTGAAACGAAGGCTTGGGATCCTGCGTAGATCCCAGCAAGGCTTCCAAGCAGAAAGGGGTGTAAAATGACCGAGCCCGAGTCCTACTCTCCAAATTGTTGAAACCACGAAAGAGATCGACAACTTCTGAAAAAGGAAGACAAAACTCTTGCGTGTCTCCCTCCTCCTGCTTCAGCAATGGAGACAGACGACGAGAAGGGTGAGCAGTCCATCTAAAACGCCTTCCTCATTCAAAATAACAGAAGAACCAGGAGCCAAACAGCCCGAAGCACCAACTAACCTGTGTGGGCTGGACCCAAGCATCGACTCCCGGGACGAATCAACCACAACAACAGGAACCTCACTAAGCTCCACCAACAGATGACTCCTTAACCCTTTCATGTCCAACTGACGTAATAGTACGAAAAAATAATCTATCCCCTATCTATCCAACTGACATAGCGGTACGTAAAATTTACCGAAATTTTTCGTACGTGTGGTAGGGACATTTTTTTTTTAAATTTTCGGACAAGTAGCGATTTCCATAGGCTAGATCATACCTTGGACCATGTATCTCGGGTATCAATACACCAGCAAAGTAGTTCCTGTACTGCGCATGCCCATATCCCTGGCATAGTAAAATTCCCACAATGAAATCAGCTGATCGCACCGACACTTCCCTCTTTGTGACCCACGTGCCAGGTATTGTTGACACAAGTGTTTTCACGTAGTTTTTATGGTAAAAATAACGTAAAACGCGTTAATGCATCCCATAAGAGACGAATAGAGTTTCGGCAGGGATCTGAATCTCCAGAAGATGCCAAGATAGGAAGGGTTCTAATGGACTATGACTTTTCTTGGAGGGCTCGTAGGATTAACCTAACCCCAACCAAGCAAACCATGGAACTACTTTGTCTGGAGTAGGAGGAAGAAATTCGCTACGAACGATAATGTTGACAACAGTAAAATTTTTTTCCGTTTCGATCAACGTATAATGTCAAAATGAAACTGTTGGTGTTACCAAAGCCCTTTTTTTTAACTGTCCCTTTATTCTTCAATTTTCCTCTACATTTTCTTATATTTACAAAGTAATTTCTATGAAAAATAACCGAGATAGGGCTCTTCAAAAAATTGTTATTCTAGCGATAAATGTTGAAACCGGTAACATTTTTTTTCGTTTCGATCAACTTATAACGTCAAAATGAAACTGTTACCATTACCAAAGCCATTTTTCTTGACTCTTTACATTTTTGTATATCTACAAAGGAATTTCTATGAAAAATAACCGAGATAGGGCTCTTAAAAAAAAAAAATTTCTAGCGATAATTCTCACCATGCGCTGGGCAGAGCAGTCTATTTCTTACCCTCTTCTATCAATTTTTTCACCGGCTGGATTTATTCATTTTCCAATGTTTTATATGTTAATATTAGAGAATTTTGTTGGCTTTCTCATAAAAAATAATTAATTCGCCTAACTGTTATAGCATTTGACCTACGAACGATTTTAACAACGGCAACATTTTTTTTCGTTTCGATCAACTTATAATGTCAAAATTAAACTGTTGCCATAACCAAAGCCCTTTTTCTTGACTTTCCATTAATTTTTCAACGTTTCCTCTACATTTTCATATGTTTACAAAGGAATTTCGATGAAAAATAACCGAGATAGGGCTCTTCAAAAACTTTTTCTAGCGATAATTCTCACCATGCGCCGGGCAGAGCGCTCTGTTTCTTACCCTCTTTTCTATCAATTTTTTCACTGGCTGGACTTATTCGTTTTCCATAGATTTATATGTCGATATTTAAAGAATTTTATTGGCTTTCTCATAAAAAATAATTTTCTGGGCTTAGCCAGTGTCGCTCCGTGAAATGGTTCCTTTAGCACTCATTTCTAAGGCATAAATATTGCTATAAATACCAGAGGAAAAAACTATATGGTAATGCCAGAATAGTCCGGCTCGCTCCCCTTTATTTAAGGTGTCGGTATGGTATCTGGGGCGAGTGAAACCACTACCAGCGGTCCCCCTGCCATTTAGTCTCTTCCTTTCTCAATATCCCTCGTCTACAGAGGAGCCGTTCCAAGCCCCCGCTACCCGCTACTGCTACAACTAGCGCTTTGTTTACCATTCCTTTTGAGAGCACGACGTTGCTAACACGCGCTTTCTCTTGTGTAGCAGCCCCCATCATCGCCAAGATTCAAGCGATGACCACGCCCTTGCCGGAGGAAGTCATAGGAGATGTGGCAGCGCTTGACCTTGGCCGCGAGCCCATGACGGTGGACAACATGGGCGAAGGTAGGAATGGTAGCGAGGCTGGTAGTGTAGGGGCTCAAGGCATGCTCTTGAGCCCATTTCATTCTTCTTTCTCCTCTACTACTTCCTTCCCAGGGTTCACCGGAAAGCTTTAGCCAGTCAGGCCGAAGTCAACCTTGGTGATCCCCAAAGTTAAAAACCCTGTGGATTTGAAGGCCTTGAAAAAGTCCTTGCCAAAACATAGGTCTGGAACCAGCCGTGTCACTAAGCCATCGGCTACGAAACCCGAGGCAGACAAGGCAAAGGCTACTCCCCCATCTTAGGGGTCAAGAATGAAGGTTCCAAAAGCTAAGGCCCAGCACTCTAGCTTTAACCCAGAGGCATTTTCAGCCAATATGATGGAGCAGGTGGGAAGCATGGTAGGGAACTTGGTCCAGACCAAGTTCCAAGAAATGCTTTCCCAGCTGTCATCCACGCTGGAAGCCTCAGGCCAAACCATCCAATCCTTAGCGGAGAGGATGGTGACCCAGGAGAATCTAGCTGCGGGTCTCCGGGATACAGTGGCAACAGGACTGCCCCAGTCCGGACAGGCAACCCATCCCTTGCCAATGCCGGACCCTTCCAACCTTCCTCCGTTTAAAAGCAACACTCCATGGAGGTTGGCAGCATACGCACCGTTTGCGGATGGTATGCTGACAATTGAGGGTTGCAGAACTCAAAGACTGGAGGACTTTGAGTTCCACCCTCCAGGGCTCCAGTTCTCTTTTTTTGGCTACATCCGTCTAACGGAAGACGCCATGATAAGGGAGGACAAAATCCCTAAGGAGACTGTCATCTTTCCCCGGGAGCAAGCACAACAAGCTTGGCTCCGGAATCTGACATAGTGGCAATGTGTCAACACTAGGTTGACAGCCCACAGAAGCCCATTTACTATTTTTACAGTAAATGAGGGTGCTCCAACCCCATGTGTGTCCAAGGTGGCTGAGCTGCAATGCAGGCTGCCATGAAGGACGAACCTATGCCCCAGCTCCGGGAGACAGATCTACCTTCCCTTCTGGTCCCCGGAACCTCTGACTGCTGGGTAGACACGCCTGCCACTTTCTCGGCAGGCAAGCTGGCGCCGGACTGCGGTAACACGCTGTTCAGCGAGCGGCTCCCGAGACTCCCCGACAGCCTGATCAAAGCGGAATACGACGCTCGATCAAGGCTCAGCAGGTCCCTCAATTTCGTCACCACGGCTGAAATGACGCCCCTCATCTACTCGGATGAGCCGTTGTTTAAGGTCCTTACCAAGTCACTACTGCATACAATGCAGTGTGACTTGTATGATTTCATCGTAGCACGGCGGAATTGTAGGAAGTACATTCTGGCGGAAGCATCAATCCGCAATGAACCCAACAGGCTGATCGGTTCCTCCATCTGGGGAACAAACCTTTTCCCCGATTCAGTTGTTAATGAGGTTTTGGCGGAAGCTTCGAGGGTGAACCAGAGTCTCAAGATCCGTTGGGGCCTCATCGCAAAAAGGAAACCTGAGGCGACCAGATCAAATCCAAAAGGAAAGAAGAGGCTGAGGAAGTTCCAGCCCTTCCAAGCCTCCCAACTGCAGACTATGGTCCAGGCGGTTCCGGTGACTCAAGTAAGTCAAACGTCTACGTCGAAAGCACAACCGCAACAGCAGTATGTGCTTTTGGCTCAGCCGCCACAGCAAGCCCAGGCTTCGACCTCCTTCGCCGTCTCTCCGGCTTACAACGCGACCTTTGAAACTCAGACGTTTCAAGGGTACAACAGGTTCACCAGAGGCAGCCGCGCCAGAGGAGCCTTCCATCACAGAGGCAGCGGAAGAGTCTCCAACCGAGGCAAGGGCTTCCGGGGAGCACGGGGTGGCCGACCATCTGCCAACCAGTGAGAATCCCCAGGTAGGAGGGAGGCTGTACCTCTACCCACACCGGTGGGGATTCAGCACCTGGGCACAGAGTATCGTGACCAAAGGTCTGGGATGGAGTTGGCTACAGGGTCCTCCCCCATCCAACACCTTTTACCAAAAACCGACAGCGGAATTAATAGAGTATACCCGAGATCTACTTCAGAAAAGGGTAATATCACAAGTCAGAAACTTAAAAGTTTCAAGGGCGCTTCCCCGTGGGGCCATCACCACCTCTATAGATCTTACGGACGCCTACTATCATATCCCGATAGCAAGACACTTCAGTCCATTCCTAGGCTTCAGACTAGGAAAGGAGGCTTACTCCTTCAAAGTAATGCCATTCGGGCTCAACATAGCGCTCAGAATATTTACCAAGATAGCGGAAACAGTGGTCCAGGAATTGAGGACACAGGGAATAATGTTAGTAGCCTATCTGGACGACTGGCTCATATGGGCCACAAACATCGAAGAATGCCGCAAAGCGACGGTCAAAGTATTAGAGTTTCTGGAACACCTAGGTTTCCAAATAAACAGGAACAAGTCCCGGCTAACTCTGGAGTCACGTTTTCAGTGGCTAGGAATCCAGTGGGATCTAGACTCTCACACTCTATCAATTCCGCCGACGAAGCGAAGAGAAATAGTCAAGGCTACAAGACAATTTCTCAAAAACAAGCAGACGTCCCAGAGGAACCAGGAGAGAATCCTAGGTTCACTCCAGTTTGCATCAGTGACAGACGTGCTGCTGAAAGCCAAACTAAAGGATATAAACCGGGTTTGGCGTTCGAGAGCGAACCGGAGGTCCCGGGACAAAATTTCACGCATCCCGGCGATCTTACGCAACAGACTCTGCCCCTGGACAGAGATCAAAAGTCTGTCGAAAACAATACCCTTACAGTTTCCTCCGCCGGCTCTAGTAGTCCACACGGATGCCTCGAGTGGCTGGGGCGGATACTCACAATACAAGAAAGTACAGGGAACCTGGTCAATGTCGTTCCGCCAGCTACATATCAATGTACTGGAGGCAATGGCAGTATTTCTAACCCTGAAAAGACTGTTACTAGCCAAGAAAATCCATATCAAGCTGGTATTATTCAGTGCAGTGGTTGTCCACTGCATAAACAGGGGAGGCTCAAGTCGAGCCATGTGAACCATGTGATGATAGCCATATTTGCCCTAGCAGACAGGAACCAATGGCACCTATCGGCCACTCACCTAGCAGGAGTGAGGAATGTAGTGGCGGACGCTCTGTCGAGGTCCACTCCACTGGAGTCAGAATGGACTCTAGACGGAGAGTCATTCAAATGGATCTGCCAACAGGTGCCGGGGCTTCAAGTGGATCTTTTCGCCATGGAGTCGAACCACAAACTACCATGTTATGTGGCCCCCAACCTGGACCCTCTGGCTTATGCCATGGATGCTATGGCAATAGAGTGGAATATCTGGAAGAGGATTTACCTCTTTGCTCCAGTGAATCTACTACTGAAGGTCCTGAACAAACTCATTTTGGATTTAATATTGACCTGACATTCGTATTTTTCATCTATTCCAAAGGATTGTACTAGACTTAGACCAATCGACAAACCTCGAACGGTCTCCTGGTTCTTAAATGATGTTCTTAAGCTTGCTTCGGACACTGTTAACGAATCATGTTCTTATATAACGCTCCTAAGGAAAGCATTATTCCTAATAAGTCTAGCCTCAGGAGCAAGAATTTCTGAACTGTCGGCCCTTTCTAGGAAACCGGAACATATTGAGTTCCTCCCCTCAGGAGAACTATTACTCATACCATATCGTCAATTTTTGGCTAAAAATGAGGACCCACAAAATAGATGGTCCCCATGGAAGATTGTCCCACTGCCTCAGGACCCGTCCTTATGTCCAGTTAATTCACTAAGAGTTTACTTAAACAGAACTGCCTCGATATCTTCAGGTCCCTTGTTTATTAGAGAAAAGGGTGGTACTATCTCCCTAAAAGGAATCAGACAACAGATTCTATACTTTATCAAGCAAGCTAACCCGGAATCATTTCCACAGGTGCATGATATTAGGGCGGTAGCCACCTCAATTAATTATTTTCAACATGAATTTTGACGATCTCAAAAAGTATACAGGCTGGAAATCTCCGACAGTATTTAAACGCCACTACCTAAAGTCATTAGAGGCCCTTAAATTCCCAGCAGTGGCAGCAGGGAACACAGTTTCCCCTGACACTGCATAGAGCAGTTATAATTAGTTTAGTAGCCTTCGTCTCTCTCTACATCTCTCTCTCTCCTACCTGCCTCGCTAGCATTCTTGACCTTAGCTCGGTTGTTACTGGGTTACACATTGTACCTTGGCTTGCACCTATACTGTATCTCATGAATTTGATTGTTCATATGTATATCTGGGTCTATGTCGTGAAATTAATTCCTGTTTATTGGTGTGTGATTTGTTATTGTTACTTGTTGGGTTATACAACCCTAGTTAGTAGATAAGTTTTTAGGATAAGGATTATATAAATTATCATAGTATTAAGCATCTTTATTAATTAATTGTAGATTAAATAACTAATATTAAATAGTATTTAATGTTATTCAAGTTTCAATTTCCTTACAGTAATTTATCTACACTAACTTTACAAGCTGGTGGGGCCAATTCTCTGTTACTATTTCACGGAGCGACACAGGCTAAGCCCAGAAAAGAGATTTTGACAAAGGAAAAATCTATTTCTGGGCGGTGACCTGTGTCGCCCAGTGAAACCCACCCTCTATTTCCACACCCTATCTGGCCCAAGCTTGGGTGCTTTCTACAGGAATGGTAAACAAAGCGCTAGTTGTAGTAGTAGCGGGTAGCGGGGGCTTGGAACTGTTCCTCTGTAGACGAGGGATATTGAGAAAGGAAGAGACTAAATGGCAGGGGGACCTCTGGTAGTGGTTTCACTCGCCCCAGATACCATACCGACACCTTAAAATAAAGGTGAGCGAGCCGGACTATTCTGGCATTACCATATAGCTTTTTCCTCTGGTATTTATAGCAATATTTATACCTTAGAAATGAGTGCTAAAGGAACCATTTCACTGGGCGACATAGGTCACCGCCCAGAAATAGATTTTTCCTTTGTCAAAATCCCTTCATTCGCCTGACTATTATAGTTTTTGGGTTACTAACGAAAATATAAAAAAAAAGCAAAGATTTTTTGTTTTTGTTAAATAACTCACATTTTTTTGTATTTAGAGGGCTGGGACTCTTATTCTGACTATTCCACCATGAAATACTAACATTTAGAAAAAAATTTATATTTTTGCTGAATTTTCGAAATAATAATTTTTTTGCACTGTCGAGCGCTCCCAGACACCTCGGATATCTGGGGACACAGTGCTCAAAACTAAGCGGATATGAAAGAGTTAACATAGCCGCAGATGGGCATAGGCGTGGCAGACGTACCCGGGCATGGCAGATGAACGAACATGAGCTGGGGAGGAATCTCAAACACTCAAGAATGAATGAGAATCCCTCGGAGTTGAACTCCTGGAAGAACCAGGGAGAGGGGCAGGCAAAGACTCCTGCCGCACCAACTCCGCGCTCACAACCTTTGTGATCCTTACGGCGACGGATAGGCCCTGGAGAAGAAGAAGTGGGAGGGCCTGCAACATGTGCATGGATGGGGGAGGTTGCAACACACTCATGACCAGATGCAGAGGGCAAAGCAGCCATTGCAAATTGCACATGAGAAGATACAATAACACTCTCTGAAACACCAACACTTTCAGGAACACGGGTGTGTTGCTCCTCACTCGCAGGCGAAGAAAGGAACAATCCTTAGCCTTCCAACGCTTGATACGCCGACGTGGTGGAGATGGGGTTAAAGGAGAGGAAGACAGCACTGGCTTCTGCACAACCTCTTCGCAGGAGGCAGGGGCCGATACAACATGCTTGCTTCCAGTCCTCCCAGCCGACAAGGCAGCCAACTCAACTTCCAAAACTGAGTCCAATCTCTTAAGAACCGCCTGGTAAAATGCCATAGACGGATCAGCAAGAGAAGGCTCCAACTAAATGGAAGGGAGATGCAGCGAACTGGATGGCAGATATGACGTCACGGCAGCAAACAATGACGATACAGATGAGCAAGGCAGCGCAGTGGAGGTGGAGGCGACTGAAAGTGACGTCATTGATGGAAGTGACGTCATTAGCGGCGATGACGTCACGGCTTCCCCTCGATCTGAATGGGAAGCAGACGCCACGGCTTCCCATCGATCCGAATGGGAAGCAGATGCCACTGACAGAGGGATGCAAAATGGCTGACCCCGTGATGTCACCAGCGGGGCTGACGCCACAGCTTCCCTCTGACTCCAAGAAGCGGCAACTGTCACTGGTGGAGCAATACAATATGGCTGACCTCGGCTACCCACAAAGACGAGGGCAGGAGGAGGGGGAGGGCCTGGACAGCATGAGGAGGGTGGGGGTAGCGAACATCTATGAAATGCAACAGCAAACCCTCCAAGGATGGAGAACCCCGTAGCCCCATGGTCTTCCAAAGCGCCGCCATCTTGGACACCTCCGACTGTAAAAATAAACCCTCCCTCTCGGGAATCAAATTAACTCCTGAAGAAGGAGGGGCAACATACAAAAATCAGCCAGAGGGCCTCCCGAAACTTCCAACAATGAATCAATGGAAGAAAAGAAGGAACAAAGCACCACACTACTATGGGGTGTGATCGTATCAGGAGACAAAGCATCGGGAAGAACGAAGAAATCTTATGATGCTCCCTCTTGCTATAAAACAATTTCCACTGCTCTTAGGCTACTCATGGCATTCCACTGCCTTTTGTTCTAATTCTTACATTCATCACAAGTCAGGTCCTTTGAACAAACTTGTCCTGTACAGTAAGAGTATATACATACAAACTGCAATAAAATATCTAAACTCAGCTGTAAAAGCAACCAGAGAAGTTAATTCATCACTAAATCCTGGAAGGATATTCCCAAAATAGTGATGAAATTCCAAATAAAGCTGCTACAAACATCCAAAATTGTATTGAAACCCGGCAGAAAAAGAAGTGATTTTCTCCGATTTGTTGTGTCTATTGTTCCCCAACAGTGGGCAGGGTAGTCACCTACACAAAAATCAATAGAAGAGTTACCATAAATTTTAAATTTAAGCTGCTGTGCAAGTGGATATGTAATTACTTGGTAAGTTACTTATATGAAACAAAGAAATAGTTCCTTACAAATCATTTTCCCAAATTAAACACCATTATACAGAAGAACATAACTTTACATAAACTAAACAATGAAATACCAATCTTGTAAGATGTGCCTTGCAGAAATGTATTTAATTAGCATAACCATTACCGAAATCAGTTTGGTAGGGAAGCAATGTTTACACTATTATGCTATTCGCTAATGATGGTAGCAAAAGCACAATGTTTACTTCACTATGCTACTCAGCAACACCATGTTTACATCATTACTCGTAGCTTTACGTTGTTGCATTATTCTTAGTAAAAAATTAGTTAAACAAAAAGTTCAAAAGAGTGTAAAGTCCCTACTGAAGCAGAGTTCAATAACAGACCAGTTAAACAAAAGATTGTAAAGTCCTAACTGAAGTAGTATTCAATAACAGAACGTAAATATCTGTTTGACAAACCAATGTTTACGTTTTAATCCCCCACTTGGCAATGGTAGTTAATCAATTAACTGCAATTTCACTGATAAAGTGAATGAGTGATATACTACTACAATATATTTAAAAAGTACAAAACAAGGGAAAAACTTATCCCGGAGCTTTTGGTTGAAACTAATTGACTTTCGGTTGAAACTACTCGACTTTCAGCTTGAATACAACTTCTGCTGCTGACAACCGATGTATTCACCAGGAGTAACAGAAACAGAATGAGGATTGTTAGGAGCAAGACTGGTCACCAACACAGAACATTGGTGTCACTACCACAAATTGTGAATCTAAGCTGCTGCATATAAATGAAACTGATAGCTATGTAATTGTTTGGTAAGTTACTTATATAAAACCTGGCTTTGTCTTTCCATTATAAACTAATTTCTATTATAAACTAATTTCAAAACTTCAATACATCACAGTGCACATACATATTACATAAATATTTCCTAGTACAAATGTCTGAATGACTGATTTATACTCAAAACTGGTACCAATTTTCCTAACTATGCAAACCAGTCTTTTATACAGTAGCATCTTCAGCATGAGCTAGTATGGTCTTTGATCCTGGTAACAATGTGGTTAACTGGTGTTTATGCAGGTAAATGGGGAATAACCAAACTCACTTTCCATTACTACTAATTTTTCGTCCAGCCACATGGACAAAATAGGGGGTTGAGGTGGGATTATGATAAAAGGCACTGGATTCTATACCAAGGAAAAATTTACTATAAAAATCTTATTTGCTCTTAGGGAAATACAAATACCTAATCACCTTTTATACAAGATACTTACTCCTTACGCAGGAGGTCATCTCTTACTATTGACTAAAGTTGAATCCTACCCAGAGCTGTTATGATCTCGGTTAAGTATGCAAGCAGGGGATGCAGTGATTCAAGTAACCACTTGCTCAGTCTGGCATATGAAATTAAAGTGATAGGCCTCTGGGAAGGAGTGAGACTGCTTGAGAGAGGGCTCTCCAGTAAGAAAAACATTTTGCAGAGCCATGAAATCCCTATTAAGGGAATTCAAGTAGAAAGGTAGCTAATTCTGGATAGTACCAAGTAATAGGTCCAAATATAGTTCTACCCATGCCACCACCCTACTTAAGAGGGAGAGCTGAGAAGGAAGCATCTTAAGAATTATACAAAGATTGGGTACTCAAAGTAGTTAGAACCTGTATCTAGCTCAAACCAACTGATACTTAATCCTAGATGCTGCTCCAAAAAGGAGGGAGGGAAGAATGTCCCACCACTCTGCATTCATGTTCTGAGATTTACACTAGGCTGAAGTACTCAAGCTATATACAGTGGAACCTCAGTTTTCATACGATTAGGTTTTCATAAACTTTTTCGACAAAATTTTGTCTCGGGTTTTGTAAATTTCCTGGGATTTTGTAGTTGAAAAACTCCTTCTGGGGACCACCACGTGACTTGGCCACATACCGAGCGCCAAAACAAAGCATCCAGTGTTCTCTCGTGACCCATTCTGCTTTTGTGTGCGTTATTTTATGGGCTCAGCCCGTGTCGCTACATGAAATGTCCCTTTAGTAGTAGTCGTAGCTAGGGGTGGGCCTTGCATTGGACCCTCTCTGGTAGAGGGATTTCGAAGAGGGATGAATCTAAATGGTAAGAGACCCGTGGTAGTGGTTTCACTCGCCCCAGAAACCATACCGACACCTTTTATATAAGGTGAGCGAGCCAGAATATTCTGGAATTTCCATTTTAGCTTTTTTCTCTGGTATGTTGGCATTAGTTTACCTTAGAAATGTGTGCTAAAGGGACATTTCACTGGGCGACACGGGCCCTTGCCCAGAAATAGATTTTTCCTTCGTCAAAATCCCTTTTTTGTGCCTTGTGCTTTTTTTATTCGAGTGCAACTAACTAAATAAGCCATCTGGGGCCAAAGAATGTTCCAAGTACTAGCCCTTCTGTAAAAATGGGGAGAAACACTAAAGAATTTAAGAAAGAACTCTTAGCAAAGTGTTGAAGGGTGTTGCATGCTGAACAAAGTAAGAAAAGGCCTTTAAGTGCTGCTGTTAGTGAATTTAAGGCCAGCAGAGGTTGGTTTGAAAAATTCAGAAAGCAAACATGCATACATAATGTGCCTACTTCAGTGATTAAGGACATGCTTGCTAAGTGGAGTGATGTAAAAGATTTTATGGAGAATATCATCCCAACAAAGATGTTGTAATCCATGTCTCCAACATCTTTAATGACATTGCCGTGTTCCACTTTAGGAAAATTTTAAAGAGATGCCAGAAACAAATATCTCTGGACAGTTTTGTTGTGCAACAGGGGTCCAGTGACTCTCAAGCTGGTCCTAGTGCCAGTAGAAAACAAAGAGGGGAAGTAACCCCAGATAGTGCCTGTAAAAAACAGAGATGTAACCCCAGATAGGTCCTTGATACTTGAAATCCTTCTAGAGGGGGTTTTGTCTTCCAAATGATAACCACTCCTCCTCCTTCTCCCCTTCTCTCCGTCTTCCATACGCTAATAAGTCTTCCATTAAGAGTGATGTTAAATGTTCATTATTCATTTATATTTATTCCTCATTGCTTTCTGTATGCAAAACTGTGTTTATTCTCTTTAAAATGTATTGCTTGCTAATATTTTTGGAGGTCTGGAATGCATTAGTAATTCTCTTTACATTATTCCTTATGGGAATTATTGTTTTGGTTTTTGTACGTTTCGGACTTCGTGGGAGGTTCCAGAATGGATTATGTACAAAAACAAAGGTTCCACTATAGCTGTATCTAAACAGAGCTGGATGCTTACAGCATTTGCTTAG
Source organism: Macrobrachium nipponense (assembly GCF_015104395.2). Lineage (NCBI taxonomy): Eukaryota > Metazoa > Arthropoda > Malacostraca > Decapoda > Palaemonidae > Macrobrachium > Macrobrachium nipponense. The sequence continues at coordinate 33,965,902 of NC_061102.1, read as the reverse complement.
CAGGTCCCAAGAAGGCATCCAGGGACTTGTGGGCAACATCCCTCAGCTAGAATGAAGTACAGGATGTCTACCTCAACTAGACACCTGCCATAATTATCCAGAAAAGCAAAAAGCTCTTCCAAAAGCCTAAGGATGGTCCCATACTCTAACTATGTGGGCCCTTACACCAGTAAACTCTTGCACATGTAAGGTGATTGATGTATTCCTCGGAGGAGTACACATTTAAGCTCAGTGGGTACCACACAAAGCCATCAGGTAAGGGTGTTCAAAGGTTCTTTTCAGGTAGCATCTTATGGCTCACATCAGGTATAAGACACATCTCATCTGGGTAGCTGCCAATAGACTTGGCAGGAGGGGTCAAAAGAACTCAAATTTTCCATCACTAACTGACAAATTCTGAGATTCACCACAACCTTAAGAATCAAAGAGAAAGAGAGACCTTATCCATCCAATTACCACACATGCCAAAAAACTCAACATGCTTCACTGAGAGTAAGCAAGTCAAAAGGCAGTCTGGGCATAGTTAAAGGTATGTATTTGAAAAAGTTTTATTTTCAAAATTCATATTTTTAAAACTAATACACACCAAAATCCAGAAAATTATTCAATTCAACAATAACAAACTTTTGTTAACACAGCCTTTTCTACCACAGCCTCACTCAATAATGACCAGAGAAAAAAGGGATTTTGACAAAGGAAAAATCTATTTCTGGGGGAAGACCTGTGTCGCCCAGTGAAATGTCCCTATAGCACTCATTTCTAGGTATAAATAAATGCTAAATATACCAGATAAAAAAGCCATATGGAATGCCAGAGTTACTACCTCCAGCTCACTCACCCTCATAGGGTGTTGGTATAGCACAGGGGCGAGTGGAAACCACTATCACAGATGCTTTGTCAATTAGATGTCTCCTCTCTCAAAATCCCCCTCTAGAGAGGTGCTGTTACAACGTCTACCTTCTGCTCGCTACTACTACCTCTGCCAAGAACCCTCATTCCTGAAATACGCACCCAAGCTTGGGCCAGCTAAAGGGTGGAGAAAAGGAAAAAGAGAGGGATGGGTTCACTGGGCGACACAGGTCTTCCCCCAGAAATAGATTTTTCCTTTGTCAAAATTCCTTTTCTCGGTTCGACCTGTGTCACCCAGTGAAATAGTAACAGAGAATTGGCCATACAAGCTTGGAAATAAAATGTAAACAAAAATTTATATGAAAGGAAAATAAAAATTCCTTAAAATTATTGTTTTAATAACCAAGGTAAAGATAACAAATTACAAATGGTAAAAGCACCTAATATGACCAAATCCCTACTATCACTAGGAAAATGCAACAGGTAATGAACATAAAAACAAACATATTAACCCTCTTATGACGAAGGGGTATAATAAAAATCGTCTCCTGTATGCCGAGGGGGTCTCAGAGTGAGCGCCAAAGCGGAAAAAAATATTTTTTTCAAAAAATCACGGCGCGCTTAATTTTCAAGATTAAAAGTTCATTTTTGGCTCCTTTTTTGCCATTGCCTGAAGTTTAGTATGCAACCATCAGAAATGCAAAAAATATATATATAAATAATGCGATATATGATAGCGCAAAAAAAAATTTCATATATAATTGTATTCAAATTGCGCTGTGAGCAAAATGGTTAAAGCTAACGAGTTAATTTTTTTTCGTTGTATTGTACACTAATTTGCGATAATTTTAGTATATAACACATTGTAAAATGATGAAAGCAACACAAAGAAAATATCACAAAATGATGCATGAATTCGTAACCAGCGGACGTAAAAAAATGTTTTTTCAAAAATTCACCATAAATCTAAATATTGTTCTAGAGACTTCCAATTTCTTTCAAAATGAAGATAAAGGATTGAATATTACTATAATGTAAGAGTTTTAGCTTACAATTGCAGTTTTCAACCATTTCGGACGAGTTAAAAGTTGACCGAATGTCAAATTTTTTTATATATCTTTTTTATATGCAAATATTTCGAAAATGAGAAAAGCTACAACCTTCAATTATTTTTTGTTGTATTGTACATGAAATTGTGCACATTTTCATTTATAAAACTCTATGAAACGCCTAATATAAAATGGAGCAAATATTACAAGAATGCGACGTACGCATTTCCAAGATTTGCGGCGGAGAATCTGCGCGCGGAGGGAAGGAAAGTTTTTTTTTTAATTCACCATAAATCTAAGTATTGTGCTAGAGACTTCCAATTTGTTTCAAAATGAAGATAAATGACTGAATATTAATAGACTAAGAGTTTTAGCTTACAATTGCATTTTTCGACTATTTTGGTAGAGTCAAAGTTGACCGAACGTGGTTTTTTTCTATTTATTGCGCGGACGTAAGGAAATTTTTTTTTTTCATAAATTCACCATAAATCGAAATATTGTGCTAGAATATTACTAGAATAGAAGAGTTTTAGCTTACAATTGCGTTTTTCGACCATTTCGGTTGAATCAAAGTTAACCGAAGGTTGAAATTTTGGCACTTATAGTTATTTATATGAAAATATTTCAAAACTGATAAAAGCTACAATCATGAATATTTTTTGGTTGTATTCTACATGAAATTGCGCACATTTTCATATATAATACTCCATGTAACGGCTAATCTAAAATGGTGCAAAAAAGGGATTTTGACGTAAGGAAAAATCTATTTCTGGGCGATTGGCTCGTGTCGCTGCGCGAAATATCCTTTAATCTATTATTTCTAGGGTAAATGTACTAACACATACCAGAGAATAAATAAATAAAGAAAAAGGTCAGTATAACTGACTCGCTCACCCTCCAAGAGGGTGTCGGTATGAACACTATGGCGAGTGAGACCACTACCACGAGCCAAATGCCAAAAGAATTCTCCCACTACAAAATCCCCCCAAGAGGAGAGCCGACCCACAGAGTGGGCAGCACATACTACTACTACTCCATCCCATGCTGCCGACTGCTGCGCCTCTGGTGGCCATCCTGAAGTTAGCAGACAATCTTGGCGCTGGGACGGGTAGGGCGGGATTTCGCTGGCGACACGAGCCAATCGCCCAGAAATAGATTTTTCCTTACGTCAAAATCCCTTTTCTGGGCTTCCCCAGATCCCCTCGGAGCTTCGTGTCGCTGCGCGAAATCGTACCAGAGAAATAGCACAAGATTGTAGAGAAATCAATAAAATTAAAAAGAGGTCTCAAATAAAAGATAAAATAAAAATAAAAGAATATAATTGCTAATAAGGATACATATACACAGTGGTACAAAAATAGAAATATTGCTTAAATTACACTTAATTCTAATAATATTTCTTAACTTAGGGTAATTTACATATATACAGAGGTAATATGGCATATATGTACCAAAATGGTATCTGTGTAAAATTTATGTATCAAAATGTACAGAGCAATTAACATAACAAGTTGAACAAACAAACTCAATCATAATCATATATAAAGGAATGTATATAACTTAATATACAAAACCCGTAACCATTATAATAAGATGTATCCCCTAGCATAAAAATAAGGGGATGACATCCAACATATCAATATTCATCATCAACTGTGAGTGTCCCTAGCAAAAAATTAAGGGACACCCACCCAATTATCACACAAGCAGCTAAGACACGAGGTGACCGTAAATGAACAAGGTAGGAATAGACAAACTGTTGGGTGAAGCAGGTAGAAAGGAGGACTGGATCTTCTACTAAAGATTAGCTAGAGTCAGGGGAAACTATGTTCCCCGCTGCAACTGCTGAAAATTTCAGAGCTTCCAAGGACTTTAAGTAATGACGTTTGAAAACTGTCGGCGATTTCCATCCAGTATACTTTTTCAACTCATCGAAGTTCATATGTTGGAAATAGTTAATTGAGGTGGCTACTGCCCTGACATCATGTGCTTTAGGGAAAGAGTCAGGATTGGCTTGTTTAATGAAGTACAGGATTTGTTGCCTGATGCCTTTAATAGATAAAGTGCCACCTTTTTCTCTCTTAAAGAGAGGACCCGATGAGGATGAGGAGGTCCTAGATAGAAAGGCTCGCAAGGATGAAACTGGGCAAAGAGATACATCTTGTGGAAGGGGTAGTACCTTCCATGGTTCCCACCTCATCAAAGGATCTTCATTCTTAGCTATAAAGCTACGTTCCGGAGAAAGTAGCACTTCCCCTGTGGGAAGGAACTGAATATGATCCGGATCTCTGGATAAAGCCGACAGTTCTGAAATTCTAGCTCCTGAGGCCAAGCTTAATAAAAAGAGGGTTTTTCTTAAGAGCATTATAAACGAGCATGTGTCATTATTGGTTTCTGAAGCCAGTTTTAGAACATCGTTTAAGAACCATGATACTGACGTAGGCCTTACAGAAGGTCTAAGTCTAGCACACGCCTTGGGGATAGACGAGAAGTAGGAATCTGTCAAGTCTATGTTGAACCCAAATTGAAAAATCTTTTTCAAGGCTGATTTGTTTGTCGTAATTGTGCTAGCTGCTAATCCTTTTTCAAATAAGGATCTGAAAAAGGATATAGCTGAATTGATTGTCATGATCTTAATATCTGATTCTTTCAGGAAGGTTGCTAACTTTTTGACAGCAGCATCATACTGTCTCAAAGTTGAATCTTTTATCGGATTCCAAGAAGAGAATATTCTGAGGGTCAATGTTCGCATCCCTTTTCGCTGCAAACTTCATGAAATCCATAAAGTTAGGGTTTTGAGAATCCCTGAGGAAGCGAACACAGTCTTCGTTTGTACTGACTGGGAGAGCCTGGGATTGGGGATCCGAAGAGGGCGAAGACCCAGTTCCAGAATGAGAGGGTACCAATTGCTCTTCGGCCAGTCTGGGGCTACTAGAGCCACTTGACCCTTGAATGTCCTGAGTTTGTTCAACACTTTCATGAGAAGATTCACTGGAGGAAAGACATAAATCTTCTCCCAGTTGTTCCAGTCTAGAGCCAGGGCGTCCGTGGCATAGGCCAGAGGGTCCAGGTTTGGGGCTACATAACACGGAAGTTTGTGGTTCGCTTGGGATGCGAAGAGATCCACCTGTAGACTGGAAGTCTCCGAAGAATACACTGGAACGAACTGTTGTCCAGTGACCATTCCGACTCTAGAGGTACTGATCGGGATAGAGCATCTGCTATGACGTTTCTCACTCCAGCAATGTGAGTGGAGGAGAGATGCCAACTGAACTTGTCCGCCAGGGAGAAGATGGCTACCATGACATGATTTAGATGACGTGACTTGGAGCCTCCTCTGTTTATACAATGTACTACCACTGCGCTGTCCAGGACTAGCTTTATGTGGGAGTATTTTGGCGGACGTAACCTTTTTAGGGTCAAGAACACTGCCATTGCTTCCAGTACGTTTATATGGAACTGATGGAACTGAGGTGACCACGTTCCTTGAACCTTCTTGAACTGGGAATATCCTCCCCAACCGCTTAATGAAGCGTCTGTGTGGATGGTGATCCCTGGTGGAGGAAACTGAAGGGGCACTGACACCGACAAGTTCTTGACTTTCGCCCACGGGCGGAGTCGATTCTTTAGAATCAGAGGGACTGAGGACAATTTGTCCCTGGACCTGACATTTGCTCGTGAGCGCCAGATTCTGGTTAGGTCTTTCAGTTTGGCTTTCATTAGGATGTTCGTCACTGACGCAAACTGGAGAGAACCCAGGATCCTTTCCTGAGATCTTCTTGAAGCCAGTTTGTGACTCAGAAATTGCTTGACTGACTTCGCTATTTCCTTCCTTTTGGGTGATGGAATCGACAGAGTATGGGAGGATAGATTCCATTGAATGCCTAGCCACTGAAAGTTTGACTCTGGAGTGAGTCTTGATTTGGTCCTGTTTATCTTGAAGCCTAGATATTCCAGGAACTGAATCACTTTCAGTGTTGCTTTGTTGCATTCTTCGACTGTTGAGGCCCAGATCAACCAATCGTCGAGATACGCTACTACCATAACCCCTTGCGATCTGAGTTGTTGAACTACTACTTCCGCCAGCTTCGTAAACACCCTGGGAGCTACGTTGAGCCCGAAAGGAACTACCTTGAAGGAGAATGTCTGGTCTCCTATCTTGAAACCCAGATACGGACGGAAGTGTCTTGCAATAGGGATATGATAGTAAGCGTCTGTAAGATCGATAGAGGTGGTGACGGCCCCACGGGGAAGTAAGGTCCACACCTGCGAGATCGTGAGCATCTTGAACTTGTCGCAGCGAATGGCTAAGTTTAAGCGGGACAAGTCTAAGATTACCCTTCTTTTTTGTGAGCCTTTCTTTGGCACGCTGAACAAGCGTCCTTGAAACTTTAACCTTTTGACTCTCGCTATAGCTCCTTTCTGAAGGAGATCCTCCGCATACTCCGTCAATTCTTTGGAAGGAAGTTGACGGAAAGGTCTGGATGGGGGTGGATTCGTTAACCAGCTCCAACCAGGCCCTTTGACACAATGCTCTGAGCCCACTTGCTGAAGTTCCACCGGTGGCGAAAGTGAAACAGCCTCCCTCCTACCTGAAATTCCTCATTGGTTCTGGTAGCCTCCTCAGCCTCCTCAGCCTCCTCTGAAATGTTTTCCTCTATTGAAGGGACCTCCCGATCCTCTCCCACGAAAGGATCGCTTACCTCTGCCATCCCTTACTCGAGCGGTCATACTTCTGTGAAGCTTGACCCTCGAAGACCTGGTTGTAGGCTGGAGAAGGGCGTAAGAGGTGAGAGGGCTGAGGCTGAGGGGAAGATCACGTAGATCGGCTGCGATTGAGCCTTTGAGGTGGAAGGTTGGGCTGTTTGCACCAAGGGAACAGCCGGAACTTGCTGAGGAAAAAGCGTGGTTGCTTTTTCTGGTAGGGTTGGAAACGTCTAGGTTTCCTCTGAACCTTACCCTTACTGACTTGGTCCTGACGTCTCTTGGCCGTAAGACCCCAACGGTCTTTAAGGCTCTGGTTCAATCTCGTAGCCTCTGACTGAACCTCCTTCACCATCGCTTCTGGGAAGAGGTCTGCTCCCCAGATGTTTGACGCAAGCAACTTATTCGGCTCGTGCCGAATAGTTGCTTCTTGTAGCGACATTGCCTTCCCTACAATTCGTCCTAGCAGTGGCAAACTCAAACATATCTGACTGCACCGTTTGAGTCAACGATTTGGTGATAAGCTTGAAGAGCGGTTCCGACCCATAGGCAACGGTAGCCACTTCGGTCATAGCCATGGAATTAATGGACCTGGCTAACCGCGATTTGGCTTCGAATTCTGCCTGAATAAGGCTATCTGGAAGCCTAGGAAGCTTCTCACCAAACTGCTCCATAGCACAGTCTGGTTTGAGTTTGCCCGCTGAGAAGGTGTTAGGTAAGTCTTCCCACAATTCACCGGCTGAAGGAAGGTGTTAACGTAAGTCTTCCCACAATTCACCGGCTGAAGGAAGTAGAGGAGATGTAGGATCTGCTTCCTTCAGTTGAGGCATGGAATCCCCCTTCTGGGCTGCTTGAATAGTCGTATTCGCGATCTTTGTCAGGAAAGGGAGCGGGGTACTCTCTTCCATCGTAAAGATCGTAAACGGGCTCTTGAAAGGTTGGATTTTTGTATTGGTACAATCCATGTCCTCTAGACACCTGAGCATTCTCTCTGAGCCTGGTCACGTGAATAGAGGACTGTCTCCTTTGGAACTTTGTCATCCCGAGTCATGGCTGCGGCGGTGAGCCTGGCGTAGCCGATGAACGGAGGCTGAAGGTCTTCCGGGTGGAACTCAAAGTCCTCAATCCTCCGAGTTCCACATTCCGGGATAGAGATGAGCCCGTCTTGGAAGGGGGCGTATGACGCTACTCTCCAAGGGTTGTTCATTGAGAACGGAGGAAGAGAATCATACGGGGGAAGTTGGGCTCCACCTGTGGTGAAAGGTGGAGGAGAGGCTACAGGAGCTTGGCTCAGTCCGGCTATAATGGTGTCCTGAGAAGTAATCCTATCCGACAACCGAGAGAACATTTGTTCCATGCTATTTTTCAGGGACCCAACCAGATCGCCCACCTGTTGTAAGAGGCCAGCATTGGCGTCCAGAGCCGGAGCTGCTGCGGAGGTGGAAGGGTGGCCCTGAACTGGAACCAGGGGTAGCGGAACTAACGACTCCGCTGGAGTGTGAGATCTCTCTTTGGAGGATCTACTCCTCGAGGACTTAGAGCCGGAACCCACCCAGAAGCTTTAGATCTCTCTGCTCCGGGATTCCCAGCCGGAGACTTACGAGAGGATGACGCCGAAGCCGTCTTCTTAGACGACGACGACGTCTTCGTCAAGGTTTTCACTGTTTCGACCCTTTGACCTTGGGTGGAGTCTACTGAAGCATCAGGAGAAGTATACAACTCATTACCTGTAAAGCCTTGGAAGGATGAGAGGAAGGTTGCAGGAGTAGAAGAACCAGTAGCACCCAAGGGTATCCCTTGGGTGTCCAACTTACCTACTTCGACCAACAGGTCGTCTACACCTACCATGGGTTCTACATTAATGTCCAGTGTCGCGACTTCCGAGGAGATGTCCTGGCCTTGGTCTGTCAACGAGGCAGCCAGCTGTTGCTGGATGAAGGCGATAGTCGGGGCCGCATCTGCTGGGTCGACGTATCCAGTCGCCTTGCCTCCGGGGAAGATTAGCACCGCTAACCTCTTCTCTAGGATGTAGGGCATACCCTTGGCGCGTTCTTCCCGAAACCGCCGACCCAGGCCCGCAGGGTAACCAGTGCGGTATCCCTCACAGCCGGTGGAGCCTGGAAGAGAGGGTATTGGTTAGATTTAAGAATAACTTAAAACTAAAACTAACTTAAAGCGTAACTTAAAATTATAGGGGCTTATAAGGCCCCCTGAATTTTACCTTAAGTTAGAGTGATTAATGTAAAAACTTAAGCACTATAAAAAATTTTTGAACCATTTAACGGAGTTAGAATACTTACCCCGTCCAACAGCTGGCTCACCAGATCGTAACATATGGTACACGTCTCGTGGTACCAGACCTGGATGTCCCCGTGCGGAGTCGCGCATGGAGCATGGGACGGCAACACTTCGTGTCCACAAGGGTCTTGAAGTGTGGCGGCGCATCCCAGATGCTCACAGTTGGTGGTCTGTAAGTGAAAAGACACATGAGTATCTTAAAGACTATCACTTACAGGCTAAAGGACAAAAGAACTCCGTTGCATGCCGGAGCTCGGAAAAAATTTGGGCATAACCCCTCCCTGAATCGCCTGAATAGGCTATAACCCCGGAGGGATCCGGTGGGACAGAAAGGGAGGGGGGATGGTTTAAGGTACTTAAGATAAACTTAAATGTTTAACATAAAAGATCTTAAACCTAAATTCTACCGTACCGGACTAAGTCCAGTGCGTGACGGAGTGTGTAACTCCGCGAGACGGAGTGGTTAGAAGGGACCGACTGTATGTTCCGGTCCACTCCGGTCCACCCTGCTGGGTGGACTATCACCTTTCCGTGGATGCCAGGCCTCCGGTGGTAAAGGAGCCCTAGTAAGGTGGAAAGGAGCAGAGGGGCATACAGACTCGGGCTAGCCAACGAGCGACGGGGTAGCAACGAGGGGGGAAAGGCCAGTCCCCCCCCACATTACCATCCGGCCGACCGGGAAGCCGGAGAGGTCGAGTCCAGTCTGGGTCTGTCCCGTCCTCTACTCCCTCCGCCTGGGGGGAGAGAGGGAGGCAGGGGCTCGGGTATGCGGAGCGAGCATGGGCAGGACCGACCCATCCCCCCGACTCTATAGAAGAGCGGGAGGGGGGGAAGGTGACTGGACAGGCGTCTTGGCTGCCTCGTGATCACGTAGTGACCACGGGGCGATAATAATCACAACTAAGCCAAGAAACATAACCAACTGATCAGAGAGATGCTATCGGGAAGCAACCGAACTGAAGAGCGGTAGTATATAGGCCCAATGGGCCATGACCTAGGCTCAGCAAGCCAGACGCCTAGCTAACCTAACAAATACATATAAGTAAAATGAATAATAAAATGAAAGAAAGAAAACAATATAGTAGGAGAAAAAATCCAGGAGTGTACGACTAACCCGAAGGGAAGTCTACCACTCAAAGCCAAGCCGAGGCCGATACTAAGAGCCGTGGCTGGGGTCTGGATGGAAGGACCTACAGGAGGTAAAAGACATGCATGCATGACAAAACCGTGTAGGTCGTACCCTAAACAAAAAATTGGATAATGAATTAGAGCGTACTAAGTAAGGGGGTATGTTCTGGGTATAGGCGCGACCAAGAACGAACCCACCACGAGGCAGAAACCATGCCGCCATGCTTCCGACCTAGAGTTCGTATTTTATACCTAAAAAACCGGCAAATACGGGCTCAGGGCCGGAAAAAACCAATTAGCAATAAACACTGAGTACTTAACTTAGCTGCTGCGATGGCTGCACGCTCCAAAGTGAATAAATCCAAAGTAAGGGCACACAAAAACACAGAGTAAAAAATGGCAGCTGTCTGACCTGGGTGCGCTAACTTAAAAGGATGCCCACCAGAGGCGCAGCAGTCGGCAGCATGGGATGGAGTAGTAGTAGTATGTGCTGCCCACTCTGTGGGTCGGCTCTCCTCTTGGGGGGATTTTGTAGTGGGAGAATTCTTTTGGCATTTGGCTCGTGGTAGTGGTCTCACTCGCCATAGTGTTCATACCGACACCCTCTTGGAGGGTGAGCGAGTCAGTTATACTGACCTTTTTCTTTATTTATTTATTCTCTGGTATGTGTTTAGTACATTTACCCTAGAAATAATAGATTAAAGGATATTTCGCGCAGCGACACGAGCTGAGCCCAGAAATTATGTCAAAATGTCGAAATAATTTCTGAGATGTCACTGATACTTTTATTTTTAGTGCGATAAGAAAGAAATTTGCGCTTGCGCGCCTGAGTAGGCCTATAAGTATTTTCCTGCGAATTTTTCAAATACTTTTTTTAACAATGTTTCATACGTCCAATCGGCACCCGACAGACAATTTATGTCGACGTTTAATACGTCCAATCGGCGTTAGAGGGTTAATGAAGTCCGGAACAAAAGGCAGAAAGGCAGGGATTACAAACGAGGCAGGTAGGTGAGAGTGAGTACCAAAAGATAATTAACCCTCTTACGCCGAAGCGGTAAAAAAAAATTGTCTCCCGTGTGCTGGAGGTGTTTCAGAGTGAGCGCGGAAGCGGAAAAAATATTTTTTTCAAAAAATCACAGCGCGCTTAGTTTTCAAGATTAAGAGTTCATTTTTGGCTCCTTTTTTTGTCATTGGCTGATGTTTAGTATGCAACCAGCAGAAATGAAAAAAAATTATCATTACATTATAAAAATTAAGCGATATATGATAGCGGCAAAAACATTATTTCATATATGATTGTATTCAAATCGCGCTGTGCGCAAAATGGTTAAAGGTAACAAGTTACTTTTTTTTCGTTGTAATGTACATTAAATTGCGATCATTTTGGTATATAACATATTGTAAAATGATAAAATAAACACAGAGAAAATATTATCACAAAATAATGCATGAATTCGTAATGCGCGGACGTAAACAAATATTTTTTTCAAAAATTCACCATAAATCAAATATTGTCCTAGAGACTTCCAATTTCTTTCAAAATGAAGACAAATGATTGAATATTACTATACTGTAAGAGTATTAGCTTACAATTGCAGTTTTCGACCATATCTGACGAGTTAAAGTTGACCGAATGTCTAATTTTTTTATATATATATTTTTTATATGCAATTATTTCGGAAATAAGAAAAGCTACAACCTTCAAATATTTTTCCTTTTATTCTACATGAAATTGCACACATTTGCATATATAAAACTCTATGAAATGCCTATTATGAAATGGAGCAAATATTCCGAGAATGGGAAGTACGCATTTCGGAGATTTGTGGCGGAGAATCCGCGCGCGGAGGGAAGGAAAGATTTTTTTTTATATTCACCATAAATCTAAATATTTTGCTAGAGACTTCGAATTGTTTCAAGATGAAGATAAATGACTGAATATTAGTAGACTGTAAGAGTTTTAGCTTACAATTGCGTTTTTCGACCATTTCGGTAGAGTCAAAGTTGACCAAAGGTTGAAATTTTGGCAATTATCATTACGTATTTATATGAAAATATCTCAAAACTGATAAAAGCTACAATCATGAGTATTTTAATTGTTTTTGTATTTCTACATAAAAATGCGCACATTTTAATATATAATACTTCATGTAACGGCTAATTTACAATAGTACAAAAATTATGTTAAACTGACAAAATAATTTCCGAGATGTGTCACAGATACTTTTTAGTGCGGCAAGAAAGAAATTTGTGCTTGCGCGCCTGCGTAACGATTGTAAACAAAACAACACCTTGATCCGTGAACTCCCAGCATCCCCCAAGGCGCGTGATTCAAAAGTTTTAGGCTGGTAGGCCTATAAGTGTTTTTCCGCGAATTTAAAAAAAACTTTTGTAAGTCGACGTAAAATACGTCCAGTCGGTACACGGGAGACAAAAAATGTCGACAAAAAATACGTCCAGTCGGCGTAAGAGGGTTAATAGCAAAATAATAAAATGATATTGTCATGATACAATAAAGTTTTATACATACTTACCTGACAGATATATACTTAGCTATAGACTCTGTTGTCCCCGACAGAAATTCAAATTTCGCGGCACACGCTACCGGTAGGTCAGGTGATCTACCGCCCTGCCCTGGGTGGCAGGACTAGGAACCATTCCCTTTTTCTAATCAGAATTCTTCTCTTCCACCTGTCTCCTGCGGGGAGGCTGGGTGGGCCATTAATCGTATATATCTGTCAGGTAAGTATGTATAAAATTTTATTGTATCATGACAATATCATTTTTATACATTCAACTTCCCTGCCAGATATATACTAGCTATTAGCACCCATTGTTGGTGGGTAAGAGACAGCTAACTACTGAAATAGACAGGTAAACAACATATGTTGTAGGTATTAATAAACCTGGTTCCTACCTTATTATGGCTGAAGACTTCGCGGCTACTGCCTAGGAGTCTGCTTCGATCAAGAGCCTCAGCGAGATATTGATCTATGGCTAAGAGTTCTTGTGGGTCTGCCAATGGGGTCTTATCCACTTACTCGGCAGAGCCTAAAGGCCTTTGTCATTGGTAGCTATTCTACTAACATGACAATACACCTTGTTCAAGGAGCACAACACTGATCCCGATCCCCTGATCCTAACATCCATGTTAGTTCTAAGATTGCAAGGAGTTATCCCGAACTCCTTACAAACAAACCAAAAAAACTCGAACATAAATACACGTTCATTTATAACAAAATATTAAAAAAAAATTTTGTACCCCCTACTAGCCATACATACCCTTGATCCCCTACTAGCAATGACACCAGCCGCCCATGCGACATCAGTACGCTTGCTAATAGAAAACCAAGCACATATCTGACAAGAGGGTTTATGTACATTAAAGATAAAAATATTTTTAAGGATCAGTCTTTGCTCCAAGACCCAGAACTGTATCTGCTGATACAAATGGATCTAGAGAGAAGCACTTCTCATAAGTCACTTTCACATCCTTCAGGTAATGAGACGCAAACACTGAATTGCACCTCCAATATGTAGTCTCAATGATATTCCTGAGAGACATATTCTTTTGAAACACCAGGGACGTTGCTACTGCCCTCACCTCATTAGTCTTAACCTTTAGAAGACTGAAGGATTCATCCGAGCAGTTCTTGTGTGCATCAGTAATCACGCTTCTCACAAAGAAGGCCAAGGCGTTTTTATACATGAGTCTTTTGGGGTTCTTCACAGCACACCAAAGACCTTGTTGACATCCTCCCATCTGATTCTTTTTCTCTAAATAAAATTTAAGAGCTCTAACTGGACAGAGAGACCTCTCTGTCTCTCTGCCTACGAGGTTAGATAGGCCTTTTACCTCAAAGCTTCTGGGCCAAAGTTTAGATGGGTTCTCGTTTTTCGCCAGAAACAATGTCTGGAACGAACAGATAGCCGCATCTCCTTTGAATCCCACCGTGGAGTCCAGAGCATGCAATTCGCATTTCCTAGTGACATCGCGGAAGGAAGCCAGATGTAGAGGCTCGAATTTATCTGAGGTAAGGAATTTCAGGACCATGTCCAGATTCCAACTAGGTGTTCTAGGAGATGCTGATTTTGAAGTTTCAAAGGACCGAATCAAATCATGTAGATCCTTGTTCTCTGCAATCTCTAGCCCTCGATTCCTGAATACTGAAGACAGCATGCTTCTGTATCCTTTGATTGTCGACACGGAAAGGTGCGATTCCTCTCTCAGAAAAAGGAGGAAATCGGCAATGTTAACTATAGAGGTACTGGAGGAGGACAGCTTCTTACTCTTACACCACCTCGATTGGTATACTCTTCTCGTTGAAGATCTGCGGGCTCGAGCGATAGCGCCTGCAGCCTTGCGAGAAAAACCCCTCGCTCTGACAAGTCTTTCGATAGTCGAAAGGCAGTCAGAGCGAGACCGGGGAGGTTGTGATGAAACCTCTCGAAGTGGGGTTGTCTGAGTAGATCTGCTCTGCTTGGTAGAGATCTGGGGAAGTCCACTATCCACTCCAGTACCTCCGTGAACCATTCTTGGGCTGGCCAAAATGGGGCTATTAGGGTCAACTTCGTGCCCTTTGAAGCTACGAATTTCCTGAGTACTTCCCCCAGGATCTTGAACGGGGGAAAGGCGTAGGCGTCTAGGCCTGACCAATCCAGGAGAAACGCGTCTATTGCAAAGGCTCTTGGATCTTCCACTGGAGAGCAAAAGATCTCTACTCTTTTGGAGAGGAACGTGGCAAACAGGTCTATGTGAGGCCTCCCCCACAGGGACCACAGACTTCGGCACACTTCTGTGTGTAGAGTCCACTCTGTGGGAAGGACCTGATTCCTCCTGCTTAGTCTGTCCGCTCTCACATTTTTTATCCCTTGCACAAATCTTGTGAGGAGAGTTATGCCTCTTTCCTCTGTCCAGGTTAACAGGTCTTTTGTTAACTGATAGAGGGAGAATGAATGCGTCCCTCCTTGCTTGCGTACGTAAGCCAGAGCCATGGTGTTGTCCGAGTTTATCTGAATCATCCCGCCTCTGACTATCTCCTCGAAGAATCTTAAGGCTAGATGTATGGCTACTAGCTCTTTGCAATTGATGTGCCAGGACACCTGTTCCTTTGTCCAGGTGCCTGACACCTCCCTTGCTCCTAGCATCGCTCCCCATCCCGACTCCGAAGCGTCGGAAAATAACACTTGGCTTGGGTTCTGCAGGGCAAGTGACACGCCTTCGTTCTTCTGAAGAGGAAGGATCCACCACTTTAAGTGATTTTTTATCTCTTGTGGAATCGGGAAAGTGTCTGAGAGTTGTCCCGTCTTCCAACTCCACACCTCTTTCAGGAAAAACTGAAGAGGGCGAAGGTGAAGCCTCCCCAGAGAGAAGAACTTTTCTAGCGAGGACAGAGTCCCTAAAAGGCTCAGATAATCCCTCGCTGAACTGCTCTCTCTCTCTAAGAAGCTCAAGATTCTTGACAAACCTCGAGTGATTCTCTCTCGCGAAGGAAATACCCGAAAACCCCGAGAATCCATCTGAATCCCCAGATAGACCAAGTTCTGGCTGGGGATCAGTTGCGACTTCTCGAGGTTCACGAGTAATCCCAGCGATTCTATCATCTTTCTTGTTATCAATAGGTCCTCCAAGCACTGAATCTCCGACTTGGCCCTGATCAGCCAGTCGTCTAAGTAGAGGGAGATGTTTATTCCCTCTAGGTGAAGCCATCTCGCTACATTCGCCATCAGGTTGGTGAAGACCTGTGGAGCTGTAGACAGGCCAAAACACAGAGCCCTGAACTGAAAAATCTTGCCTCCTATCATAAATCAAAGATACTTCTTTGACAAGTGGTGAATGGGAACGTGGAAATATGCATCTTGCAAGTCCAGAGAGACCATCCAATCTCCTGGACGAAGTGCTGTGATTACTGAGGCGGACGTTTCCATACGGAACTTATTTTTCTGAACAAAGCAGTTCAGAGCGCTTACGTCCAGTACTGGTCTCCACCCCCCCCGATGCCTTTGGTACTAGAAATAGGCGATTGTAAAACCCCGGGGAGTGTGGATCCTGCACAAGTTTGATGGCCTCCTTTTCCCACATTTGCTCTACCATTTGAAGGAGAGTATTTCTCATTACAGGGTCTCTGTACCTCGCTGACAGTTCCCGAGGAGTAGAGGTTAGGGGAGGACTGTCCTCGAAGGGGATTACGTATCCTTTCTTTAGGACTGAAACTGACCAAGGGTCGGCTCCCCTTTTTGCCCAGGCTCCTGCAAAGTTCAGGAGTCTGGCGCCCACTGGTGCTTGGAGGATCATCAAGTCACTTTCCTTTCTTGAATGGTCTGAAGGAAGACCTTCCTCTCTTATCAGAGCTCTTCTTCCTGGAAGGGGGACGAGCCGTTGCACCTCCACGAAAGGGCTGCTGAGGAGGACGAGAGTCCTTTTTATTCGTCGACACTACAGGACGACTCTTCTTAGATGTTTGGACAAGGAGGTCTTGTGTCGCCTTCTCTTAGCGAGCGAGATATATCTTTCACTAACTGAGAAGGAAACAGATGATCTGACAGAGGGGCGAACAATAACGCTGTCCTCTGGCTCGGAGAAACAGCTTTGGATAAAAGGGATCCATAAACTGATCTCTTCTTTAGAACACCAGCACCAAATAGGGAAGCAACTTCTCCCGAACCGTTTTGTACCGCCTTGTCCATGCAAGACAGGACGCTATGGAGAATTTCTGGGTTTTTAAGAAATTCCGGGTCCTTAGACTTATTAGCCAGAACTCCGAGAGACCAATCCAGAAAAATTGAACACTTCTAAAAGTGATGAAAAGTCCCTTAAGAAAGTGGTTCAATTCTGAAATGCTCCACATAGATCTGACCGAAACTAAAGAGTGTCGTCTGGAGGCATCCACTAGATTCGCAAAGTCCGCGTCTGCCGATGCAGGAAGAGAAAGACCCATAGTCTCTCCTGTCCCGTACCAAATACCTCTCTTTCCATGGAGTTTGGAAGGAGGCATGCAGAATACTGTTTTTCCCAACTCTTTCTTAGTGCCCATCCAAGAATCCAAAGATTGGAGGGCCTTTTTCATTGAAATCGCAGGTTTCATTTTTAGGAAGGCCGAGGATTTCACAGTAGTCGTACTCGAAAAGAGAGAATGAGGAGAAGGAGGAGCGGCTGGACTAAGAGAGTCTCCAAACTCTTGCAGTAACAAGGAGGCTAAAGTTTTGTAGTTTGAGAGTCCCTCATTTGTAGGAAGCTCGTCATCAGACAACTCATCCAAACCCCGATCCGAAGAAGGAGAAAGCTCTCGCTTGGAGGAAGAGTCTTTCCAAGACCTCCTACGATCTGAAGGAGAGGAGCTTCTGTTTGGAGAAGAGTCATCGATTCCAGATACGAGTCTATTCGGATCTTGCCTCATGGAAGAACTCCGACTCCTGCCCTCCTGGCTCCTTGACTCCTGACTCCTGACTCCTGCCTCCTGCCATCCTGCCTCCTGACTCCTGCCTCCTGACTCCTGCCTCCTGACTCCTGACTCCTGACCTCTGACTACTGACTTCCTGCTCCTGACTCCTGACTCCTGACTCCTGCTCCTGATCCTGACTCCTACTCCTGACTCCTGATCCCTGAATCCTGACTCCTGACTCCTGCCTGGGTGACTCCTCACTCCTGGCTCTTGGCTCCTGCCTGCTGGGAGACTCTTCGCTCCTGGCTCTTGGCTCCTGCCTCCTGGGTGACTCTTCACTCCTGGCTGGTGCCAGACGCCTGATCGGCTCCTCGCAACTGATAAGAGTCTTGCGTTTAGACAACTCCTTACGTATGGTTGACTCCTTGTTCTTGCTAGGAGCCTCACCTCGAGTAGGAGCATCGATCCTGGCGGCAGGTACCTCCACACGTCTGGAGGACCTTTTGATAGGAAGGGAAGTGTCTTTCCTTCGAGGAGGCTCCTTTGAAAGCACTCCTACTAAAGACGATATCTGTTCCTGCATGGAAACCAGAAACCTTTTAGTAACCTCTTCTTTATCCTCTTCGGGAGGAGGAGAAGGAGGAGGGGAGGAGTCCATGGGCTCCACCTCCTGACTCCTTCTAAATATAGGTGACAAAATGGCTCTTTTTGCCCTCTTAACCTCCGAAAGAGACTCCTCAGGGAAGTGTTCCAGGCTCGAGTCAATAGTCGGAGCCTTCCAACTCCTCTTCAGTGGTCGCGAGCGATCCGAATCCCTCCAATCACGTCTAGGAGACAAAGATCCCGACGATGAAAAAACAATCACGCAGGACGCTTTTACAATAGCGATCCCTGGCAGTCTGGGGTGTCACAGAAACTGCCAAAGGGACACCTGATCGGTGGGGATTCTCCACAACCTCCTTTCGGTTTTTGACATTCCTTCTCCTCTGGGCATGTGAGCTTGGAAGAGGTCTAGACCTGGGAGCGTTGTGGAGCCGACCAGATCCCCCCTCCACTACACTGGGGACACTCACATCACTGTCCACTGTAACATCACTAGCCTTACCTTGCAGGGCAGCCATTTTGTTTTCCATTATCTTGAAGGCTGCTTTTAGATCCGCAAGTTCTTTCGCTGAATCTACAGGATCTGCAATAGATGACGAGGCTGAAAAGGAAGGAGAAGTAGCAATTCTTACCATTGGGGAAGATCCCAAACTAGGAATTAGTTCATTCGATCTAGAACTACTTAAACTTCTAGAAGAAGCTTTCCTCACTCTTTCTCTTTCTAACTTTTTCAAATAATTAGTTAGATTCTTCCACTCACTCACACTCAAATTCTCACATTCCTTGCAAGTATTAGTGAAAGAACATTCATACTCCCTGCAACCCTTGCATACGGTGTGAGGGTCTACCGAAGCTTTCGGCAACCTCACCTTACAGCCTACATTCACACAACGTCTCACAACCATTCCAGCGTCAGACATTTTTAAGAAAAATCCAAATCAAGTCCGCAAAACAGTCCACAAAAGCGTATGCCAATCCAACAATCCAAATGTTGACGGTCCGGGCGACAGAAGAATTCTGATTAGAAAACGGGAATGGTTCCTAGTCCTGCCACCCAGGGCAGGGCGGTAGATCACCTGACCTACCGGTAGCGTGTGCCGCGAAATTTGAATTTCTGTCGGGGACGACGGAGTCTATAGCTAAGTATATATCTGGCAGGGAAGTTGAATGTATAAAAATACAGATTTAGAATTACATAACTAGGCCGTATCGGGGAGACAACGTCCCCTGCAGCCACTGCCAAATATTTAAGGGCCTCTAGAGTTTTCAGATAGTGGCGTTTAAATACTGTTTGGGATTTCCAACCCGTATATTTTTTAAGATCCTTGAAGTTCATATGATGAAAATAATTAACTGAAGTAGCCACTGCCCGGATATCATGGACATGAGGGACTGAATCCGGATTGGCTTGCTTAATAAACTAAAGAATTTGTTGTCTGATGGCCTTCAAGGAAATAGTTCTACCATTCTCTCTAATAAAAAGAGGACCTGAAGACTTTTTAGAAGTTCTGCCCAGATAAGATTTTAATGTAATAATAGGACATAATGATGGGTCCTGTGGAAGAGGGACAATCTTCCATGGAGACCACCTGTTTTGTGGGTCTTCATTCTTTGCTAAGAATTTCCGATCTGGAGAGAGCAGAACTTCTCCTGATGGGAGGAAATCAATATGATTTGGTTCTCTAGACAGTTCAGATATTCTGGCACCTGAGGCCAGACTCATTAAAAATAATGTTTTCCTGAGAAGGGTTATATATGAGCATGATTCGTTATCAGTATCTGAAGCCAACCTGAGTACGTCATTTAAAAACCAAGAGACCATGTGAGGGCGGTCTACCAGTCTCAGATGAGCACATGCTCTAGGGATAGACGAGAAGTACGAATCTGTTAAATCAATATTAAAGCCAAACTGAAATATCTTCCTCAAGGAAGATTTAGTCGTAGTAATGGTACTTGCAACTAGGCCTTTTTCGAACAGAGTTCTAAAAAATGAAATTGTCAGATTCGTAGTCATCTTTTGGACATCTGATTCTTTTAGAAAGATGGCTAGCTTCCTTACTGCCAAATCATACTGCCTGAGTGTTGATTCTCTTTTGTCTGACTCCACGAACAGGATGTTTAGTGGGTCAATACTAGCATCCTTCTGTTCCGCGAACTTCATGAAGTCCATAAAGCTTACGACCGGTTCAGCTGCCGCTAAGTACAGTGGGGCCTCGCTTAGTCGCGGATCAGCAATCATGGATTCAGTTAATCACAGGTTTTTTCTTAGACCACTTCTCAGTCTATATCGCTGGTATGAATCCCAGCATCACAGGCTTGTCCATGGTAGGCTAAGCCTCGTCTGGTTCCGACAACCAGCAAATGCATTAACAGATTCACATTATGATATTAACTGACAATAAAGGTAATAAAACCATTCTCACCTTATATATTATTGGCATATCTTCATAATATATAGCCTATTCATGGAATCATTCCAAATCATTGACATCAACTTGTAGTTGAGTGGCCAGCAGAAATGTAAACATTGAGTTACACTTCACAGCGACCTTTGTCATTCTTAACATTTTTAGAAATGTTAATAGTAGTAGTGTTATTACAGTAGTAATAACATTTAGGAAAACATTAATTTTCAATTCGAACTTCATTATTGTTTTGGTATAACGTAATCAACTTCTCTGAACACTGCAGTCATACAAACAATAATTGTCATAGATTATCGTATTGTTGTTTGCAATCGGCGACGAAGCGTAAACGTAATAAACCATTTTTACCTTATACATTATTGTCATATATTCATAATAAAATGCATATCTTATATATTATTGGCTTATCTTCATACTAAAAAGCCTCTTCAAGGAATAATTCCTTGGAGAATGCATTTTTCAAAAAACAAAAATACACTTTACAAGTTTACAGTATGCACTGATTACTTTATTTTGATGTGATTACATTAATATTACAGTATGGTACTCTAAGCAGTACAGTAACTATTTTTTATCATAAATGTATAGTATTCATTCACGAAAAAAATAAGTATGATCACCGTGACGTCACCAAACCTACAGTCTCATTCGTACATACTATTTTTACATAATGTGATGGTGGTTACACTGTTCTACAAACTACATTGTATTTTACATAAGTATCCTCTAAACTCTATCATAAATCACTTTACTTACCTTTTTTTTTGAGCCCAAATACTATATCCCGGAAAATTAACAAAATCGCGAATTTCATCATAGAGCAAGATTCACTAATTACACTGTGTTTTCTTCTTCTTTTCATGACTAAATGCATTTTTAGGATAAACTCATTTACACCTTTTCAAATACTATGAATGTAAATAGCAAAATCTCTCTCTCTCATCACTTACAGAAAAAACTATAATACAGTAGAGACCCGGTTCACGACCGTATTAGAACTCGACATAATCGGATTTCGCCACTAAATTTCCAATAAAATTTGTATCTGTTTTCAACCAAAAAACCAGTTTCCGACCCTAGACCATATGATGTTTGTAAACAAAACTGTTTCCGCCAACCGCCGCTAGTTGGCATCATCCAGTGCTACCAAATGTAGCATAATTTCATGTTTTTTTAGCATAATTTGACCCAAGAATTGGAGCTTAGCATAATTTCTTTCACACTTAGGGTTTTAGTACAATTTTAGAATGTATTTTCACTAAAATTTTAAATAAAATGCAGAAAATTCCTCAATTTCATACACAGCTATAGTGAATATATGTATCTTCATAGTGAAATTGCCTCAAAAGCAGCACTAACAAATGAGTTAATTGCTAAGTTTGAACCCAACTAAGGAATGTTAAATTTTGCAAATATAAATAAATACCCACAGTGGCATGACAAACGGTCAGTAAAGTGTTAATGTTTTTTCTTCACGAGTAAAGAATTACTTTTTTTCCTTTTTTAAGTTTTATTTTTTTCAGTAGATATCAAAATTTTAATTATGTCTGAAGTGATTTTCACATAATTTTCAAGTATTTATTCATTGTGTATGTGATCTGTTAAAGAAAAATGGTGCTTCAATGGCATGATAATGATCAAGTAATAAGTACGTATGCTATTCTTCTCGAGTAGAGACTGGTTTGTTTGTTTACTTTTTTTTTAGTTTTAATTTTTCAGTAAATATC
This sequence comes from Macrobrachium nipponense, assembly GCF_015104395.2. Classification (NCBI taxonomy): domain Eukaryota; kingdom Metazoa; phylum Arthropoda; class Malacostraca; order Decapoda; family Palaemonidae; genus Macrobrachium; species Macrobrachium nipponense. The sequence goes on along the minus strand of NC_061102.1, from coordinate 33,943,733 downwards.
AAAATGTTATATTTGAAGTAATTTTCACTCATTTTCAAGTGTTTATTAATTGTGTGTGTGACCTGTTAAAGAAAAATGGTTCTCAGTGGCATGATAATGATGCAGTAATAAGTAAAATTTGTGTTTTTCTCCATATTTGTATGTGTGATCACACATTTGTCAAATAGTATACTAGTGATTGCATATCAAATAGTATACTAGTGATTGCGTATGTGATCTATTAAAGAAAAATGGTGTTTTATTTCGAGTTTGCTAACATGTAAAGACCATCAAATTATTAGTTATAATATTGTCTGTTCGTAACTTTGTATCATTTCACCTAATATATAAATGTTTTAAATTTCCATTACATCGTCGTTTTAGCTCAAATGTATTAGAGAAAAGAGATAATGATAGATTAATAGCATAATTCTGGCACAAAATTGCACCATATTTGGCATAAATTCTTGCTTGGACCGACTAGCATAATTTAGCAAAACGGTTGATAACACTGGTGACGCCACTCAGCATTGTTTAAAGTACGCAGCTATTGTTTACAAACATTCAAACATGTGTCGTGTCTCGTACACCTTGCGCGCATTTCGTTTGCTTTTTCGGTGGTATCAACTCTATACGCAGTTACCTTTTGATTCATCATGGGTCCCAACATTACTACTGGCTATCTATGTTCTAACCTTTTGCTATTGTTAATCTCTGAAATAATGGAAAGTGTTTACATGGCATCTCGCGTTTTCCCTCTTCAAAATGTTTCCATCATTTCCAACTCCAAATTAAACCTTAAGTTTCGTCTATCCTCTCCTCTGCATGAAAGTGATGAGCGAAAAAAAGATTTAATCAAGCACCCTTGCTTGATTTTTTTTTTTCAAGCGTAGACCTATTCTAAAATCATGCTCACACTTGAGGCGCGCGTTTCAGTAGCAAATGCAATACGTATTGAAGTGTTAGGTTTGGAGTGAAGGCAATGTTACGTACGTAGGTTACATGTGCGGTTCGGTAGCGAATGCAATCTTTAAGCTTTGTTAAGCTTGCCGGTAAAGAAGAGGTTAGCCATAGCTTAAATCAGAGAAGCCGCTATGCCATATTAAGTGCGTAGTAATTAAGAAATTAAGACGAATCTTTTATGTCATACTGTAATACGTCAATGTTTACGTGTAAGATTTCGTAGTGAAACCAGTTACATACGTAACATGTTCGGTTCGGTAGCAACGCAATCTAAGCTTTTTAAGCTTGCCGGAAAGAAAGAGGTTAGCCTTAGCTTAACTCAGAAGCCGCTACGGTATACATTAATTATAGAAATTAAGAAGATTCTTTTATGTCTACTGTAAAAATACGTCATTGTTTACGTGCGAGATTTGGTAGTGAAACCACTGTTACATACGTAACGTGTGCCGTTCGGTAGCGAACGCAATCTTAAGCTTTGTTAAGCTTGCTGGTAAAGAGGAGGTTAGCCTTAGCTTAAATCAGAGAAGCCGCTATGGTATAGAATAATTATAGAAATTAAGACGATTCTTTTATGTCTAGTGTAAAAAGACGTCAATGTTTACATATGTACGCGTGCGCGTAACGAACGCAATCTGTATGCTTGGTTTACGATAAGCGTCCTCGTAAAAAAAGAGGTTAGCTTGATATTAATGCTGGTACGTAATGGTATAGTAATTATAGAAATTAAGAAGATTCTTTTACTTATACGTACGTACGTATATATGTACCATGCAGTACCATAATAATTGTCAAGTCCAAGTAAGCTTGAAACCAGCCCTGATATTGGACAATTTGCCGTAAAAGACGCACCTTTTTTATAAGAACATTTATGAAACAAAATCGTTAGTATCATAACATTTACTGAAAGATAATTTTCAAGCAATTTTGTGTACAGTATTGTAGTCGACTTCATATAAGATTTACCATAGATTAATATCGAATGCAAACGTTTCTACGCTATGGTTTGTTTACATCCTTAAATGCCGACCTTACTGTAGGCAAACTTTTCGTAAGTTTTTGATACAAATATAAATTGGGTTTAATTTTTAATAGTTTATTAATTTACAGTAATAATTAGACTTGCTTTTCAATGTTTTTATTATGTTAGCAACACGTTTTATGCCTACCCACTACACTACATTCTACTTACTAATCACCTAGGTAGCCTTAGCCTATGGCGCTTGGTCAACAATCGGTTGGATGCAGGCCAGTTTTCTTTTATACTGTTTATTATACATTTAAAATTATAAATATACGTTTAACATGATATTTATTTAACTTTTAACTTATTTAGTTGTAATTTACATGTAATGTATTGTAAGTATAAAAGGCAAGGTTAGGTAATAACTGATGGTCAAGAACGGATTAATCCATTTTCAGTTATTTCTTATGGAAAACTTGATTCAGTTCTCGAAATAATCGTATTTCGACGCTCCTTCTGGAACAAATTATCATCGAGAACCGAGGCTCTACTGTACTGATCTATTATTGACGTAATAAAAGAACAAGATGGTCCCCGACATTTGTAGGTACAAATGTGTTGCCATATTTTTATTATTTCTGTGATTTACGAAACTGTGCTTCAATACAACTTTTATAGTTGAATCAATGATTATCACCTATTATAACAGTATACAAGAGAATATCTTATCACTATCGATATTTCATTTCTTATCACCATAAAAATATTTAAAATACAAATTTCATTGTTATTCTCGAGCTAAGCTAGTCAAGTTACTCTCGTCCCAAGCTGCTCTCTCAAACTATTCAACAATTACTCTCCTCCTAAGCTGCTCTCTCTCTCTCTCTCTCTCTCTCTCTCTCTCTCTCTCTCGCTCTCTCTCTCCTCTCTCTCTATGAAAGATGAATTACTGTATCATAATATCATTAAACTATTATGTACAAAAGTTGAAAATCAATAATAATTCCAATTAGTTAATAATTAGTTTCTTTTAGCAACAATTGTTTTCCAAAATAATTCTTTCGGTAACAAACGTCCATCAGCTGATTCTAAACATAAACAAAAGACAAAAATAGATTTTTATTGCTGTTTATACAATGATATTATAGTTGGGTGCTGTAATCATTACAGTAAATCATGTTTTTTTTTTATCATAAATATGTTCATTCACGAAAAAGATATACTATGTACTTTTAGTTTGGTGCAGCAGCCAAATCATGAAAATAGAAAGGAATTGTTAGGTAATATACTTTTCTTTGTTGATCTGATGAAGGGGAAATTGAAGATAGGAAAGAATAACTTTGAAACTGTCTTGAATTTAGTTTAAGGTGATAGTTGAAGACATATTTGGTGCTTGAACTAAAGTAGGCAGTTATAAACATTGAAATAGTGGTCTTGGGTGGGTTACTTATTAAAGTAGGCAGTTTTAAGCAATTTTTGAGGGGGGTATGAGGGGGGGTACCAGGATAACACGGGTATTTACTTATCACGGGGGTTCTGGGCCCTATCCCCCGCGATTATCGAGGCCCTACTGTACCTTCCTATTGTTAAAGGACCGAGGGTTTGCATACGTATCAGAACAAAACAGATATACAGTATACTGAATAATGAGCAATCAATTACATTTAAATTAGTTCATTTAAGAAATGTCACAACAAATCACCACCCTTGAAAATGACAGATATTTAAACTACTAAAATAAACTGAACTTACCATAAGCAGTTCCAGGCCCAAAATCATTTCCAGCTTGAACCATGTCCAACCCTAAATACTCTAGATTGCTAAGACGATTTGGACGGCGTTTTTCTATTTTTTCAAATAGCATGTCTTCCACTCTGTTACCTGAAAGGCAAAAAGATTCATCACGTACCACATTAGGTTAACTCACCTGTAAAATTTAAACTACAATTATGATCTTATTGTAAAGACATTACGTACAGACTTGCAATACATAGTATTGAAAATTCCGGCATCCTCTTAACAGAGTGACAAACTCATAAGAACTCACTTAAAAAAAAAAAAAAAAACTATCTTAATTTCTAGTAAAAACTTCAATATCAGGAAAAGTAACATTACATTGGAAATACGACATTTTTACCTTATAAGTTTTACATATACTATACATATACTGTTATCGGCAGCCTCAGTTATCAGTGACCTAGTTTTATGGGGCTTGTCTAGCAACAATTGGGTATTGGTGCCATTACATAACTAACAGGCATCGGCGCCAATAAGCGCCAAAAATCGCCAATTTTCTGTTATCGGCGATTTTCACTTATTGCCAGGCCGTTGGAAAGGACCCCCAACCAATAACCGGGGACTACCTGTATACCTACTAAGTAGTACAGGCAGTCCCCGGTTATCGGCGGGGGTTCAAGTTCCAACAGCTTGCTGATAAGCAAAAATCACTGATAACCAAAAATGACACTTATCGGCGCCTATAACCGGTTAATGGCACTTCTGTTAGGTATATATTGGCACCAACGTGTACTCTATTATTGGTGCCGATAACCAGAAATTTGCACATTTTGGCGCCGATAGACAAGTGCCATAAAACTAGATCATCCAAAACAAAGGCTGCCGATTACCAAGGACTGCCTGAACTTACACAGCTATTAGTTTCTACTTAAACGGCAGCTTTAGATTTTTAAATTTATGGTAGCGCTCTTTTGTTTTTGGTGTAGGTAACTGACCCTGCCCACACTGGGGGAAGAATAGGTACAACACAGCTGAACAACTCAATTTGTTTATGCTTTATATCTATGCGTGAAGGGGAGGGTGGGCTCCGATCATGTAATTATTAGGTAATTTTATATAAAACTTTATTTCATTTTAAAAATGTCATTTCTATGTAAGTAGCTTACCAAGTAATTACATAGCTGAATCCCACATTGACAGGAGGTGGGATGCATGAACATATATTACGTACTACTCAAAAACATATAGTAAAGATATGGATTGGAATACAGAGGTTCCAGGCACTGGAACCTAGTAGGCCATTCAGCACTGGAGTAAAGATATGAATTTGAAATAGAAAATTTGTTAGCACTGGTGCAATGCTTGTTGTAATTACTTGGTAAGAGAACTACAGTAGGAGGATACTGCCTCTGGTTGTTGCTCATCTTGATGTGATCAAGAATCGTCCCTGCTTCAGTGGGAGCTTTGCAGTCAAGGAGTATTCCGATGACTATTAAAGCATTGCGAAACAACAAGTGCTCTTGCCCTAAATGCAATACAAAAATATGTATAATCAGATACATATGTTACTTACATGTCAAATTAAAAACATTACCCATCTATTAAAAACAATGACTGGAGGGTACTCTTGGTACGCCGTACCCCGGCTTCCCAAAACTTGATGATCTTAATCAAGGTGAGGTGATAGGTAAAATAGAAGGTATACTCATTATCCTTTATTCACAATACCATGCCAGCCATGGAAAACAGACCTAACGTACTGCAGTCTTCATAAAGTGTCTCAACATCATGTAAGTAATGGGAGGTTAATGCTGATTGACAATTCCAAAATATACATTGAATAATTGCCAAGACTATAAGTTGCATTTCCAGGCCAACGAAGAGGTGATTGCCCTTATCTCTTGGGGTTTAACCTTAAGAATAACTAAGTGAGACTCCAAGATTACATTCCCCAGATAGAGAGCCAAAGCATTCCTGGATAATAATTGTGATGGGTTCTTGACTGAACACCAGAGGCAATGAGAGGGACCTCTGATCTTCTTAGTCCTCTCAAGATAGTGGTTTAATACCTTAAGTGGACATAAAACTCTCTCCTGGTCTGTAGGGCCAAGGATCCCTGTTAAATTTTTTATAGTGAGGGAATGTGACCCAAGGATTGGAACGAGTTTCATTCTTCGTTAAGAACCCCATGGTGAACTTGCAGACCGCATCTCCATGTGAAAATCTCGCCTGTTCAGGCCTGCAACTCGCTAATCCTCTTTGAAGTGGCCAACACAACCAGAAAAATGGTTTTCTTAGTTAAGACCCTGAGGGACAAGGAATGAAGGGGCTCAAAAAAGAGGACCAGATAGCCAACGAAGAACAACATCTAAGTTCCACAAGACTGCAGTCTGGTTATTATGTTTTGAGGTGTCAAAAGACTATCAAATCAGTGATGCCCTGATCTGCTGTTACAGTGGTTCCCCCGTATTCGCGGGGGATGCGTACCAGACGGCCCCGTGAATAGCTAGAGCCAGCGAATAGTTGGAACCCTTATAAAAATGCTTAAAAATGAAGTTTTTATGATAAAACGAAGTTTAATGTATACTTACCTGGCAGGTATATATATAGCTATATTCTCTGTTCCACCTGGCAGAAATTTTCAAAACTCGCGGCAATCGCTAGTAACCTATTAGTAGTTCAGGCAACCACCACCCCGTTACCGTGGCGCTAGCGCTAGGAACCGTTCCCAATTGGGCCAGATCTGAACCTGTCCCCTGAGGGGAGGCGGGTGGGAATTAAATTATATATACCTGCCAGGTAAGTATACATTAAACTTCGTTTTATCATAAAAACTTCATTTTAATGTATGACACTTACCTGGCAGGTATATATATAGCTGATTGACACATTTGGAGGTGGGTCAAGGACAGCAACATTCTTAGAGTATAAAAATATTATTAAAATATTATTAAAACTCCAGGTTCCTTACCTGCTAAGGTAGCTGACTTCATAGGCTCCTGCCTCTAAGCCTGCTTAAACCTTAGTAGCTCTCAACAAGGAAGTGTCCTGTCTGTTGAAGAAGCTAAGACTGGAACTGACAACTGGACGTGACCAATGTGTTGACAGATCCTTACAGCCCTCTTATCCACTGGCATTCAAGCTAGTAACAGATCATTTACCTGAACTACACACACACCATCACCCGATAATACTAACACAATGAGAAAAGTACCGCACCCTTTTCTCAGACGACCAAGAAACACAAACACCATCACCTAATAAAACAACTAGCTTACAAGAAGGTTATGGGGTAGTAACTCCTTTGCCCAATACTGTACCCGAGGACACGTATGGACCTAGCGTCTGACAATTATCGAAGGTTGTCTGAACGTCCCTAAGATAATGAGACGCAAATATTGAATTAGTTCTCCAATATGTTGATCAATAATTTCCTTGAGGGCTAAATTCTTTTTAAAGGCTAATGAAGTCGCCAGCTGCCCCTGACTTCATGAGCCTTCACTTTCAAAATACCAAAGCTCTGCTCTTCACACAACATATGAGCCTCTTTAATTAACTCTCTCATGAAGAAGGCTAGAGCGTTCTTCGTCATGGGGTCTAGTGGGGTCTTTAACTGAACACCACAGAGCATCAGACCTCCCTCTGATAACTCTTGTTCTTTCTAAATAACATCTCAATGCTCTCACTGGGCAGAGAACTCTTTCTTGCTCGTTACCGACCAATTCAGCTAGACCCAAAACTTCAAAGGATCTTGGCCAAGGATTAGCTGGATCCTCATTCTTGGCCAAGAAACCTCTTGGAATGAACACACTGCATTGCCGTGTCTCCATCCCACCTTCTTCGATATGGCCTGAAGCTCACTAACTCTTTTAGCAGTTGCCAATGCTACTAAAAAGATAGTCTTCTTAGCAAGATCTCTCAGAGAGGATTCCTCTAACGGTTCGAATTTGCTAGAAGTTAAATACTTCAAGACCACATCCAGGTTCCACGCAGGTGGCCTGCCTTCTGATTGTTTCTTCATCCCAAACGACCTAATCAGATCTCTCAGATCTAAGTTATTCGAGATGTCTAGATCTGTGTCTAAACACTGAGGTTAGCATACTCTTATAACCTTTAATTGTCGAAACTGACAAGTGTAAATCCTTCCTCAAGTAAAGAAGGAAATCTGCGATTTGGGTCACAGAGGTACTGGATGAAGACACTTTCCCTGTTTTTACACCACTTCCGGAAATTGTCCCACTTCGACTGATACACCGTGATTGTGGAGGTTCTTCTGGCTCTAGCCACTGCACTGGCCACCTCTCTAGAATATCCCCTCGCTCTGACCAGCGTTCGATAGTCTGAACGCAGTCAGACCCAGAGCGAGGGTATTCTTGTGAAACCTGTCGAAGTGGGTTGTTTGAGTAAATCTACTCTTAGAGGAAGAGTCCTTGGCGTATCTACTGTCCATTTCCAGTACCTCTGTGAACCAACTTTGGGCCGGGCCAAAACGGGGCTACTAAGGTCATCCTCGTTCCTTTGCTCTCCCTGAACTTCTTCATCACTTTCCCCAGCACCTTGAACGGAGGAAAAGCGTACAGATCTAAGTTTGACCAATCCATCAAGAACGCATCTACCGCCACTGCGTCCTGGTCTGGAATCGGAGAGCAATATGTTGGTAACCTCTTTGTTCTGGCTGTCGCAAACAGATCCACTACCGGACGGCCCCACAACTTCCACAGGCTCTGGCAAACCTCCATGTGCAACGTCCACTCCGTCGAGAGAAGTTGCTCTCTTCCTGCTCAACAGGTCCGCACCCACGTTCTTCTCTCCTTGTATAAACCTGGTGAGTATCACGACCTTTTCCTCTTCTGCCCAAAGCAGAATTTCTTTTGCCAGATGTAAAGGGGAAAAGAATGAGTTCCCCCTTGCTTCCGAATATATGCCAGAGCCGTGGTGTTGTCCGAGTTGACCTGCACTGTCTTGTTTCGAATCAACTCTCTGAAGTGCTTCAAAGCCAAGAAAATTGCCAACAGTTCCTTCCTGTTTATGTGCCACTTTGTTTCGTCCTTGTTCCAAAGTCCCGACACCTCTTGAGGGCCTAATGTCGCTCCCCAACCCGCGTCCGACGCGTCGGAAAACAAGACGAGGTCTGGGTTCTTCTGCTGAAGCGACATCCCTCTTGCTAACCTGCCTGGAGTTAGCCACCACTTTAATTCCTCCTTTACTTCGGTCGGAATTAGAAACTGGAAGGAATCCGGTTGCGATTTTCTTGGCCATGAATCCTTCAGGAAAAACTGAAGCAGGTCTCAGTGCATCTTCCTAAAGAAATGAACCTCTCTAGTGAAGAGAGTGTGCCCAGTAGACTCATCCACTCTCTTGCAGAGCATCGGTCTTTCTTTAGAAAATCCTGCACCTTCTGAATGCATTGGGCTTGCCTTTCGGGGGACGGAAAAGCCCGAAAAGTCACTGCCGATATCTGAATCCCCAAATAAACTATCTGTTGTTTGGGCTCCAAATGGGACTTTCCCTATTCACTACCAGACCTAGGTCTTTTGCTAAGTCCAATGTTGACTTACGTCCTCCAGACATTGACTTCTCGACTGGGATCTTATCAACCAGTCGTCCAGATACAAAGACACTCTGATCCCTCTTAAATGTAGCCATCTCGCCACATTGGACATCATCCTCGTGAATACTTGAGGGGCCGTGCAAAGGCCGAAGCATAAGGGCCTTGAACTGAAAGACCCTGTCCTGAATCACAAACCTTAGATACTTCCTGCTTCCTGGATGAATCGGAATATGAAAGTATGCGTCTTGTAAGTCCAGAGTCGCCATCCAGTCCCTGGACGTACCGCTGCCAGTTACTGAATCGTTCGTCTCCATAGTGAACTTGGTCTTTTCTACGAAAAGATTCAGTTGACTTACGTCCAGCACTGGCCTCCAACTATCCCGAGGGACTTTGCAACCAGGAACAGACGGTTGTAAAATCCCGGAGATTCGTGATCCAGAACAGGTTCTATTGCTCCTTTCTCTAGCATGGAAGCTACCTGCTCCCACAGAGCCGCTTTCTTCTCTAAATCGTTGTAATTTGCCCCGAGGGCTCTCGGAGATGTTGCGAGAGGAGGTCTTTTCACGAAAGGAATCTTGTACCCTTCCCGAGCTACGTTACCGTTGATCTGCCTTCATTTGTTGCCAAACTTCCCAAAAACCTTGAAGTCTTGGCTCCCACTGTTGGTCTGGAGGACCGAGTTCTCATTCTTTAGAGGGGTCTTGGCTCCTCTTTTCGCGGGTACTCTCTTACCCCTAAATGCGGGTCGAGCGAATGTTCTTCCTCGAAAGGGCTGTTGCGACGGTCTAGTCTCCTTTGGCGTCTTCTTCACCAACTTGGTTGGTAAGAACTTCTTAACCGAAGACGAAAGAAGATCTTGAGTGCTTTCTGCGAAAAGGGATAGAGCTATATCCCTAATCACCTCTGAAGGAAACAGCTGTTTTGAAAGGGGAGAGAACAGTAACTCCGATTTCTGAGAGTTAGAAACTCCTTTTGAGGCGAACGAACACAACAGCGATCTCTTCTTAAGCACTCCTGCTGTGAATAACGAAGCCAGCTCATTCGTTCCGTCTCTAAGAGCCTTATCCATGCAGGACATAATGCTCTTAGCTGTTTCTAAGTCCTGCGAATCCTCTTCTCCTATGAAATTCGCTAGCGCTCCCAAAGACCAATCCAAGAAATTAAAGACTTCGAAAGTCCTAAAAATCCCTTTAAATAGATGGTCAAATTCCGAGGACGTCCACCAGACCTTGGCCGACTGTAACGCCTGTCTGCGTGAGCTGTCCACTATACTGGAGAAGTCCCCCTGGGAGGAGGCAGGTACTCCCAGGCCTAGACTTTCTCCAGTATGCGTACCTACTCCTGATTTAGAAGCTAACTTAGCTGGAGGAAAAACAAACGAGTATTTTCCCGCTTCTTTCTTGTCCTTCATCCAGTCATTCACCCATTGAAGGGCCTTCTTTGCCGAAATTGACATCGTCATTTTCAGGAAGGAGGACTTCTTTGGAGTCCTAGTCTTGGAAAACTGTGATAAGGGGGATAACGGAGCTGTCGGTTTAAATTCCCCCTCAAAAACAGCAATAAGACGTGAAGTCAGAACCTTATAATCTGAAGAAGGTTCTGTATTCTTTTCTTCAATTACTTCCAACTCTTCTTCTGCTGAAGAAATATCTTGCAAGTCGTCGTCGTATTTACGCTTCGTTGACGGACTAGCGTCCTGCCGCCTGCGTCCCTCGGCTCGCGAGGCATCGGCGTCCTGCCGCCTCTCGATGTCTTGCCGCCTGCGTCCTGCGGCTACCGATGCGTCTGCGTCCTGCCGCCTCTCGATGTCCTGCGCCTGCGTCCTGCGTCCATCGTAGACACGCCTGCTTCCTGCCGCCTGCGTCCTGCGTCCACCCTTGGTCCCGCGTCCTGACGTTTGCGTCCTGCTTCTTCCGACACTATTTTCCTCCTAGCGCCAGTGCGCCCTGCGTCCTCGGCGAACGCGCCCTTGTCTTTTCCTTTATTTTCGAAGACTTAATGGGAAGGAAATCGTCCTTACGCCTCGAAGATGCTTGTTCAGGAGCATCCCAAGACTTCACCAACACTGCCAACTTGGACTGCATTTCCCGTAAGAAATGCTTCGTACCATCCTCCTGAATGGTAGACGACGAAGGATGAGGATTACGAGCTGGACTGCGACCTAAAGGAGAGCGATCTTGTACTCTACCCGACGGAGAAATACGAGGGGAGGATCCATAAGAAGATGGAGGCGATTCTCCCAAGGCAATAAGCCATGCCGAGAACGGAACGTATATCGCCAGTGCGATTTGCATCCTCTCTAGCCCGAAAAATCCTTTTCCTCTTGATCGGTACTGCTTCCCCGTCTTCCGAGGATGACAACACCTCAGGACTACTCCAAGCCTCACTATCTTGCACCTGTCTCTCGAGAGCAGTTGATGTCCTGAACGTCCTCTTGAGTGGGCGAGACACCACTGCATACCGACGTTCTCGCTCGGAAGTCGAACCTTCCGAGGACGCACACTTCCCAGTTACGCCTTTTCTGCGGCGAACTGCAACAGCCTGGGAACTTGCAACAGGACTGTTCGAAGGGACGCCTGACCGTGCGTCCTGCCGCCTCTCGCTCAAAACCTCTCTCGCCTCCCTTCGACTGTCGACATGCCTTCTCCCTTGGGTCTGGGAGCTTGACAGAGGTCTAGGTCTAGGAGCACGAGAGAGACGATCAGACGCCCCCTCCACTACACTTTCACTGACATCGAAAGCACTAACTTTGTCTGTAAGTCGCTGTATCTGGTCGCCCATGGACGCAAGGGCAGCGAACACTTTCACAATATTTGTATCGTTCGTCTCCTCCGATACAGCAGCGGGCGCAGGAGATACCTGGGGAGAAGGAACTACCAATTCTACATTAGAAGGAGCTGGAGAGGAAATACAATCACTCCTTTTACTCGAAGAATTTGACTTCTCACTACGAGAAACAGATCTCCTTACACGATCTTTCTCCAGTCTCTCAACGTATTTCATAAAGACCATCCATTCCTTCTCTGATAAATTCTCACATTCAATGCATCTTACAAACGGTATGAGGGTCGACCGAAGCTTTCGGCAGTCTTACCTTACACCCCTCTTTTACACACACTCTAAACATACTTCCAGAGTCAGACATCTTAAAGAACAATCCAAAGCGAATGCCAAGCTAACGTTTCCGAGTACAATACCAAAATCCAAGATCAGTCAGCAACGAGAATGAAAATTCTAGCAGGGAACCACCAACAATGTTGCCGGTTCGGCTGGCAGAGAAAATCTGGCCCAATTGGGAACGGTTCCTAGCGCTAGCGCCACGGTAACGGGGTGGTGGTTGCCTGAACTACTAATAGGTTACTAGCGATTGCCGCGAGTTTGAAAATTTCTGCCAGGTGGAACAGAGAATATAGCTATTATATATACCTGCCAGGTAAGTGTCATACATTAAACAGCCTATTTTGTTGGGTAAAACTCAAGAAAAACCCACTAAAAATATTTATACCTGGTTTTTTTAAGTTTTATCAAAAAAGTTTATTTCTGGGGTTAGCCTGTGTCGCCCTGTGAAATGGTTCCTTTGATACTATTTCTTAGGTATATATATTGCTATGATAAAAATAATGGATTTTTTATTAGTATATGAAATTTTATTGCATACTTACCAAACAATTATCCAGCTGTAGGTTCCCTACGAATGGCAGACAATAGATTCAAAACTTCCACGGTGGCGCTGCCATCGCTGATGTAGGTGACGTCATCTCCCTCCGCTTGAGGGAGCTACAGGTACATCTGCCCAGGTAACATCAATTCGTTTTGCCCAGCCATCCACCTGTGGGGAGGAGGGAGGGCTTTAATTAATAATTGTTCGATAAGTATGCAATAAAATTTCATTTTATAATAAAAATTCCATTTTTATTGCATTGTCTTACCGAACAATTATACAGCTGATTACCCATTGCAAGGATGGGGGGCTGTGGATGTAAGCTTAATTCAAAAATAACATATGATTCTTGAAAAAAGACCCAAAAGCCCTGTTAGTGCCTGTTGTACTTACCTTGTAAGAGAGCTACTGCAGGAGAATACTGCCTCTGGTCAGTGCTCATCTTACGTAGTAGAAGGCTTGGAGTATGACCAATGAGTGCCTCTACATAGAGTGGAATATCCTTGTAGAAATGGTGTTCACCGCTGGCTTGATGAAGATACAACATGAAAACACAACTGTCACCTACACCAAATTAAAAACCTTTACCCATCAAAACTAAAACTAAAATGACTGGTGAGTACTCCAGGTACATTGTACCTCCAGACTTCCCTTTAACTCGTCAACCTTGATACAAGGCGAAACATAGGCTAACAGAGGGAGCAACCCCTTATGTCGTTTCCCCCTACACCATGCCAGTTACAGAGTGGACCGAGAAGACTTACAATCTTCGAACACTGTCTCAATTTCTTTCAAGTAATGCGTAGCAAACACAGATTTAGACCTCCAAAAGGTACTTTGGAGGATAGCGGATAGCGACAAGTTGTGTCGAAAAATGAGGGAAGTCACTACCGCTCAAATTTCGTGCGCTTCAACTCTCAGTAAAGGAAGCACTGCGTTGTTAGCTTGAGTGTGTACTTCTGCAATTAATTCTCTCAGAAAAAAGGAAATAGCATTTTTTGAGAGAGGGCGAGGGGGTTTTTTAAGAGCACCACAAACGATTCGACTCACCTCGAATTTTCTCCGTTCTGCGGAGGTAATGTCTTAATGCCCTCATGGGACATAAGAGCCTTCTTCCTGGCCTATCAAGTCTGTCAGGTTCTTGAGAAAGTTATGCGGCCAAGGATTAGAGAGGTTCTCGTTTTTCGCAAGAAAATTAAACTCCACGGAGTAAACTGCGTCACCTTGAGAAAATCCCACCTTTTTGTCAATTACATGTAGCTTGCTAACTCGTCTAGCTGATGCTAATGCAACTAAAAATAATGTCTTCTTGGTGAGATTCCTCATAGACGAAGAAAGTAGTGGCTCAAAGGGAGGACCCGAAAGCCGTTTAAGTACTAAATCGAGATTCCATGCTATCAAGTCCTTTGACGATTTGGAAGTCTCGAACGATTTAATTAGATCGGAAAGAACACTATTCGTGGTTAGGTCTATTTCTCTGTGTTTAAAAACTGAAGCCAGCATCGTTCCGTATCCCCTAATAGTCGAAGGCGCTAAATGCTTAACATCCCTTAATAATAGAAGGAAATCCAATATTTCGTTCACAGATGTTTCAGAAGAGACTTTAGTTTGTTTACACCGTTTTCAAAACACTCCCCATTTACACTGGTATAGTCTGTTAGAAGAATCTCTTCTGCAGTTCGTGATAGCTTCTGCAGCTCGTTTTGAAAAACCTTTCGCTCTGACTACTCCAGACAGTCTGAATCCTGTCAGTGCCAGAGTGGATAATCCTTCGTGGAATCTTGCGAAATGCGGTTATTTGAGTACGTAGACACCTCTTTAACAGAAGAGCGACTGGTGTCAGTGAAACTTTTTCGTGAAATGACACTGTTTAGCAGCTGCCTTATTAGGCCGAACGGGGGAAAGGCGTACGATTCCAGGCCCGACCAGTCTAGTAACATTGCGTTGACTGACCATGCAAGAGGGTCCGGGACTGGAGAGCAGTGCAGCGGAAGGCAGTTGTTCCTCGAAGTTGCAAATAGGTCTATCATTGGCTTTCCCCAAAGCTTCCATAGGTCTAGGCAGACCTTGGCATCGAGAGTCCATTCCAACGGCAGTACTTGGTGATGTCGACTTAGTTTGTCCACCAACACGTTCATTTTCCCTTGAACAAATTGAAGGATCAACAAAAATGATATTGTTATAATACAATAAAGTTTCATACATACTTACTGGGGCGATATATACATAGCTAAGACTCCGTCGTCCCCCGACAGAAATTCAAATTTCGCGCCACTCGCTACCGGTAGGTCAGGTGATCTACCTGCCTGCCCCTGGGCGGCAGACTCAGGAACCATTCCCGTTTTCTATCATATTTTCTCTCTTCCACCTGTCTCCTGCGGGGAGGCTGGGTGGGCCATTAATCGTATATATCTGCCAGGTAAGTATGTATGAAACAAACTTTATTGTATTATACAATATCATTTTCATACAATGAACTTACCTGTCAAGATATATACATAGCTGATTGGCACCCTTTGGTGGAGGGTCAGAGACAGCTAATATGGAATAGACAGGTAAACAACATATGTTGTAGGTATAAAAGAAAAAACCTTGGTTCCTACCTGATAGGTGGTAGACTTCGTGGCTGTAGCCCGGTAGTCTGCATCACCTCAAGACTTTAGCGAGATATTAGATCTATGGCTACGAGTTCTTGTGGGTGTCGATGGGATAAGAACCGCTTACTCGGCAGAGCCTAAAAGGACTTTGTCAATGGGTACTGGACTTCTATGACAACACACCATTGTGAAGGAGCATAACCAATCCCGACCACCTGAACCTAACCACCATGTTTAAGATATTAGAAATTGCTCTGACTTTATCCCGAACTCATAAACAAACAACCCATAACTCGAAACGAAAAACTCATTTATACAAAAATTCTCAAAAAAAAAATTTTAATACTCCCCTAAAAGATATCACAAGAGTTCCTTACTGAACAACAGTGACTGGCCGCCAGTGCAGCACCGAGCCCTCTTTGTCAGCAGAAATCTAGAACATATCTAGTAGAAACAAGGTATGTACAAATTTAAGGATTGGTGTTTGGCTCCCCGTACCCAGTATTGTATCCGCCGATACAAAAGGTCCCAGAGAAAAACATTTCTCGTAGGTCACGCGAACGTCTTTAAGATAGTGAGATCAAAAACTGAATTGCACCTCCAATATGTCGTGTCAATGATTTTCTTTAATGACATATTCTTCTGAAAAGAGAGAGACGTCGCCACTGCTCTAACTTCATGGGCTTTTACTCTTAAAAGCGGGAAAAAGAGTCGTCAGGACAGAACTTGTGAGCATCCGTAATGACGCTCCTAAGAAGAAAGCTAATGCGTTCTTAGACATGATTCTTGTGGGGTCCTTAATCGAACACCAAAGACTTTGTCTAGAGCTCCCATTTGTTTCTTTCTTTGTAAGAAGAACTTCAAGGCTCTTACCGGGCAAAGAGACCTCTCTGTTTCTCTCCCTACTAGACTCGATAAGCCTTTGATCTCGAATCTCTTGGGCCAGGGATTCGATGGATTTTCATTCTTCGCTAGAAAAAAAGAGTTCTAAACGAGCAAAAGGCCGAGCTTTTGTCTTAAAGCCGACTTCATCTTCTAGGGCATGAAGTTCGCCCCAACTCTTTTGGCTGTCGCCAAAGATAGGAGAAACAAGCATTTTCTTGTTATATCCCTGAACGAAGCTACGTGGGGAGGCTCAAATCTGTCAGACGAAAGGAACTTGAGAACTACGTCCAGGTTCCAGCTGGGTGGAGTTAGTTCCTTCGATTTTGTCGTTTCAAACGATCTAATCAAGTCGTGCAGATCTTTATTCTTCAGCAATGTCTATGGCCTCTGTTTCTAAATACTGCCGACAGCATGCTCCTGTATCCTTTGATCGTCGATACAGACAAATGAGAGACCTCTCTCAAGAACAAAGGAAATCGGCGATTTCGGTTATAGAGGTACTGGAGGAGGACAACTTCTTAGACTTACACCACCTTCTGAATACCTCCCACTTCGACTGATAGACTCGTCTAGTGGAAGCTCTTGCGGGCTCTAGCGATAGCGCTTGCAACTTCGCGAGAAAACCCCCTCGCTCTGACAAGTCTTTCGATAGTCGAAAGGCAGTCAAAGCGAGAGCGGGGAGGTTTTGATGAAACCTCTCGAAGTGTGGCTGTCTGAGAAGATCCATCCTTTTTGGAAGGGATCTTGGGAAGTCTACTGTCCACTCCAGCACCTCTGCAAACCATCTTGTGCTGGCCAAAACGGGGCTATCAGGGTCATCCTTGTCCCGTTGGACGACATACGAACTTTATCAACACTTGTCCCAGGATTTTGAAAGGGGGAAAGCGTACACGTTCCACATGAGCCAGTCCAAGCAGGAAGGCGTCGACCACGAGAGCTCTTGGGTCTTCCACCACTGAACAAAAGACTTCCACGCCTTTTGAAAGGAATGTGGCGAACAGATCTACGTGAGGGAGTGCCCCAAAGATCCCAAAGACTCTGACACACCTCTGAATGAAGAGTCCATTCTGTGTGAAGGACCTGGCTTCTCCTGCTCAGTCTGTCCGCCCTGACGTTTCTCGTCCCCTGAACAAATCTTGTCAGGAGGGAGATGTTTCTTTGTGAGCCCAAATTAGCAGATCTCTTGCTATCTCGTAAAGCGACACTGAGTGCGTTCCTCCTTGCTTCCGAATGTAGGACAGGGCTGTAGTGTTGTCCACATTCACTTGGACCACACTGTTCGTCACAAAGGGTTCGAAGAACTTTAGCGCCAAGTTGAACTGCTAGAAGTTCTTTGCAATATGTGCCAGGACACCTGTGCTGCCTTCCAGGCGCCTGACACTTCTCTCGGTCCTAGTGTTGCTCCCCAACCCTTCTCCGATGCGTCGGAATACAACACTCGGCTTGGGTTCGGAACTTCCAGAGAAATTCCCTTGTTCTCTTTTAGAGGGGACAACCACCATTGCAGGTGTGGTTTCATCTCCATTGGAAGGAGAAAACTGTCGGAGAGAAGTCCCGTCTTCCAGTTCCAAGATCTCCTTAGGAAAAACTGAAGAGGGCGAAGATGTAGTCTTCCTAGAGGAAAGAACTGTTCGAGCGAGGAAAGGGTGCCTAGCAGGCTTAACCATTCCCTCGCCGAAGTCCGTTCTTTCCCTAAGAAGAAAGAGACTTTTTCCAAGCCTCTCACGATTCTCTCTTGCGAAGGAAATACTCGAAAACCCCCGAGAATCCATCTGAATCCCCAGATAGACCAAGTTCTGTCTGAGAATCAGCTGTGACTTCTCGAGGTTCACGAGTAGTCCCAACGCCTTTATCAGGTCTAGGGTCAAAGAAAGGTCCTCCAAACACTGTCTCTCTGTTCTGGCCCTGATGAGCCAATCGTCCAAATATAGAGAGATGTTGACGCCTTTGAGGTGAAGAAACCTCGCCACATTCCTCATCAGGTTTGTAAGACCTGAGGAGCTGTGGACAGGCCGAAACACAAGGCCCTGAACTGAAAGATCCTTAACCCCCCGTCATGAAACGGAGGTACTTCTTCGACGAAGGGTGAATCGGGACATGAAAATAAAAAAGGCGTCCTGGAGATCCCCAGCGACACCATCCAATCTCCTTGACGTTAACGCCGCAAGGACTGAGGCCGAAGTCTCCATAGAGAACTTCTCCTTTCGAACGAACTTGTTCAGAGCGCTGACATCTAGAGCTGGTCTCCAGTCCCCCGAGGCTTTCGCAACCAGGAAAAGCCGATTGTAAAACCCCGGAGAGTTTTGCTCTAGAACCAGTTCTATAGCTCTTTTGTCCCACATTTGATTCACCATCAGACGAAGAGTATCCCTCAGTACAGGGTCCCTGTATCTGGCTGACAGTTCCCGCGGAATGGTCGTTAGTGGAGGACTGTCTTGGAAGGGGATAAGATATCCTTCCTGATTATGGACATGGAAGAGGCGTCTGAGTTTATGAGTGACCAGGCGTCTGCAAATTCGAGAAGCCTGGCCCCCACTGGTGTTTGGAGGCTGTCTGTCTCACTTCCCTTTCTTAAAGGGACGGAAGGAGCCTTACCTCTCCTCTCAAGACCTCTTCTCTTAGAGGTAGCTCTGGAGAAGAGTGGCCCTCCTCCGAAAGGGCTGAACCGTAGAAGTCGTCCTTTCTTGTCAACTGAAACAAGTGGTCTCTTCTTCTTTTCCTTGCAGTTGTTGCAGGAGAAGATCCTGAGTCGCCTTCTCAGTCAGTGATCGAGAAATGTCCTTCACTAACTGAGAAGGAAACAGGAAGTCAGACATGGGAGCGAAAACCAGGGCTGCTCTCTGTGAGGGAGAAACCGCCTTGGTTAGGAAGGAAACTAAAAATACTCCTCTTCTTAAGGAGTACTGCTCCGAAAAGAGAGGAGATTTCTCCCGATCCGTCTTGTACCGCCTTGTCAATACAAGCAAGAATACTCAGAATGACTTCGGGGTCAAGACCATCCGAGTCATGAGCTTTCTTAGACATCACCCCAAGGGACCAGTCTAGGAAATTAAACACTTCCAAAATATGGAAGAGTCCCTTGAGGAGATGATCCGTCTTCCGAAATCGCCCAAGACACGCGAGCTCCATTCAAAGCATGTCTCCTTGACGAGTCAACCAAGGTTGAAAAGTCCGCTTCGGCTGCCGCTGGGAGAGAAAGGCCCATGTTCTCCCCAGTTCGGTACCAGAAACCTCTCTTGCCAGAAAGTATGGCTGGAGGCATACAGAAGGTGGTCCTGCCCAGATCCTTCTTAGACAACATCCATTTGTCTAAGGACTGAAGCGCTCTCTTCATAGAGATCGTAGGTCTCATCTTCAAGACCGACGAAGACTTAGGCACAATCGCACTCGAAAACAGTGATCGAGGCGAAGGAGGAGCGGCAGGAGTTAAAGAATCTCCGTATTCCCGTAAAACAAGAAGGTCAGTCAGAACTTTATAGTTCGAGACTCCTCTACCGTCACCCTCTTCTTCCGAATCTCCTTCTACACCTTGGTGGAGAATCGGCCTGGAAAACGAGAGGATCTTCATCCCGTTCTCTCTCTACTGGGACACAAGCTCCTACTGAGGCAGAGGGGCTCATAGAGTGACCGACTATCCTCTCACGTCTAAAAGAAGTCTCGCGTCTGCTTGACTTCTCGCGTCTGAACAGTCTTCCTCGCGCTTGGCTGGCGCCTCGCGCTTGTCCTGGCGCCTACGCGCTTGTCTTGGCGCCTTTGTCGCGCTTGGCTGGCGCTTCACACTTGGCTGGAGCGTGTAGCCTGGCTGGCATCTCGCGCCTGGCTGACGTCTCGCGCTTGTCTGGCGCCTCACGCAATGTTGACTCGCCTCCGCGCTTGGCTGAATCCTCGCGCTTGGCTGGCGCCTCCACGCTTGGCTGAATCCTCACGCCTAACTGGCGCCTCGCGCCTGGCTGGCGCCTCACGCCTGAGCGTATCCTGATCTAGAGCAACTCGCTCGGATAGATCCTGACGTTTGTACGAATCTTCGCGCCTGGAAGACGTCCCCATGTCTGGCGGACGCTTCACGTCTGGCTGGTGAAAGAAGACGAGACTTCTTAATAGGAAGTCTAGCGTCCTTCTTGCGAGGGGGTGGGGATCCCTCGAAAGAACTCCAACCAAAGAGGCAATCTGCTCTTGAGCTGCAAGCAATAACCTCTTGGAAGCCACCCCAGCGTCCTCTTCAATAGAAGAAGCAGGAGAACTCGAAGGAGTGCGATCCTCAAATACTGCTCTAGGAGGCGTCGAAACCAGCTTAGCCTTCTTGATAGAAGAGGGAACTTCCTCCGAGAAGCGTTCCGGGCTCGAGTCGAACGCTCCGCTCTTTCCAATTGCCTTTTTTTTCAGTGGCCTAGAAAGATCCGAGTCCTTCCACCCTCGTTTAGGTGAAGGAGAACCGGACGACGAGAAACAATCTCGTAGGACGCTTCTATTAGAGCGGTCCTGAGCAGACTGTAACGAAACAGAACCTGCTGAAGGGACGCCTGACCGTTGGGGATTCCCACAACCTCCGTACGACTTTCGACTTTCCTACTCCTCTGGGTATGTGAGTTTGGAAGAGGTCTAGGCCTGGGAGCATCGCAGGGACGGTCAGACGCCCCCTCACACTGGGAACACTCACTTCACTTAAGTAAAATCACAATCACCTAGCCTTGACCTTGCATGGCCGCCATCTTTGTCTTCATTTTACGAAGAGTAGCCTTCAGATTGGCGATTTCAGAAGCCGAATCCGAATGCAAAGCCTGTGAGGATTCAGATACATAGGGAGAATCATATTCATTAACAAAAGGAGAGTTAGACTCAGAAAAAGGCTCAATAGGCCTTGTACTCACACTCTTTTGTGCAGCCCGTCTAATCCTAATCCCTCTCTAACTCTTCAAGTAAGTAAGTTAGTTTAGTCTTCCATTCATTAGCATCCAACTTTTCACACTCAATACAGGTGTTAGCCAAAGAACAGTCAAACCCCCTACATTTACGACATACAGTGAGGATCACCCAAGCCTTCGGTATCCTCACCTTGCAGCCTACATTCACACACACTCTCACACTAACACTTGAATCAGACATTCTATTAGAAAAATCAAAAAGCAAGTCCAAATCCAGTCCACAGTAGCGAATGCCAAAACAACGATCCAGTACGTCACCAAGAAATCCAATAAAGATGATCAATAAAGTCTTGAAAAGCGAAATTCCAGGTCAGGAGGTAGTAAACAACAATGTTGATACCACCGGCGACAGAGAAAATATGATAGAAAACGGGAATGGTTCCTAGTCCTGCCGCCCAGGGCAGGCAGGTAGATCACCTGACCTACCGGTAGCGAGTGGCGCGAAATTTGAATTTCTGTCGGGGACGACGGAGTCTTAGCTATGTATATATCTGACAGGTAAGTTCATTGTATGAAACTTGAAATTTTTCTGCCCACAGAAGCAGATCTTTTGCAAGGTTGTAGAGGGTGAAGGAAAACATTCCCCCTTGTTTCCTGATGTCCCATCACGAGATGAGAGAACGCCTAAAGTCCCAGGTACACTGCTAATAGCTCCTTCACGTTGATATAAAGAGAGCGCTGAGTTTCTGACCATTTCCCTGACGCTTCATTCTTCCCCAACAGGGCTCCCCAACCTGCGTCGGATGCATCTGAAAAGAATTGAAGGGTTGGGTGGAGCGGACGAAGTGAAAGACCCTCTACCAGTCTTGGTTTTGAAAGCTAGTGTTCCTAACAGACGGGTCCAATGGTTGGCAGAACAGAATTTGCGGTCCAGGAAGTCCCGGACTACTTCCATACACGACTGGACTATCTTTGGTGATAGAAAGGCCAAAAAAACTAGAGAGTTCAGAGTCATCCCCAAATAGAGAATGCTCTGAGTCCGAATTAGCAGAGATTTCTCCTCGTTTATAAGAAGACCTAATGAGTGAGTTAATGAAAGAGTCCTCTTGAGATCCTTCATACAGTGACTTTCCGAAGAGGAGCGGAGAAGCCAGTCGTCTAGGTAGAGTGACACTGATGCTCAGGAGGTGTAACCACGTCCCCAAGGGAGCCAGCATTCGCGTAAATACTTGCGGTGCTGTCGAGAGGCTGAAGCAAAGAGCTCGAAACTAGTAGGTCTTGTCCATGAACACAAACCAAAGGTATTTCCTGGAGTCCTGGTGAATTAAGATGTGGAAGCATGCGTTCTGCATATCCAGGAATGGAGTCGCAGAGGGGCAGAGCCCTGGGTGATCCAAGTTCTCCGGTTTGGTTACTCCATTCCTCTCAAAGACACACTGCCTCTATCAAATGTTCCCATCGCATTACCTGCCTACTCTCTAGGCTTGGAGAAATTTGTAGCCTTAAACTCAAGAGATAGAGACTCTCGTGCAGAAGGCGGTCATAGAGGAGATAAGCGACAGACTATCCCCGGGGTTTTACAACCGTCTGTTTGTAGTCCCCAAGTCATCAGGGGGCTGGAGGCCTGTACTGGATGTAAGCGAACTAAACTTGTTCTTCCCCGATAGTGGGTGGGGCTAGTAGCATACACAAAAACTACTATAGCTATGTAATTACTTGGTAAGTTACTTATATGAAACTTGCAGTTTTGCTTCTACGGGAGATTCCCCTTAAGACTCTTACGAAATGATCTCAGTCGGCTCTATCTCTATCGTTTCTCCTATGGAAATTCTTTTGTGCTTTCCCTCTTTCACTCAAGTTTCCACATCAATGGGAATCCAGAGGAATCGAAAGAGCCATGAACAACCTTTACTATTGAAGTTTGCCCCTCTGGGATACATTAAAAAATTCTAAACTACTGATTAGTTGAAAAAACAGTTCACAACAGATATCAAGCAAGGACATATATGTACGTAATTATAACAGGCTTACCTGGGTTGGGGATCAGAACAGACTCTGCTCCTGTCACTAATTTTTCGGTCCATGTTCTGGCAGATTCTGCTTGCAAGGACAGAGATTCAAAATGGCCATCTAACTCTGTCTTCTCTGCATTCCCAAGTTTTTCTTCTGTATACTGCAATATCATTGAAAGTGAAAAAAAACCCTCATCACCCATACTCAACAGATTTATATAACAATTACTGTACAATATGAATTGGGATGTACTTACTGTTAAAGATCGCTCATATCTCCACGCCTATTGGCACAGAGACAGATTTATAAAAAAATTACTGTAAAATACTGTATGACTGATAATCTTCACACCTAAACATAACATTTTACAAAATAAAATCTACTCCATAATACAAACCCATGAGCCCTACTTGCTTATTCTCCATGTTATCCTGACTCACCTCAAGTATAGGGTCGGGAAGCGGCCATTATTATGTAAACTGAAGGACTGGTATTACACAAAAATTCTAATCTTGAAATATCTCATTTAAACGCAACTCTATCAGTTTGTATCTGCTAGAGCAGCTACACAGATAGGAAGGCCTTCTATTATAAGTAAAACAAAAAAATTAAGCCAAGATACTAAAGCAGGTAGGCTTTTGAGAGAAAGAAGACAGAAAATAAGATTCTTGTATACTAATAAGGATTTGAGAGTTTTGGCAAGAACATTGTGGTATGACTGTAAAACATCTCCGCCAAGAAAAAAGAAAGGGATCATAAAGACCCATGCAGAAGGGTAAGTATCTCATACCATGTGTACTATGATCTTTATTAACCAACTGATTTGAAGTTCTCTGGTAGCATGACAGCAATAAAATTTATCATAGAAAAAATTACCACGCTTCTGAAATAAATCTCAAAATGACAACGGTATTATATATATTGCATCCTATTTCAGAATCCTAAATACGTAATTAATTCACAGCACCCATGCATCTGGTATCCAGCCCTGTAACTTATGATGATCCTGATGGGCTAGAGATCAGCCTGTCACAGGGCTGGGAACTGGCCATTATCTCCCAAACTGTCAGCGAGTGAACATCGCTCCCACCTCTCCTGACAGACATGTCTTTCAAAAGGTATAACTTTCATTACACCTCAGTTTTACCAGAAGAAAAGTAGTGTTTCCCAATTTTATCACTAATCATCGTCAAGCCAATGACTTAAGGATTATAATGTATACTTCACATTTAACCCCTATGTTAAAGAAAAAAGCTGAATTTCCTTCCTCTTCTTCTCCTAGGACAACAACACTCCTGCCCCTCCTCCTCTCTATTAGTCTACTAGTATACAGTGGTAACCACGTATTCGAGGGGGATGTGTACCAGACTGGCCCCCTTAATAGCTAGAACCCACGAATAGTTGGAATCCCTATAAAAACACTTAAAATGGCCTATTTTGTAAGTTAAAACTCAAGAAAAACCTACTAAAAATGTTTATTACCTGTTTTTTTAATAGTTTTATAACAAAATGTGCATTTTATGTTGAAATTGATGAAAAAAATGAATTTCTGGATATTTCTCATAGAAAAATACCGCGAATACACGAATTTCCTGCGAATAATGGGTGGATATGTTCCAGGAAAACAAAAAATTTCCAGGAGAACTGTGTGAGGTCCAACGAAATCAGGACGAAGCAAACGAATACAGGGGTGTCCACTGTACTACATTCCTTATAGAGAATAACACTACGAATTAAAAAATTATTTTTTTCTCTTTTGTTTCCCTTATTCTTTCTTTTCATCCTATATCCTAATTCTGAGTCTATAAGGAGCATTTTGGCATACAATGTGATTGTTTATTATTGAGGTTACTTAGGGAGATATTGATACCTTATGGAGGAAGTTCATTCATCTCATTGATTTTTCTTCACTACAATCTTTTCACCTTTTCTCTTATATCCCTCTCATTATTCCTTTTTATTATATATAAATATATATATATATATATATATATATATATATATATATATATATATATTTCTGGGCTCAGCTCGTGTCGGCCTATGAAAGGAGCCTTAATATCATTCTTTCTAGGCAAAATTAATCTAAAATTACCAGAGAAAAAACAAAATTAAGAAATGTCAGTAAAACTGACTCGCTCAACAATCTATAAAAGAAGTGTCGGTATAGAATAGGGGCGAGTGGGATCACTACCACGAGACATTCACCATTTAGACCTTCCAATCAAAAAATCCCCACTAGAGAGAGCTGATACTAACGGGTGATGCGGCCGCTACAACTACTACTAGGGACGCCACGGACAGCAGCGCCCCTAGCGGTCATCCTTAATTTTTAGCAGTACGCGTTGTACGCATTTTTTCACGTGTTCTGTTTATCTTTGGATTTACCTCCTTTTCTATCATGGAACGTGCTGCCATCGCATCGGCTAAGTTAAGTGCCTCATAGGTAGTATTTTACCGTTTTTTAGTCTTCCAGGGACCAGTATTTTCCTTCTAATAGGTCATATACGGTTTCCCGGTCGACTCGTGGCGGCGCCATGCTGCCTCATGTTAAGAATTCCCGGTCTTCCATACTGGGACTTCTTGTACTTATGGGCTTACTTTATCACGTTCATCGTTTTTTACATCACCTTTTTAGCTAGGTTAGCCCATTTACCAATTCTCTTAGTTTGGTATTTAGGGCTATTCTGTGTTTCTGGCCCAGCATCCCGGCTCTTGCTCTTCATCGGCTATCGCTGGCTCCGAGTATGTCTTCTGTTCCTCGGAACATTTGCCTCCTCCTGGGTTCTTCTTTTTCTTTTACTAAAAGTGTCTTTTCCACCTTTTTTTTACGATGTAATTTTAGTTCTATTTAGGGTGTTAGGCTAGCCTAGGTGCATGTCCCATGTATTGGTACAGCCTGGTTCACGTGGCCCTCCCACGGTTGTGTTGCTATCGCGGCTTAGGCCACTTGCGGTCACGTGTTCCATCGCACCTTACCCTTCCCTTCCCCTTTCCCTCCCTACCAGGTATAGGGAGGGGTCTGGGGGACCCCTTGGTTGCCATGACAACCTCAGTAGCCTTCCTCCCTCCTTCTCTGAGGAGGCCAGGGGTTCTTCCCAGCTGGGGTATAGGGCGACCACTTGTTTCGGGTACCGGGTCACCGAGCGGGTAGTTGTTGGGACGGGGAGGAGTAGGCCACCCCCCCCTCTCTCTCTCCCGCCGCGTTAGCCGCCGGGGACCCCCCCCCCCATTGCTCAGTCCTTTCCCCTACTATAACGAACGAGCCTCCGCCGCAGCCGGGGCACCTTTGGTTATAGTTTCGTCTTGGCTCCGCCAGCGGGCGGGTGGCACCTAGCTAGTGGTCTATTGCTTGCCTACTATATCCTTCCCTTTTTTTTCCGCTACCGGAGGAGAGCTTGCTTCTTATACCCAGGGCACTCTTCTAGTGACGGGGGAAAAGTTTGATATTTAGTTCGCTATTTTTTAAAGGATATACCCTAATTTTACGATGAATTTTAGTATTATATAACTGTGTGTATACCATCTCCGTCCGTTTTCCTCCCTTTTCCCGTCGTGGTTTCATCTCTCACCACCACACCTGGTTGGATTCTTTCTCTTGTCTCCGGCGTAGCCTTGGACAAACTCCAACCATCTTGTTACCACACGTATTATGCGGGGCTCTGTTTTAATCTAACTTTCTCGCTCCGTCATACAGCGAGCAATTGTTAGGGCTGTAGTGTTCTCCTGATGCTTATGTATCTTTCCACTTACAGGCTACC
>NC_061102.1:33883261-33916263 GCF_015104395.2 Macrobrachium nipponense | reverse complement strand
CTTCGATTGGTAAACAGCTCTTGTGGAAGCACGTCTCGCATGTGCGATTGCTCTCGCAGCTGCTTTCGAAAAACCTCTCGCTCTGGCCAAACTTTTCGATAGTCTGAACGCAGTCAGACCCAGAGCGGAGAGGTTTTGGTGAAACCTTTCGAAGTGAGGCTGTTTGAGTAGATCTTTCCTCCAGGGCAATGTTCTTGGAAAGTCTACAAGGAAAGACATGACCTCTGTTGAACCATTCTCTCGCTGGCCACATCGGAGCGATCAGGGTTAACTCGTCCCTTCCGAGGCCGCAAACTTCCTCATGACTTCCCCCAGAATCTTGAATGGTGGGAAGGCGTATAAGTCTAGGCCCGTCCAATTCCAAAGCAAAGCGTCTACCGCGATTGCTTCTGGATCCAGGACCGGGAGCAGTAAAGAGGAAGTCTCTTGGTCCTTGAACGTTGCGAATAAGTCGGACCAGTGGAGTCCCCACAACGTCCACAGGTCTCGACAAACGTCTTCGTTCAAGTCCATTCCGTCGGTAGGACTTGGTCCCGACGACTGAGAAGGTCTGCCCTGACGTTTTGCACTCCTGCAATGAATCTCGTCAGGATAGTCACCTTTTTTCTCTTTGCCCACAGCAGAATAACTCTCTCCGCTAGGGAAAACAAAACGTTCTGGAGTGTGTTCCTCCCTGGTTTTTTAAATAAGCGAGTGCTGTGGTATTGTCCGAGTTTATCTGAACAATCTTGTTCTCCAAACTCTTTTCGAAGAACTGCAGGGACAGAAATACTGCTGCCAGTTCTTTGACATTTATATGCCAGGCTACCTGTTCCCCTCTCCAGGAGCCTGACACTTCCTTCCCCCCTAGTGTTGCTCCCCATCCTGTGATGGAAGCGTCTGAAAACACACTAGGTCGGGGCTCAGAAGACTTAGGGACACGCCCTCTTGAAGCTTCTGAGGGTCCAACCACCATCTTAGGTGGTTCTTGATTGGAAGCGATATTCTCAATATGGCATTGAGATCGTCCTTGGCCTTCCACTCGTCCGCAAGGAAAAATTGGAGAGGCCTGATGTGCAGTCTTCCCAAGGAAACAAACCTTTCTAGCGAGGAAATGTCCCCAGCAGACTCATCCATTCCCTCGCCCGAGCAAGTCTCTTTCCTTAGAAAGGCTGAGATCTTTTCTAAGCCTAGCCGCTGACGTTCCTGGGACGGAAACGCTCGAAAAGCCACTGAATCCATCTGAATCCCCAGATACACGATGGACTGTGTTGGGGTCAGATGCGACTTTTCGAGGTTGACCAGAAGTCCCAGGACTTCGCCTAAGGCTAAAGTGAACTGCAAGTCCTTCAGACACTTCTCTCTCGACGACGCTCTGATCAGCCAGTCGTCGAGGTACAGGGAAACTCTTATTCCCGAAGAGTGTAGCCACCTCGCTACGTTCTTCATAACTACTGTGAACACCATTGGCAGCCGTGGTCAGTCCGAAGCACATAGCTCTGAACTGCCATACTTTGTTGTCTAAGACAAACCTTTAGATACTTTCTTGAAAGAGGGTGGATCGGGATGTGAAAGTACGCGTCCTGCAAGTCTAAGGATACCATCCAGTCGCCCCCCGGTCTCAACGCTCCCAGAACAGAATGAGGCGTCTCCATCGTGAATTTGTTCTTTTCCACGAAAAGATTGAGCCTGCTTACATCTAGAACTGGACGCCAACCTGACGACTGCTTCGGTACTAGGAAGATTCTGTTGTAAAAACCTGGCGACCCCAGGTCCGCGACTTGTTCCACCGCTCTTTTGTCGATCATCTGCTGAAGGAGATCGAACAATACTTTCTTCTTTTCTCCTTGGTAGGATGGAGAAAGGTCTCTGGGAGTCGTAGAAAGAGGAGGAAGATCTAAAAAGGGGATCTTTGTACCCCTGCTCCACGATCTTGAGGGACCAAGAGTCCGTGTCTCTCTCTCTCCACGCTCCCGCAAAAAACAAAAAATTCAGTCTGGCTCCGACTGGTGTCTGAAGGACATGCTTCTCACTTGGAAGGCTTTGGCTTAAAGGAAGCTCTTCCTCGTGAAAAACCCTCTCCCTCGAGGAGCTGCTCTCGAGGGGGAGCCCCACGAAAGGGCTTTACTTTCTTCGGCGGCGGTCGAACCGCAGCTGAAGAGGTTGAAGGTACGGCTGACCGTCTTGTAGACTGGGCCAAAAGGTCCTGAGTTGCCCTTCTTCTTGTAAGCTGTTCGTCAGGTCCTTTACCAAAGTCTGGGGGAAGAGATGGTTCGAAAGAGGCGAAAACAGCAAATCCGTTTTCTGAGCTGGAGTCACCGAACAAGCTGTGAAGTGCACAGCAAAGCTCTCTTTTTTTAATAAAGCCGTTCCAAAATGGAGATATGAGCTCCTCCGAACCATCCCTGACGGCTTTGTCCATACATGCTAACACGCTGGACAGCTCCCCCAGACTAAGAGATTCTGGGCTTCTCGCTTGCATATCCAGAACTCCCAAACACCAGTCAAGGAAGTTGAAGACTTCCAGCGTCCTGAGCAGACCCTTCAAATGATGGTCAGTCTCCGACGCGGTCCAGGTTACCTTAGCAGAGGTAAAAGCGACCTCCTCTGCAAATCCACTAGGCTGGAGAAAATCTCCTTGAGCCGAAGAAGGGATACGAACTCCCACTTCATCTTTGGTTCTATACAAATGCCCCCTTTTCCACTAAGTCTAGTTGGAGGCAAGGCGAAGGTCGTCTTGCCTTGGTCTCTCCTTCGTACCATCCAATCCTGGAGCTTTTTAAAAGCACGTTTCATTGAGAGAGAAGTTTTCATCTCTACAAACTCCGGGGTTTTCCAGTTTTAGATGAAGAAAACTGCGAAGGAGGAGACTTGGGCGGGAGCTGCGGGCTGAAATTGTCTTCAAAAGAAGAACGCAAGAGTCGTACGAGGACTTTATAGTCCGAGATAGACGGGGCTGCAGCAGGTTCCTCTTCAACCGATTCAGCCGAACTACTTAGCTCTCCTTCTTCTCTAAACGGAAGAGGAGACCGTCTGTCAGGAGAGGGCGTCCTAATGTCAGGTCTTGGCTTGATCAAAGGACCCCTATCCTTGCTAGAGGCAGCCTTATTTCGGCTGTCTTCTTTATGACGCTTACTGCTCGATGAAGGTAGAGCGTCCTGAGGAGGACGAGCGTCCTCAGCGCCTTCCGCAGCAGTCTCACCTGCCCGAGAAGCGTCCTTACATTTCTTCTTCGCTGGCATACGTGCCTGTGCGCGTAAACTAGCGTCAGGGGGTACGACTTCTTGATCAGAACCCCCAACCCAAAAACGTCTTGAAAGGCGGCCTGAACGTCCCTGGCGAGCTTCCTGCCAAGCGTCCTGCCGAGCGTCCTGGTGAGCGTCCTGCCGAGCGTCCTGTCTAGCGTCCTGGCGAGCGTCCTGACGAACGTCCTGCCTAGCGTCCTGCCAAGCGTCCTGACGAACGTCCTGCCTAGCGTCCTGCCAAGCGTCCTGACGAGCGTCTTGACAAGCGTCCTGACGAGCGTCTTGCCGAACGTCCTGCCGAACGTCCTCGTACAGAGCGTCCTCCTCAAAAGCGTCCTGACGTAACGTCCTTCTAGAGGACGAACGAGATCGGCGAATCGCCGAAGGAGAAGCGATCGGCGAACGAGACGAAGTAGGAAGAAGGAGAAGGAGATGCTTAGTCCTCTTGACAGGCAGTCTAAGGTCCTTCCTCCGCTTAGGCTCGACTGCTGCTGGGCGAGTCCTCTGAGCCATAAGCGAGGATAGCTGGTCCTGAAGGACAAAAGAATGTCTTCGTTGGGGAAAAGAATGAACAGAGGAAGCAGGACTGATCCTGTGAGAAGAAGAGGGGCGAGGGGACGCCTCCTTCCTTCTCACAGGTACAGCTACCTGCTTCTCAGTATACGACGCCGTGCACGCAACCTAGCGTCCTCATCTGAGGAGATCCTACCTCTCTTCTGAGGCGGAAAAACGTCATACGCGTCCTCCGACGAAAGCGGCGAAAGAGGACGTGAAGCGTCCTCCGCACGAAACGTCCTTTTCAAAGGAACGAGAGTCTCTCCGAGCGCTCCACCCTTGCCGCGGGGTAGGAACGCTTCGGAGGATGAAAAGCACTCTTTCAGGACGCGCGCTCGTGCACGGTCCTTGGCAGCCTGGGTCTTTGCTACAGGGTCTGCCGAATGGGGATCCAAGCCAGATCGGTGGGAAGCCCCACCGTAACCCTCTTGCTGGCGGCTTTCGACATACCTCCTCCCTGGGTCTTGGGAGTCTGATAGAGGTCTAGCCTAGAGGCATTATGGGGGCCGATCTGACGCCCCCTCCACAACACTGGGCCACGATCACACACTTGCACCGAGCCAGTTTTCTAAGGCTTTCCACTTTGGTCTCCAGAGTGCGAAGAGACTCAAAATCAGCGAGAGAGCATTCGCTTCTCCCGCCCGACACAGAATCAGAGCCCGAAGGCAACACAGGTTTAGGGGTTGTAAACACTACAGGTGTTAACTGCAGGAGAGATGTTAGTCTTACCTTTGGAAGAACCACTCCTGGAGGAAGACCTCCTCCGATCCTATCGCGCTCCAATTTAAGGCGATAGGACTCATATACATCTCCATTCATCATCGGTCAATTTCTCACATTCATTGCACCGATTATCAATCAAACAATTAAGCCCCCTACAACTCATACATACTGTGTGGGGGTCTACCGATGCTTTCGGTAGCCTCACCTTACAATCAGCCCTCACACACACTCTGAAACTCACAACACTTGATCCAGACATATCTTCTATAGAAAAGTCAATCCAAAATCAAAAAAACGGTCCACTATCGCGCATGCCAATTCAACAATCCAATTCAATACCAAAAAAATCAATCAGATACTTAAAAGCGAGTCAATTTCCAAAAAATCCTGAGCAGAGGTCTGTAAACAGATGTTTACCGACCGGCGACAGAAAAAAATATGAATAGAAAATGGGAATGGTTCCTGATATCCGCCTCCCAGCGGCGGGAATGGGTACTACCACCTGGCCGCCCACTGCGTGTGCCGCGAGTTTTGAAATTTCTGTCGGACGTCAGAAAATACAGCTATATATATATCTGTCAGGTAAGTGGCATGAACAAACTATAAGTTGAGTAGTGATTGTTTGATGCACTCCCTAAGACTGCTGAACTGGACAATTGCTCTTACTTTGCACCCCTCAATATCATACACTGGCCCTAAGAGAGAGAGAGAGAGAAAAAAAATAACAATGTCACCTCTCACTGAAGCAGACTCCTCATAAGAGGGCAATGGTTTGTTTTCCCATAAGAAAAAAGCTGAAGGTTTACTACCCTTCGATGGAACTACATTCACAAATGTCATCAAGGATGGCAACCAAAGCTATCACTGAGAGGTATATATTCAACACTAAAAAAGTAATCCTCAGATTACACAACAGAGCAAAACCAACAAGCTAAAGCACCTCAAGATTACTCTGTAGCAGATAAATTTTACAATTTTTAAAGGAATCTTTTAATCAGTCCCTCATCTGAAACTTACAACACCTGCAACCTCACATTTTCAGAAAAATTAGACTGATGAGTGATGGATAATTTCAGATAAGTTTAATACAATACAGGACACTGTTCTACTCTCATACCTTGTAATAAATGTTATTTCTGCAATTGTGTTGATCCCCCTGCAACCATGCTAAAGTGGGAGTGATTTCTCAAGCATAATACATTACCAGTACCTACAGAAATTTTCCTAATTGGGTGGGTCATCAAGAAAGTCAGTAATTATTCCTCACACATGGCATAACTTTTAGGCAAGGTTTAGGGGTCTTTGTCTCCAAAAGTAAAGTATGATTCAGTGCCCTAGGTAAGATTATACAGGTTATGTTTCATGTCATTAACCTAGTCTTAAATATACCCTTAGGATACTGTCTATTTCTGTTATGTTTCATGTCATGAAGCTAGTCTCCAATATACTCCAAGCATACTGTCTATATTTGTAAATAACATAGTAATAAGCATAACATAATGTGCAATTTGAAACATTATTAGTGTAATTTGTGATGATTTTCTATTAGGCTACAACGAACTAAGTACAATGTACAATTTTCTGTCTCGTGTCAAGCAGTTCTGGAAGTGATAATATTTCCAACTTCTGAATTGGGTAATTCTAAAGAATAGTTCCGCATGGACTGCAAGGAATCTAACCGAGGATACGACATCCACTAGGGATTGGGGCGTCCAATGTATTTCGTTGTGTTTAGTACTGGCCCCTGGGGGTTAATTACAGTCATCTGAATAAATATTACTTAAAATTCTTGTTCAGGAGGTAAAACTGCATAGAAAAACCGCAACTGCCATAGTCTAGGCACTGCGGAATAGTAATATAGGTCTACCTTCTGAATTGTAACTTATCTCCTTGTAGCTAATGTACATTTCATTCAACAATATGTATACATATATAAAAATGCTTCCTTTCCACAGATCCTAAAAGCTTCATCTTGCTCTAGGCTATACTGAACCATATTGGCTATATTCACTCAAATCCTACCTATACTGCTAACTATGTGTCCGTTATGCATTTTAGCCTATTAGCTAGGGTAAACAACCAAGTGGACTGGCCAACTCACCGACTACCGCGGTTTTGGCCACCCTCCGAAAAAGTACTTTAGCACATCCTGACACCGGAGATGGTCATCAGTCATGAGTTGTTGGTGGTGATAACAGGAGCTCAAGACCTCCACTCTCCTTTTGAAATAAGTATTTTCTCCACCAAAGTTAGAAATTAAGGCCATATTATAAGATTTAAATAGAGGGTGATGAAAAGTGTGGCCAATGCAGTGCACACTACCCAAAAACGCTTTCAAAATTTTTACTTACCAATCAAAAAGTTTAGAAGATTGACGCCATCTCGATGTTTGCGGAGTCGCTTGTGTCAACAAACTTCCCATTTCCTGTGCTAAATCTGCACACCACTTGTACCCATAGACGCTGGGGCACTTTCATCACAACAATCCTAAACATGGCCTCTAACCAGTAATTATCTAGTACTTATCTAAGGGGACTACGGCATTCTTTGCGGCGTTTTGCGCTCTTCAATTGTTTATTAATGTTGTCAATTGGTATGTGTTTACCCTCAAAACTGGGTATAAGATTTACACAAAACTGGGGAAATAAGTGAAATTAGCATATCTACTTGTAGTATATACATATACATATTACAGAAATGTTATCATTGGTGCATTACTATGACAACTAGAATTCATGAAAACAGTTTGTAAATGCATCGGCGTATGTACAAAGCTCCACTAGATTGGCAACGATGAGTCTTTTTGCCGTCGTCTGCTTGTACTTCAGAAATATCTGTAATTTCTCGGGGTTAATTTGGTTGCAAAAAAGGGATAATAGACATGAATTAAATAAACATTTTGAAGTAAAGTTAAACTAAATAATGAGTAAAGCAAATAATTAAGGGAATAAAGCTTTGCACCTCATAAAGAGTGTAGTCATCTGATGCTCGTAACTGTGTTTGCAGTGTGAGTGCTTAGGAACCAGGAACAACAGCGTGGTTCAAGTGCAATTTGGTGTGAATTAAGACCAAAATGTGTATAATTACAATCAAATAAGCACTGTGGAGTTTCAGTCGTGATGGCAGTAAGGATAAAACCACCAACTACAAGGTAAAAATTAATTCAGTTCAAACCAAGACCCCTGGAATAAAAAGTTTCATACTTTCACTAATATAGGCAACAAAAAGTTGTTTTATTGTGCTGATTACAACTGCAATTTTGAGTAAGATCAATAAACATTACATATATATGCTAACATTGTTCAAATGAGTGCTGGGAAGGCTGGGAAAGATGGTGGATTGTCTGTGGTTACAACGGCCCGCCACACGATTGCTGCCATATTGGATTTCAAAACTGCCTTGAAAAAGTAATTTTGTCGAAAAATTATTTTTTCCTATATACAAAACCTAGGTTGTCTAACAAAAGGATATCCGCGGGAACGCGCCGCCGCTACCGCATACAAAGAGTTCAAACTTGAATCGCTGTACCTGGGTCTGGGGTAACTGCGCGGGGTGAGCCCGGCCAGCTTGGGTAGGTCATTGTGATACCATTCTTTGAGCCGTTAGAATACTTAGCCTAAACAGACACACTCTTCAAAAGGGGGGCCATAACTCAATGAGGGGTGGATGAGGAGGGCCATTAATCTGTTAGACAACCTAGGTTTGTATATAGGAAAAATGTTATTGTTATTATACAATTAAGTTTGTTCATTACTTACCTGGCAGATATATATATAGCTGTATTTATGACGTCCGACAGAAATTTCAAAAACTCGCGGCACACGCAGTGGGCGGCCAGGTGGTAGTACCATTCCCGCCGCTGGGAGGCGGATATCAGGAACCATTCCCATTTTCTATTCATATTTTTTATTAATGCCTCTGTCTCCTGAGGGGAGGAGGGGGGGACACTTATTATATATATGCCAGGTAAGTATGAACAAACTTAATTGTATAATAACAATAACATTTGTTCATGCCACTACCGGACAGATATATATATAGCTGAATCCCACCTTCGGATGGTGGGAAGAGACAGAATAGGATTTTTTGGGAAACTTACATTAAGTAGATGATATACATCTTGGTTTCCTTACCTGTTTGACAAAGTAGACTATGTGATTACTGTCACGAAAGGCTGCTTTTGCTTAATCACAGAGTTGCCAGCCAGGTGGAGACCTGTAGTGCTGGTGCGCTCTGGATGATCTGTCAACGGGTGCGAGACCTCAGCGTGACAAGATCATCGAGGCCATACAAATGAGGGCAACGAAGCAACTACCACCACCTGACCAAACTATACACAAAACCCTTAACACTAACTAAATGATGGGGAGATCTTCACATAAGACTCACCACAACCTAAAAACACAACAACCTAACTTAAACCTAACTAAGGAATAGGGAAAGAGCTACTTCCGGACCCCAATACTGTGTCCGCAGAAACGTATGGCCCCAGTGCATTGCAATCGTCATAGATCGTTCTCACATCCCTTAGGTAATGTGAGGCGAAGACGGAGTTTGCTCCTCCAAAAGGTGCAATCAAGGATGTCCTGATTGACATGTTCTTTTGGAAGGCAAGAGAGGTAGCGACGGCTCGTACTTCGTGCGCTTTACTCGGAAGAGGCTCAAAGTCAGTTCTGGAAAGATGAATGAGCCTCCCGAATGGTTGTCCCTTAGAAAGAAAGCCACAGCATTCTTCGATAAAGGTAACTCTGGCCTCTTCACAGAGCACCAGAGGTTACCTGAGGGACCTCTTACCTCTTTAGTTCTATGCACGTAGAACTTGAGAGCCCTTACCGGGCAAAGGACTCTCTCTGGTTCTTGGCCCACCAGACTTGACATACCCTTGATCTCGAAAGTCTCGGCCAAGGGTTCGAAGGATTTCATTCTTCGCCAAGAAAGATGGGTTCAACGAGCAGACAGCATTGTCCTTTGAAGCCCATTAACTTGCTAAACGCTTGAATTTCATAACTCTCTTAGCCGTCGCAAGAGAAGTTAGGAAAAGAGCCTTCCTTGTCAGGTTTCGAAGAGACGCTGTCTGAAGCGGTTCGAAAGTGTTCGACATAAGGAATTTCAGGACACATCCAGATTCCATGATGGAGGTCTCATTTGAGGAACCTTCGAGGTCTCGAAAGACTTCAAAAGGTCATGAATATCCTTGTTGTCAGACAGGTCTAGGCCTCTGTGCCTAAAAACCGCTGACAACATGCTTTTGTATCCCTTGATGGTAGGGACCGCTAATTTCTGCACATTTCTGAGAAATAGCAGAAAATCAGCTATCTGGTTCACAGAGGTCGAGGAAGAGGAAACTCCCTCCTTTTTACACCATGCCCTGAAGGAAGCCCACTTCGACTGGTAAACAGCTCTTGTGGAAGCACGTCTCGCCTGTGCGATTGCTCTCGCAGCTGCTTTCGAAAAAAACCTCTCGCTCTGGCCAACTTTTCGATAGTCTGAACGCAGTCAGACTCAGAGCGGAGAGGTTTTGGTGAAACCTTTCGAAGTGAGGCGTGTTTGAGTAGATCTTTCCTCCAGGGCAATGTCCTTGGAAAGTCTACAAGGAAAGACATGACCTCTGTGAACCATTCTCTCGCTGGCCACATCGGAGCGATCAGGGTTAACCTTGTCCCTTCCGAGGCCGCAAACTTCCTCATGACTTCCCCCAGAATCTTGAATGGTGGGAAGGCATATAGGTCTAGGCACCCGTCCAATTCCAAAGCAAAGCGTCTTATCGCGATTGCTTCTGGATCCAGGACCGGGGAGCAGTAAAGAGGAAGTCTCTTGTTCCTTGACGTTGCGAATAAGTCGACCAGTGGACGTCCCCACAGCGTCCACAGGTCTCGACAAACGTCCTCGTGCAAGGTCCATTCCGTCGGAAGGACTTGGTCCCCGACGACTGAGAAGGTCTGCCCTGACGTTTTGCACTCCTGCAATGAATCTCGTCAGGATAGTCACCTTCTTTCTTTTTGCCCACAGCAGAATCTCTCTCGCTAGGGAGTACAACGTTCTGGAGTGTGTTCCTCCCTGGTTTTTTAAATAAGCGAGTGCTGTGGTATTGTCCGAGTTTATCTGAACAATCTTGTTTTCCAAACTCTTCTCGAAGAACTGCAGGGACAGAAAGACTGCTGCCAGTTCTTTGACATTTATATGCCAGGCTACCTGTTCCACCCCTCTCCAGGAGCCTGACACTTCCCTTCCCCCCTAGTGTTGCTCCCATCCTGTGATGGAAGCGTCTGAAAACAACACTAGGTCGGGGCTCAAAAAGACTTAGGGACACGCCCTCTTGAAGCCTCTGAGGGTCCAACCACCATCTTAGATGGTTCTTGATAGGAATCGATATTCTCAATACTGCATTGAGATCGTCTTGGCCTTCCACTCGTCTGCCAAGAAGAATTGGAGAGGCCTGATGTGCAGTCTTTCC
Source organism: Macrobrachium nipponense (assembly GCF_015104395.2). NCBI lineage: Eukaryota > Metazoa > Arthropoda > Malacostraca > Decapoda > Palaemonidae > Macrobrachium > Macrobrachium nipponense. The sequence goes on along the minus strand of NC_061102.1, from coordinate 33,905,307 downwards.
CAAGGAAAACAAACCTTTCCAGCGAGGAAATGGTCCCCAGCAGGACTCATCCATTCCCTCGCCGAGCAAGTCTCTTTCCTTAGAAAGGCTGAGATCTTTTCTAAGCCTAGCCGCTGACGTTCCTGGGACGGAAACGCTCGAAAAGCCACTGAATCCATCTGAATCCCAGATACACGATGGACTGTGTTGGGGTCAGATGCGACTTTTCGAGGTTGACCAGAAGTCCCAGGGACTTCGCTAAGGCTAAAGTGAACTGCACGTCCTTCAGACACTTCTCTCTCGACGACACTCTGATCAGCCAGTCGTCGAGGTATAGGGAAACTCTTATTCCCGAAGAGTGTAGCCACCTCGCTACATTCTTCATCACCCACTGTGAACACCATCGGAGCCGTGGTCAGTCCGAAGCACATAGCTCTGAACTGCCATACTTTGATGTTCAAGACAAATCTTAGATACTTTCTTGAAAGAGGGTGGATCGGGATGTGGAAGTACGCGTCCTGCAAGTCTAAGGATACCATCCAGTCGCCCGTCTCAAAGCTCCCAGAACAAAAGACTGAGGCGTCTCCATCGTGAATTTGATCTTTTCCACGAAAAGATTGAGCCTGCTCACATCTAGAACTGGACGCCAACCTGACGACTGCTTTGGTACCAGGAAGTTATTCTGTTGTAAAACCTGGAGACTGCAGGTCGCGCGACTTGTTCCACCGCTCTTTTGTCATCATCTGTTGAGAAGATCGAACAAGACTTTCTTCTTTCTCCCCTTGATAGGATGGAGAAAGGTCTCTGGGAGTCGTAGAAAGAGGAGGAAGTTCCAAAAAAGGGGATCTTGTACCCCTGCTCCACGATCTTGAGGGACCAAGAGTCCGTGTCTCTCTCTCTCCGCTCCCGCAAAATACTTCAGTCTGGCTCCGACTGGGTGGTGTCGAAGGACATGCTTTTCACTTGGAAGGCTTTGGCTTAAAAGGAAGCTCTTCCTCGTGAAAACCCTCTCCCGCGAGGAGCTGCTCTCGAGGGGGGAGCCCCACGAAAGGGCTTAACTTTCTTCGGCGGACGAACTGCAGCCGAAGAGGTTGAAGGTACGGCTGACCGTCTAGTAGACTGGGCCAAAAGGTCCTGAGTAGCCTTCTCTTGTAAGCTGTTTCGTCAGGTCCTTAACCAAAGTCTGGGGGAAGAGATGGTTCGAAAGAGGCGAAAACAACAAATCTGCTTTCTGAGCTGGCGTCACCGAACGAGCTGTGAAATTGCACAGCAAAGCTCTCTTTTTTAGTAAAGCTGTTCCAAAGTGAGATACGAGCTCCTCCGAACCATCCCTGACGGCTTTGTCCATACATGCTAACACGTTGGACAGCTCCCCCAGACTAAAGAGATTCTGGGCTTCTCGCTTGCAAATCCAGAACTCCCAAACACCAGTCAAGGAAGTTGAAGACTTCCAGCGTCCTGAGCTGACCCTTCAAAATGATGGTCAGTCTCCGACGCGGTCCAAGTTACCTTGGCAGAGGGTAAAAGCGACCTCCTCTGCAAATCCACAAGGCTGGAGAAATCTCCCTGAGCAGAAGAAGGGATACGAATTCCCACTTCATCTTTGGTTCTATACCAAATGCCCCCTTTTCCACTAAGTCTAGTAGGAGGTAATGCGAAGGTCGTCTTACTTGTCTCTCTCCTTTCGATCATCCAGTCCTGGAGCTTTTGAAAGCACGTTTTGTTGATAGAGAAGTCTTCATCTCTACAAACTCCGGGATTTTCTCAGTTTTAGATGAGGAAAACTGCGAAGGAGGAGACTGGGAGCTGCGGGCTGAAATTTATCTTCAAACGAAGACCGCAAGAGTCGTACGAGGACCTTATAGTCCGAGATAGAAGGGGCTGTAGCAGGTTCCTCTTCAGCCGAATCGGCAGAATTACTTAGCTCTCCTTCTTCTCTAACCGGAAGAGGAGACCGTCTGTCAGGAGAAGGCGTCCTAATGGCGGTCTTGGCTTTATCAAAGGACCCCTATCCTTGATAGATGCAGCCTTAATACGGTCTGTCTTCTTTATGACGCTTACTGCTCGTTGACGGTAGAGCGTCCTGATGAGGACGAGCGTCCTCAGCGTCTTCCGCAGCAGTCTCACCTGCTCGAGAAGCGTCCTTACATTTCTTCGCTGGTACGTACGTGCCTGCACGCAAACTAGCGTCTGGGGGAAAGACTTCTTGATCAGAATCCCCAAAAACATCTTGAAAGGAGGTCTGAACGTCCTGGCGAGCTTCCTGCCAAGCGTCCTGTCTAGCGTCCTGGTGAGCGTCTGCCGAGCGTCCTGTCTAGCGACCTGGCGAGCGTCCTGACGAACGTCTGCCTAGCGTCCTGCCAAGCGTCCTGACGAACGTCCTGCCTAAGCGTCCTGCCCAAGCGTCCTGACGAGCGTCTTGACAAGCGTCCTGACGAGCGTCTTGCGCAACGTCCTGCCTAACGTCCTCGTACAGAGCGTCCTCCTCAAAAGCGTCCTGACGTAACGTCCTTCTAGCGGACGTAACGAGATCTACGAATCGCCGAAGGAGAAGCGATCGGCGAACGAGACGAAGTCGGAGAAGGCGAAGGAGACTGCTTAGTCCTCTTGACAGGCAGTCTAAGGTCCTTCCTTCGCTTAGGCTCGACTGCTGTGGGCGAGTCCTCTGAGCCATAAGCGAGGGATAGTTGTTCTGAAGGGACAAAAGAATGTTCTTCGTCGGGGAAGAATGAGCAGAGGAAGCAGGACTGATCCTGTGAGAAGACGAGGGGCGAGGGGACGCCTCTTCCTTCTCACAGGTACAGCTACCTGTTTCTCAGGTGTACGCGCCTGTGCACGCAACCTAGCGTCCTCATCGGAGGAAATCCTACCTCTCTTCTGAGGCGGAAAGACATCATAAGCGTCTTCCGACGAAAGCGGCGAAAGAGGACGTGAAGCGTCCTCCGCAATAAACGTCCTCTTTAACGGACGAGAGTCTCTCCGAGCGCTCCACCCCTTGCGCGGGGAGGACGCTTCGGAGGACGAGAAGCACTCTTTCAGGACGCGTGCTCGTGCACGGTCCTTGGCAGCTGGGTCTTTGCTACATGGTCTGCCGAAGGGACGCCAGATCGGTGGGAAGCCCCGTAACCCTCTTGCGGCTTTCGACATACCTCCTCCCTGGGTCTTGGGAGTCTGATAGAGGTCTAGGCCTAGAGGCATTATGGGGCCGATCTGACGCCCCTCCACAACACTGGGGGCACGATCACACACTTGCACCGAGGCCAGTTTCTAAGGCTTTCACTTTGTTCTCCAGAGTGCGAAGAGACTCCAAAATCATAGAGAGAGCATTCGCTTCTCCTGACACAGAATCAGAGCCCGAAGGCAACACAGGTTTAGGGGTTGTTGAAACACTACAGGTGTTAGTGCAGGAGAGATGTTAGTCTTACCTTTGGAAGAACCACTCCTTGAGGAAGACCTCCTGATCCTATCGCGCTCCAATTTAAGGCGATAGGACTCATATACTCTCCATTCATCATCAGTCAATTTCTCACATCATTACACCGATGATCAATCAAACAATTAAGCCCCCTACAACTCATACATACTGTGTGGGGGTCTACCGATGCTTTCGGTAGCCTCACCTTACAATCAGCCCTCACACACACTCCTGAAACTCACAAAAAACACTTGATCCAGACATATCTTAAAGAGAAAAGTCAATCCAAAATCAAAAAACGGTCCACTATCGCGCATGCCAATTCAACAATCAATTCAATACCAAAAAAATCAATCAGATACTTAAAAGCGAGTCAATTTCCAAAAAATGTTATTGTTATTATACAAATTAAGTTTGTTCATACTTACCTGGCAGACATATATATATAGCGTATTTTCTGACGTACCGACAGAAATTTCAAAACTCGACGGCACACGGCAGTGGGCGGCCAGGTGGTAGTACCCATTTCCCGCCGCTGGGAGGCGGATACTCAGGAAACCATTCCCATTTTTCCTATTCATATTTTTATTAATGCCTCTGTTCTCCTGAGGGGAGGAGGGCGGGCACTTTAATTATATATATCTGCCAGGTAAGTATGAACAAACTTAATTGTATAATAACAATAACATTTTGTTCATGCCACTTACCTGACAGATATATATATAGCTGAATCACACCTTCGGATGGTGGGAACAGACAGAATAGGATTTTTTGGGAAACTAACAATAAGTAGATGATATACATCTTGGTTCCTTACCTGTTTGCAAAGTAGACTGTGATTACTGTCACGTAAGGCTGCTTTTGCTTAATTACAGAGTTGCCAGCCAGGTGGAGACCTGTAGTGCTGGTGCGCTCTGGATGATCTGTCAACGGCGTGCGAGACCCCTCAGCGTGGACAAGATCATCGAGGCCATACAAATGAGGGCAACGAAGCAACTGACCACCACCTGACCAACTATACACAAACCCCTTAAACTAGCTAATGGATGGGAGATCTTCACATAAGACTCACCACAACCTAAAAACACAACCACCTAACTTAACCTAACTAAGGAATAGGGAAAGAGCTACTTCCGGACCCCAATACTGTGTCCGCAGAAACGTATGGCCCCAGTGCATTGCAATCGTCATAGATCGTTCTCACATCCCTTAGGTAATGTGAGGCGAAGACGGAGTTGCTCCTCCAAAAGGTACAATCGAGGATGTCCTTGATTGACATGTTCTTTTGGAAGGCAAGAGAGGTAGCGACGGCTCGTACTTCGTGCGCTTTTATCGGAAGAGGCTCCAAATCAGTCTTCTGGAAAGATGAATGAGCTCCCGAATGGTGTCCCTTAGAAAGAAAGCCACTGCATTCTTTGATAAAGGTAAACTCTGGCCTCTTCACAGAGCACCAGAGGTTACCTGAGGGACCTCTAACCTCTTTAGTTCTATGCACGTAGAACTTGAGAGCCCTTACCGGGCAAAGGACTCTCTCTGGTTCTTGGCCCACCAGACTTGACATACCTTTGATTTCAAAAGTCTTCGGCCAAGGGTTCGAAGGATTTTCATTCTTTGCCAAGAAAGATGGGTTCAACGAGCAGACAGCATTGTCCCCTTTGAAGCCCATTAACTTGCTAAACGCTTGAATTTCACTAACTCTCTAGCCGTCGCAAGAGAAGTTAGGAAAAGAGCCATTCCTTGTCAGATTCCGAAGAGACGCTGTCTGAAGCGGTTCGAAAGAGTTTGACATAAGGAATTTCAGGACTACATCCAGATTCCATGAAGGTGGTCTCATTTGCGGCACCTTCGAGGTCTCGAAAGACTTCAAAAGGTCATGAATATCCTTGTTGTCAGACAGGTCTAGGCCTCTGTGCCTAAAAACCGCTGACAACATGCTTCTATATCCCTTGATTGTAGGGACCGCTAATTTCTGCACATTTCTGAGAAATAGCAGAAAATCAGCTATCTGGTTCACAGAGGTCGAGGAAGAGGAAAAACTCCTTCCTTTTTGCACCATGCCCTGAAGGAAGCCCACTTCGACTGGTAAACAGCTCTTGTGGAAGCACGTCTCGCATGTGCGATTGCTCTCGCAGCTGCCTTCGAAAAACCTCTCGCTCTGGCCAACTTTTCGATAGTCTGAACGCAGTCAGACTCAGAGCGGAGAGGTTTTTGTGAAACCTTTCGAAGTGCGGCTGTTTGAGTAGATCTTTCCTCCAGGGCAATGTCCTTGGAAAGTCTACCAGGAAAGACATGACCTCTGTGAACCAATCTCTTGCTGGCCACATCGGAGCGATCAGGGTTAGCCTTGTCCCTTCCGAGGCCGCAAACTTCCTCATGACCTTCCCCCAGAATCTTGAATGGTGGGAAGGCATAAAGGTCCAGGCCCGTCCAATTCCACAGCAACGCATCCACCGCGATTGCCTCTGGATCCAGGACCGGGGAGCAGTAAAGAGGAAGTCTCTTGTTCCTTGACGTTGCGAACAAGTCTACCAGTGGACGTCCCCACAGCGTCCATAGGTCTCGACAAACGTCGTGCAAGGTCCATTCCGTCGGAAGGACTTGGTCCCGACGACTGAGAAGGTCTGCCCTGACGTTTTGCACACCTGCAATGAATCTCGTCAGGATCGTTACCTGTTTCCTTTTCGCCCACAGCAGAATCTCTCTCGCTAGGGAGTACAACGTCCTGGAGTGTGTACCTCCCTGGTTCTTTAAATAAGCGAGTGCTGTGGGTATTGTCGAGTTTATCTGAACAAACTTGTTCTTCAAACTCTTCTCGAAGAAACTGCAGGGACAGAAATACTGCTGACCAGTTCTTTTACATTTATATGCCAGGCTACCTGTTTCCCCTCTCCAGGAGCCTGACACTTCCTTCCCCCCTAGTGTTGCTCCCCATCCTGTGATGGAAGCGTCTGAAAATAACACTAGGTCTGGGCTCAAAAAGACTTAAGGACACACCCTCTTGCAGCTTCTGAGGGTCCAACCACCATCTTAGGTGGTTCTTGATCGAAATCGATATCCTCAATACTGCATCGAGATCGTCTTTTGCCTTCCACTCGTCTGCCAAGAAGAATTGTAGAGGCCTGATGTGCAGTCTTCCCAAGGAAACGAACTTTTCCAGCGAGGAAATGGTCCCCAGCAGACTCATCCATTCCCTCGCCGAGCAAGTCTCCCTCCTTAGAAAGGCTGAGATCTTTTCTAAGCCTAGCTGCTGACGTTCCTGGGACGGAAACGCTCGAAAAGCCACTGAATCCATCTGAATCCCCAGATACACGATGGACTGTGTTGGGGTCAGATGCGGACTTTGCGGGTTGACCAGAAGTCCCAGGGACTTCGCTAAGGCTAAAGTGAACTGCAAGTCCTTCGACACTTCTCTCTCGACGACGCACCCTGATCAGCCAGTCGTAGGAGGTATAGGGAAACTCTTATTCCCGAAGAGTGTAGCCATCTCGCTACGTTCTTCATCACACTGTGAACACCATCGGAGCCGTGGTCAGTCCGAAGCACATCGCTCTGAACTGCAAACTTTGTTGTTCAAGACAAATCTTAGATATTTTCTGAAAGAGGGTGGATCGGGAGTGGAAGTACGCGTCCTGCAAGTCCAAGGATACCATCCAGTCGCCCGGTCTCAAGGCTCCCAGAACAGAATGAGGCGTCTCCATGTGAATTTTATCTTTTCCACGAAAAAGATTGAGCCTGCTTACATCTAGAACTGGACGCCACCCTGACGACTGCTTTGGCACTAGGAAGATTCTGTTGTAGAAACCTGGCGACCGCAGGTCCGCGACTTGTTCCACCGCTCTTTTGTCGATCATCTGTTGAAGGAGATCGACAAGACTTTCTTCTTTTCTCCTTGGTAGGATGGAGAAAGGTCTCTGGGAGTCGTAGAAAGAGGAGGAAGATCTAAAAAGGGGATCTTGTACCCCTGCTCCACGATCTTGAGGGACCAAGAGTCCGTGTCTCTCTCTCTCCACGCTCCCGCAAAATACTTCAGTCTGGCTCCGACTGGTGTCTGAAGGACATGCTTTTCACTTGGAAGGCTTTGGTTTAAGAGAAGCTCTTCCTCGTGAAAACCCTCGCCCTCGAGGAGCTGCTCTCGAGGGGGGAGCCACGAAAGGGCTTACTTTCTTCGGCGGACGAACTGCAGCCGAAGATGTTGAAGGTCCGGCCGACCGTCTTGTAGACTGGGCCAAAAAGATCCTGAGTAGCCTTCTCTTGTAGGCTGTTCGTTAGGTCCTTTACCAAAGTCTGAGGGAAGAGATGGTTCGAAAGAGGCGAAAACAACAAGTCCGCTTTCTGAGCTGGCGTCACTGACCGAGCTGTGAAGTTGCCACAGCAAAGCTCTCTTTTTAAACAAAGCTGTCCCAAAGTGAGACACTAGCTCTTCCGAACCATCCCTGACGGCTTTGTACCATACATGCTAAACACGCTGGACAGCTCCCCCAGACTAAGAGATTCTGGGCTTCTCGCTTGTAAATCCAGAAACTCCAAGCACCAATCAAGGAAGTTGAAGACTTCCAGCGTCCTAAGCAGACCTTTCAGATGATGGTCTGTCTCCGACGCGGTCCAAGTTACCTTGGCAGAGGGTAAAACTGACCTCCTCTGTAAGTCTACCAGGCTGGAGAAATCCCCTTGAGCCGACGAAGGGATACGAACTCCACTTCGTCCTTGGTCTTATACCAAATGCCTCCTTTACCACTAAGTCTAGTAGGAGGCAAGGCGAAGGTCGTCTTGCCTTGGTCTCTCCTTCTTAACATCCAGTCCTGGAGCTTCTTGAAAGCACGTTTCGTCGATAGAGAAGTCTTCATCTCTACGAACTCCGGGATTTTCCCCGTTTTCGATGAAGAAAACTGTGAAGGAGGAGACTTGGGAGCTGCGGGCTGAAATTTGTCCTCAAAAGAAGACCGCAAAAGCTCTGACTAGGACTTTGTAATCCGAGGTAGGAAGGGGCTGTAGGCAGGTTCATCTTCACCCGACTCAGACCGAAACTACACAGTTCTTCCTTCTTCTCTCAACGGAAGAGGAGAACGTCTGTCAGGCGAAGGCGTCCTATTGCGGTTTCTTGGCAAGATCAAAGGACCCCTCTCCTTGCAAGCTGCAGCCTTTTCATGCTGTCTTCTTTCTGACGCTTACTGCTCGCTGATGGAAGAGCGTCCTGAGGCGGACGAGCGTCTTCCGCGGCAGTCCCACCTGCCCGAGAAGCGTCTTTACCTCTCTTCGCTGGCATACGTGCCTGAGCGCGTAACAAAGTGTCTGGGGGTAAAAATTCTTGTTCAGAATCCCCGAAAGCGTCTTGAAAGGAGGCCTGAGCGTCCTGGCGAACTTCCTGCCAAGCGTCCTGTCTAGCGTCCTGGAGAACGGCCTGCCGATCGTCCTGTGTAGCGTCCTGGCGAGCGTCCTGACGAACGTCCTGCCTAGCGTCCTGCCAAGCGTCCTGACAAACGTCCTGCCGAGCGTCCTGACGAACGTCCTGCCTAGCGTCCTGCCAAGCGTCCTGACGAACGTCCTGCCGAGCGTCCTGACGAACGTCCTGCCTAGCGCGAGCGTCCCGACAAGCATCTTGCCGAACGTCCTGCCGAGTGTCCTGTCGTAACGTCCTTCTATAAGACGAACGAGATCGGCGAATCGCTGAAGGAGAAGCTATCGGCGAACGAGACGCAGGGGGCGAAGACAACGGAGACTGCTTAGTCCTCTTTACAGGCAGTCTAAGGTCCTTCCTCCGCTTAGGCTCGACTGCTGGGCAAGTCCTCCGAGACCATAAGCGAGGATAGCTGGTCCTGAAGGGACAAAAAAAATGTTCTTCGTTGGAGAAGAATGAAGACGAGGAAGCAGGACTGGTCCTGTGAGAAGACGAGGGGCGAGGGGACGCTCCTTCCTTCTCAAAGGAACAGCTACTGTTTCTCAGGTGTACGCGCCTGTGCGCGCAACCTAGCGTCCTCATCGGAGGAGATCCTACCTCTCTTCTGAGGCGGAAAGACATCATACGCGTCTTCCGACGAAAGCGGCGAAAGAGGACGTGAAGCGTCCTCCGCAAGAAACGTCCTCTTTAACGGACGAGAGTCTCTCCGAGCGCTCCACCCCTTGCGCGGGGAGGACGCTTCGGAGGACGAAAAGCAATCCTTCAAGACGCGTGCTCGTGCACGGTCCTTGGCAGCCTGGGTCTTTGCTACATGGTCTGCCGAAGGGACGCCAGATCGGTGGGAAGCCCCCGTAACCCTCTTGCGGCTTTCGACATACGTCCTCCCTGGGTCTTGGGAGTCTGATAGAGGTCTAGGCCTAGAGGCATTATGGGGCCGATCTGACGCCCCCTCCACAACACTGGGGGCACGATCACACACTTGCACCGAGCCAGTTTCCAAGGCTTTCACTTTGGTCTCCAGAGTGCGAAGGGACTCCAAAATCATAGAGAGAGCATCCGCTCCTCCCGACACAGAATCAGAGCCCGAAGGCAACACAGGTTTAGGGGTTGTAAACACTACAGGTGTTAGTGCAGGAGAAACGTTAGTCTTACCTTTGGAAGAACTCCTTGAGGAAGACCTCCTGATCCTATCGCGCTCCAATTTCAGGCGATAGGACTCATATGCTCTCCATTCATCATCAGTCAAACTCTCACATTCCTTGCACCGATGATCAATCAAACAATGAAGTCCCCTACAACTCATACATACTGTGTGGGGGTCTACCGATGCTTTCGGTAGCCTCACCTTACAATCAGCACTCACACACACTCTGAAAGTCACACCACTTGATCCAGACATATCTTATAGAGAAAAGTCAATCCAAAATCAAAAAACGGTCCACTATCGCGCATGCCAATTCCACAATCCAATTCAATACCAACAAAATCAATCAGATACTTAGAAACGAGTCAAATTCCAAAAAATCCTGAGCAGAGGTCTGTAAACAGATGTTTACCGACCGGCGACAGAAAAAATATGAATAGAAAATGGGAATGGTTCCTGATATCCGCCTCCCAGCGGCGGGAATGGGTACTACCACCTGGCCGCCCACTGCGTGTGCGCGAGTTTGAAATTTCTGTCGGACGTCAGAAAATACAGCTATATATATATATCTGTCAGGTAAGTGGCATGAACAAAATCCTGAGCAGAGGTCTGTAACAGATGTTTACCGACCGGCGACAGAAAAAAATATGAATAGAAAATGGAATGGTTCCTGATATCCGCCTCCCAGCGGCGGGAATGGGTACTACCACCTGGCCGCCCACTGCGTGTGCCCGCGAGTTTTGAAATTTCTGTCGGACGTCAGAAAATACAGCTATATATATATCTGTCAGGTAAGTGGCATGAACAAAAAAATGACAATTTGTCCAAAATTGCATTTTTCCTAACATACAAACCTGAGGTCCTTTTACAATAGGAAGGTACTAGCGCAGCTGGATAGGTCGTAAGCTTTCGAACAGGGGTTCGGTAGTTAACTGCTTGTCCGACAGCGCGCGCGCGCTGACTGGGAGGTAAACAATCACTTTTGCTTTTGGCCCAAGCAAAAACTGCAGAGTGAGGGGTGGCATGAGGTGGGGACTATGTGTAAAAGGACCTCAGGTTTGTATAGTTAGGAGAAAAATGCAATTTTGGACAAATTGTCAATTTGTTCCGACACGGCATACAAACCTTCGGTCCTTTTACAATAGGAAGACTCACTTCTTGGTGGGGGAGGAATCCGAGTCTTTTGTGAACAGACTGGTGTTCGCCCAACCTTGGAAGCCTCCCTGGTCGTAAGAGCGAGGGAGGGATCCAAGCCTCTGTCCGATTGTCATCGGGGTGTGCACCGCAGGATCAATGGTCAGACCTCTGGACCAGAGTACTAAGAGAGAGGCATGCGTATCTCTTCGTACCAGCAATGTAAGAACTTGTTCCTGTACAGGAGCAAATATAAAGTCATGGGTTTGACTCTTGTAGGCAATCCACTTCCCCCCCTTGTAGAAGGAAGTGGTGGATATTCTGCTCCTATCCCTAGTGAAAGGGATAGGATGGGGCTCTGTCATATAGCTCACCTGCATCTCGTCCTCATCCAGCGTAGTGACGACCATGGCCCTCTGCCCACAGGTAGAGGGGAAGGAAAAGATGGAAGAGAGAGCCAGTCACTCACTCACTCACACATCCATCCACACAGTCACACCGGACTCGATGCTGTTCAGCCTGCGAGGGTCTGGGTTAGCTACACAACTTGTTGAGCAGCCACACGGGTCCCAAGGAAAATGTATCCAAGGACCTGTGGGCAATATCCCGAAGGTAGAAGGACGTAAAGGTAGTCTGGTTAGACCAGACCCTGCCTTCAGGACCTGCGCCACGGAGAAGTTCTTACGGAACGCCAACGACGGGCCAATACTTCTGACTTCGTGAGCTCTCGGACGGGACGTACGGATGTCGTCACTACCATCAGCCTCATACGCCCTCCTGATGACCTCACGCAGCCAGAAAGAAAGTGTGTTTTTGGATACTTCTTTCTTGGTGACCCCGGTGCTAACGAAGAGGCGTCGACACTCAGGCCTGAGGTGTCGAGTTCTCTTCAGATAGCGCCGTAGCGCCCATCACAGGACAAAGCAGCATCTCATCCGCATCATTATCGGTTGAAGTCCATTAGGGAGGGAATCGTGAATGACTCGAACCTGTCGTAGGGACCGACGGTTTCTGAGTCTTCGCAACGAAGTTCGGGACGAAATCGAGCGTCACGGATCCCCATCCCCTGGAGTGTCGTACATCATAGGAAAGACCATGAAGTTCCCCTACTCTCTTCGCCGATGCCAGGGCCAGCAAGAAGAGGGTCTTGAGGGTCAGATCCCTGTCTGACGACTCCCGGAGTGGCTCGAACGGCGTTCGAGTCAGACTCCTAAGGACGAGAGTCACATCCCACGCAGGGGCATGAGTTCCCTGGGTGGGCAAGACCTTTCGAAGCTCCTCATAAGCAAGGAGATCTCGAACGAGTTCGAGATGTCCAAACCCTCTCAGTTTCAGGACGAGCGCCAAGGCAGCTCTGTATCCCTTTGACTGTGGGGACTGAGAGGAGCTTCTCTCGGCGAAGAAAAAACGAGGAAATCCGCTACCTGCTGAAGAGTGGCTCTGAGAGGAGATAGACCCCGTCTACGACACCAACCACAGAAGACGGCCCACTTCCCCTGGTACACAGCTGCAGAGGAACTGACGGACGTTTCCAGCCATCTCTGTTGCTGCGCTACGAGAAAAGCCTCTCGTTCGCAAGAGATGGTGGATAACAGCCAGCCGTGAAGACGTAGGGGGACTGGACTGCTCGGTGGTACGCTCGACGTGTGGCTGGGCGAGAAGGTTGTGCCAAGGGGGAATCTCTCTCGGTTCTCCTGCGAGAAGAGCCAGCAGGTCCGGATACCAAATGGCCTGTGGCCACTTGGGAGCCACCAGGATCATCTGAGATTCGGGGTGACCAGTGCTCGACTGATCACCTTGTGAATCAGGCTGAACGGGGGAAAGGCATAGGCGAAGAGGTTGTCCCACGGGTGTTGAAGAGCGTCCTCTGCAGCTGCCCATGGGTCCGGCACGGCCGAGAAGAACACCTGGAGCTTCCTGTTGTGCCGGGTGGCGAACAGATCCACGACTGGTCGCCCCCACAGGTCGAAGAGCCTTTCCGCCACGTCCTGGTGTAGAGACCATTCGGTCCCTATCACCTGATCCCGACGGCTGAGCGTGTCTGCTACTACATTCCTCTTCCCTGGAATGTAGCGTGCCGACAGCTCTATTGAGTGTGCTTGAGCCCACTCGTGCACCTGCCGAGTCAACTGGTACAACGGGAGAGACTACTAGGCCCCCCCTGTTTGTTGACGTAAGCCACCACCGTGGTGTTGTCGCACATCAACACCACTGAGTGTCCCATCAAGCGGTCCTGAAACTCTTGGAGAGCGAGAAACGCTTGCCTTGAGTTCCAGTACATTGATGTGAAGGTGCTTGTCGTTCTCGTCCCACACTCTGAAGTCAGCAACTCCTCCAGGTGTGCGCCCCATCCCTCGGTCGATGCGTCTGAGAACAGCTGCATGTCCGGGGGGGGAGTGCGCAGAGGCACTCCTCTTAAGAGGTTCCTGTCGTCCAGCCACCAGGCTAGGTCCTGCCTCACCTCCTGTGTCAGTGACACTGGAAAGCTCTTGGGGGATCCGTCGCCTGCGCCACCAACTCTCCTTTAGTCTCCACTGAAGAGGGACGCAGGTGAAGACGCCCGTGAGGGACTAACTTCTCGAGCGACGGACAGGTGTCCGATCACGACTTGCCATCGCTGAGCTACCTGTTCCTGCCGAGACAGGAACTGGTTGGCTGCCTCCCTGAATCTGCTGATCCGCGAGTCTGCGGGGAAGACTCGCCCTGCTACCGTGTCGATCAGCATACCCAGGTACTTCATCCTCTGCTTGGGCTCGAGATCGGACTTCTCGAAGTTCACACGATCCCCAGATCGCGGACCAGAACTCGAGCAGTCGATCCCTGTCCTGTAGCAACTGCGAGCGGGAGCTCGCCAGGACTAACCAATCGTCGAGATACCTCATCAGACGTATCCCGTGCGAATGGGCCCAAGCAGACACCAGAGTGAACACTCGCGTGAAACACCTGTGTGGGGCAGTTGAGAGACCGAAGCACAGTGCCCTGAACTGGTACACCGTCCCGTCGAGGATGAAGCGGAGGTACTTTCTGGAGGACTGATGAATGGGTATTTGGAAATACGCATCCTTCAAGTCCACTGAAAGCATGAAATCGTTCTCCATGATGGAGTCGAGCACTGAGCGTGCCGTCTCCATCGTGAACCGGGTCTGGCGAACAAAACCGGTTCAGGGGAGAGAGATCTATCACCGGGCGCCAGCCTCCCGTAGACTTTTCCACCAGGAAGAGTCGACTGTAAAAGCCCGGTGACTGATCCGTTGACGATCTCTACAGTCCTCTTGCTCAGCAATGGTCTTTATCTCCTGTCTCAGTGCTACGTCCTTCGATGACCCTGGAACGTACGACTGCTGTTGGACCGGGTTGGAGGTGAGGGGTGGCCGAGATTCGAAGGGTAATAGATATCCCTCCCGAAGGACATCTACAATCCAGGTCTCGGCGCCGTAGCGCTGCAAGTTGCCCAATGGCTGGCCAGGCACCCCCCCACTTCCGGCAGCAGGTGAGGGGGAACGCCGTCCCTAGCGTTTCCCCCCTTTCTTCGACTTCTTCCCAGAGCCTCCACGGGATGAGGAGGGCTGGGAGGAGGGCTGGTTACGGCTCCCCTTGCCAGAAGTCGAAGAAGACAGAGTCATTCCCCGGGGCTTCGACGCAGCAACCGTCTTAGCCGCCGAGGAAGCGCTAGCCAAGCTCTTAGACTTGGCCGCAGTCCGAGGATGCCCAGAAGCCTTCGAGACTGCTGGTGAACCAGACGGTCACTGTCGTCAGTGCGCGTCTGTCCAACGCAGCGTCCACCATCTCTCCTGGGAAGAGAGACGTGGAACTCCGTAGAGGTCCGTTTCGAAGTCCCAACGCCGCTTCACGCCCGGCCGCCCTGGAAACCAGAGTAAGGACAGCGTCCCTTCGTCGGAGAACCAGGTTGGCCCACAGGTTCACCGTCTGGTGGGCAAGGAAGGAGATGGCTCTTCCCCCAGACTGGCAAATTCTCCTGAAAGCCGAGTCATCTTCGGGAGAAATTCCCCCTGAGTTGGCTGCGACCTTAGATACTGTGAGGGACCACAGATCTAGCCAGGAGACGGCCTGGAAAGCTGCCATGGCGGTAGATTCCAGGCCGAGTGCCTCTTGCTGCGAGAACCACAGGTTCTCGGACAGGAGCTGCTGCAGAGACACACCCGGAGTCAGCCTGGCTAACTCCGGGTTCACCTGTTTGGGCGGCATCGGGTCTTCAGATGGCACGTAAAACCGCCGCTGTCGTAGCAGAGGAGGTGGAAGCAGCTTGCTCGACTGCCAGACTTGAGCGAAACCGTCTTGTCCGGAGACAAGCGATTCAACCTGGTCCAGCACTGAGTCCGCAAGCTCCGAACGCGGCAAACCCACCGTCGGTCTGGGTTCCCTCTTCGGGCCCCAGAACGACTCGAGCCGGGACGTGGGCTCGGATGGTGGGAGCGGCGATCCTTCCCCGAGGTCGTTGTGCTGACGAATCAGCGCAATAACCTCGGCAAAGTTCCTCTGGATCTCAGGAGTGACTGCATCCTGCGGAGTGGGACCGTCCAGTCCCTCAAACAGGAGCACCTCCCGAGACCCTCCTCCCTCAAGGAGAGGAGCAGCGACAGCCCCCTCTCGGTCTCCTCCAACCACCTGTGCGTACGACCTGGCTGGTCCGAGAACCGAGCCTGGTGCGTACGACGCGGTGGCGGATCCTGAGGGGCGCACCCCCTCACGATCACTCCTCAATACCTCGCCCCTCCCGGTGTAACCCGAGGAGGTTGAAGGTATGGGAGAGGAAGACCTGACGCTCTCTCCTCGCTCGCTGGTAGAACCAGCGGGCTTGGAGGACTGCAGGCGATCGCCAACCCGCGGTGGGCGATCGAGCTGCAGACCTAGTCGAGCCGTCTCGCAGTGGAGAACGGCTGGACCGAGAACAGCGGCACCGGGTCTCGTGTGTCAGAGGAGCTGGTGCATGGTCGCCGTACCCGATCGCTCTCTGTGAGAGCGACGGTCAGGCGACCGGCGAGCTCCACTGTCACGGTGAGATCGGTGCGTATCCTCACGGTGCGTCAGTTCGCTGGTACCAGCCGTGGCTGGTGCCGGCGAACGGAACGGGGGGACCTCTTCCCAGCCTCAGCCCGTGGCCGGTCATGGACCGTCACGTCCGCCCGGGTAGCCAGCTGCTCGCCGCGAGAGCGAGAGCTGGCCTGGTGAGAGTCGCGTGAGCGGCTGTCACCAGTCTTCCGCTCCGTGCCGTGAACCTGACGCTGAGCGGACTCAGAGGTCTGGTTCCTGGCTGCACGGTCGCTGGTAGGCGACCGTACACTCGGTACCTCTCGCGAACGAGCGGCCGAGCCGGACCCTGCTGCTGTGGCCGAACCACTGACAGCAGGTGAGGAAGTGCCGGTGTTAGCCGGCACCCCTCTGGTCCCCGTAGTCTTCTTCCTTGCGGGGGAAGAGACGGGTCTTGCTCCCAAAGGAGCAGGGCGACCAGCGAAGAAAACCCCCCGTCTCACCAGAGCGAGACGGGCCCTTAGAAGTTCCCGAAGGAGACTTCTTAGGGGGGGGGGAGGCGACCTTCTTCTTCTTCGGCGGGGAGCCTTAGAAGAAGAAGGGGAAGAGGCGGCAGACGACGACGACGACGAAGAAGACGATGAAGACGACGACGACACCTTCCTCCTCTTCTTCTTCTTCTTCGTCAACCTCCTCAGGACCGACGTCAGATCTGTCATCCAGGACGGAGCCGGGGCTGCTGTTGCCGAAGCAACAGGGCCCGGACGTACCTGTACCGAACAGACCAGCATCGGGAGCAGCAGCGGCCGCCAGGAACGGGAACAACATCAGCAGGTGCGAGCATCACAGGAACGGCAGACGAGACAGCAGGAGCAGGTACAGGTACAGCAGCGGTGGTCACGGCAGGTACGGCAGAAGACTGTGTGGGCGGTACAGGTGGTCGAACCAGCGGCACAGACATCCTAGGTACCGGTGGGAGGTCCAGGGGCGAGCTCTCGGGCACATGAAAGTCCGGTCGCGGCAGCACGGGCAAACCCAGGTGGCGGCATCACACTCCCCCGAGTTACGGCGACTGGCCCCTGCACCGATGTAGTGGGTGTACAGAGACCGCGTGCTGGGTGTACACCAGGTGAGGAGGTGAAGCATAGCCAGGGGTTGTAAGGTCGTGGTGGTGGTCGTGACCGTTGCATGGGTGACCGCCACGGAGCCAGCGAGATGATAGAGCAGCCCCTGGACACTCGGCACGCCCTGCAGCCCCAACGATGCCCACACCTGTCCGAGGTCATCCTTCGCGGCAACCGCACTGAGGAGGCAAAAGTCGGGTGATTAGCAGGATCCTCTACCCGTTCGCGCGAAGACGAACGGATAGAGGACCCAGAGTACAACTCTACGTCAGGGTATCTAGCGCCCTCCTCCACAACTCGACACGTCAGGAGAGGAGAAGGACCTAGACACCCCCCCCGAAGGGGGGAAGGCGCGAGACGTGGAAGTTGAGCGGGCGGCAGGAAAGAAGACGAAGTGTCCGTCACCAAAGGAGTCGCGGGAGAAGCTTTCCGACGACTCCTTTGCAGGCCTTCGCTTCTTCCTGCCCATCATACAAAAGTCCACTGCGCCTCCGACCAAATCAAATACACACATCACAGGGCTCGGCTCGGGTGCATTCGCGACCCCCAACACCGAGCACATAAAATATGAGGGTCAATCTCCGGGAACGATCTGAACTTCCCGCATTTACGCCCTTCGATACCCGGGCAAAGTCTCCTCCGTGGGGTAGCGAGGCGAGGAGATTCCATCATAATCAATAATTGAACAAGGCAGCAATTAATATGAAAAAAGAGAATAATTGTACTTACAATAACTCTTTCACACACAATTACAACCAAATACTCAGAAAGCAAACGACGAGAAGCGGGCAGAGAGCGTCGAACAACACGTCCATCCACTGCGAGGGCCGAAAGCAAAAGTGATTTGTTTACCTCCCAGTCGCGCGCGCGCGCCTGTCGGACAAGCAGTTAACTACCGAACCCCTTGTTCGAAAGCTTACGACCTATCCAGCTGCCGCTAGTACCTTCCTATTGTAAAAGGACCGAAGGTTTGTATGCCGTGTCGGAACAAATAATTTTTCGACAAAATTACTTTTGTTCGACTAAGTACAAACCGTCGGTTGTCTAACAAAAGGAGACTCGAACAAATGAGGATGGGAAGGTGAGTGACCTGAATGTACCCTTTGAAGAGCCGCCCAATAACTTCACACGACCTGATGTTAACCCAGACCCCCTACTCCTCATGACACTTTACACGGTAAGGATTCAATAGGGGAGAACCCAAGGGGCTCCGGCTGTTGTCCTAACCTATGGTACTAATACTCACTCAGAGAGCTGTTCCTGAAGGATTCTTAGCCATCATTCTACTCTCCAGGTAAGTCAGTAGTGGCCAAGTCGTGTCATGGACAGTACAGTCATACGTAGGATATTACCAGGAAAACTCACTCATACCCCTTACATTCGGCCAGACTTAGGCGGGAATTGCTGGGAGTGTGTGTGTGTGTGTATTTCCAAATTGAGGTACGCAGTGCGGGTGACCAACGCCTAGAGGATCTCTTGGGCTGCGACAATGGGGCCCAGAGAGAACACTTCTAGAGATTTGAAACGTAACTTCTCGTAGGTAGAAGGAGGTGAAGGTGGTTTGACTCTTCCAGGTGCCTGCTCTCAATACCTGACCCACTGAGAGGTTCTTCCTGAAGAGCATAGAGGAGCCTATGCCCCTAACTTCGTGAGCCCTCACCTTTGGCATTGGTACTTCCTTGTTTTCGTAGGCCCTTCTTATAAACCTGTCTGATCCAGAAGGAGATGGTATTCTTAGCCACCTCTTTTCGGATGCTTGCCCGTGGCCACGAACAGCCGTTTGATAGCCGGTCTGAACTGTCTCGTCCTCTTGAGGTAGGCTTTCATGGCTCTGACGGGCATAGAATCAGTTCCTCTTTGTCAAAAGCCGGTAAAATCCCCCAAAATCCCCCAAGGAAGGAATGGTAAAAGAGGACATCTCCTCTGGCTTGTATGGGTCTTGAGTCTTGGCTACAAAGCCAGGGACAAACGAGAACCCATCTCCCTCCAACGCCTGGTGTGTGACACTTCGTAGGACAGCGCGTGTAGTTCGCTGACCCTCTTCGAAGATGCCAGGGCTAAGAGGAAAAGGGTCTTCAAGGTGAGGTTCTTCAAGGAAGCTGAATGTAAGGGCTCATAGGGAGGACCTCTCAAGGATTCCAGGACTAAGGCTACATCCCAGTGGGGAGTCCGTAGCTCTCTCGGGGGACAGGTCTTCCTAAAGTGCTTGAAGAGCAACAAAAATTTCTGGAGATGCAGCGAGGTCCATGCCTTTCAACGCGAATACTTGATTTAAAGCCGCTCTATAACCCTCCACTGCCGATATGGATAGTCGTTATCCTTCCTGAGGTGGTGGAAAAAACTCGCTAGTTGAGGGATGGTGGCCTCGTATGGGGCAATGCCTTTATCTTGACACCAATCTTGAAACCGTCGCCACTTTCCCTGGTACAATCTGCCTGAGGAAGGTTTCACAGGATTGGCCATGGCCTCAGCTAACTGCCTGGAAAAACCTCTATCGCGGAGGATTTTGATGACAGTCTGAAACCCGTGTAAGCGGAGGGCCGACGGATTTGGGTGTAGGCATCCGTTGTTGGGTTGGGCGAGGAGATCTATTCTGTCTGGTAGGCTTACCGGGTCCTCTAACTGAAGATCCAGCACTTCTGGGAACCAGGGGGCTTCCGGCCACCAAGGAGCTACTAAGGTTACTCGCAGGTTCTGCGAGTAGCGAATCTCTGAAGGATCTTCTGGAGGAGGGGGAAAGGCGGAAAGGCGTAAGCGTCCAGGTTCTTCCAATCTTGCAGGAGGGCATCCTCCCCCGCTGCCTGCGGGTCTGGGAGTGGGGAGAAGAACACTGGCAGTTTTCTGTTCCATGCGGTGGCAAAGAGGTCTATCGACGGAGAGCCCCACCTCTTTATCAGGCCATCTGCTACTTCTTGATGGAGGGACCACTCTGTGTTGATTATCTGTTCCCCTCCTGCTCAGATGTCCGCCCAAACATTTTTCTTGCCTGGAATAATATCTTGCCTTGAGGGTGATGTCCATTTCCTCTGCTAACTCATGGATTTGTACTGCCAGGCGACAGAGATCCAGTGAGACTGTGCCCCCCTGTTTGTTTAGATATGCCACCACCGTGGAGTTGTCTGACATTAGGCCCACCGTTTTCCCTTGGAGTTGAGACAGGAATGCTGAAGGGAGAGGAAGACTGCCTTCAATTCCAAGACATTGATGTGAGATGCTTTCTCTTCTTCCGACCACAGGCCGCTCACTTCTTCCTCCGTCAGGTGCGCCCCCCCACCCTTCTTTTGATGCATCCGTGAAGAGAAGAATCTCTGGGGTTCTCGGACTGAGAAGAGATGCCCCCTTGGAGGTGGGAAGGCACATCCACCACTCCAGGGACTTCCTTACTTCTTGGGAGAGAAGAATTTTGCTGTTGGGGTCCCCTTCCTGAGGAGACCATTGTTTCTTGAACAGCCACTGAAGCGGCCTCATACGCCTTCTGCTGTGAGGCACTAGTCTCTCTATTTGAGGCCATGTGTCCTAAGATGGACTGGCATAGTTTTGCCGTGGGAGGGCTGGGCCCCAAAGCTCTCCGCACTTGAGATACTAGGCCGGAGACCCTGTTCTCCGAGGGGAAGGCCTTCATGAGGGATGAATCTAGTGTCATTCCGAGGTACCCCATCCTTTGTCTGGGAGTGAAATCCGACTTGTGCGACATTCACCACCACTCCCAGTTCCTGAACGAATGACAAAAACTAGCTGAAGGTGCTCCGCACACTGCGCAGCCGTCTCGGCTAAGATGAGCCAATCGTCCAGGTAGCGGAGGAGACGGATGCCTCTTGCATGTGCCCAAACTGACACTATTCTTGAAGACCCTGGTGAACACCTGTGGGGCTGTGGCGAGGCCGAAAGCACAGGCAGGTGAACTGCAGAGTCTTTCCCTTGCTGACAATCCTGAGGAATTTTCTGGAGGAGGGGTGAACAGGGACTTGGAAGTAGGCATCTTTGAAGGTCTATTGAGGCCATGAATAAGCTCCCTCCCTGACACAAGCTCGAAACGGAGTCTGCCGTTTCCATCCGAAACTTGTCAGAGAAGGAACTTGTTGAGGGGTGAAAGGTCTATGGACCGGCCTCCAACCCCCTGTTGCCTTTTCTACCAGGAAGAGTCTGGAGTAGAACCCTGGACCTGGATCCTGAACCTCTTCCAACGCCCCCTTTCTGAAGTAGCTTGGATATTTCCTCCTCCAGGGCCCGTCGCGGTCCGAGTCCGGTCGATAGGAAGGGACTTGGATGGGGGTAGGGGATAGATGTGGGTGTAGACTGGAAGGGAAGACGGTATGCCTGACTTGATAACCTGCAGGGGTCCAATCTTCCGCTCCTGCTTGCTGCCACACTGCCAATTGGCAGCCAAGCAAACCCCTACCTTCCGCTGACGGGCAGGATCTGGCCTAGAATTTCTTGCGGGGACCTCCCTCTCTTCTGTTGCCCTTCTGCTTCCGCTCCTTTGATGGAAAGGGACGAGTCTTCTCCCTATGGAACTTGTCCTTCGACACAGAGTAAGGTTTCTTCTCCTCTCGCCTACGCACGGGAAAAGCCGGTCTCTGCGCTTCTCTTACCTGTTGGCTAATCTGTGGTGCTGGCCGTGGTCTATGGCCCGGGGTTGCGGAATTGGAGAGAGCCCTAGATTGGAGAGATCGCTCCTTCTTCTCCGCTGCCTTGCGAACTTCTTCCGCAGGAATAAGTTCTTTCTGGAACAGCGGGTTTTTTCCGTAAGTCCGGGAGGAGGTCTCTCACCACTGGCGATTTGGCCTCCTTGAAGGCATTCTCTCTCCTTTTCACCTCCATATTAGCCCACAGGACGCTAAGTTGTCTGCTTGGTGCGAGAGTGTC
>NC_061102.1:33778261-33878261 GCF_015104395.2 Macrobrachium nipponense | reverse complement strand
GCGAAATAAAAGTGAGGAATGAGAGGAAAAGAGAAAATGGAGGATAAAAGAAACTGAATAAAGAAATGGAAGAAAATGACAATTAGAAGGAAGAGGGCGAGAAGGAAAAGAAGGAAAGAAGAATACTGTATGGATAAAATGGGAAAGTAAAAATTAGATGCCAAAATGAAGCGGGAATAAAAGGAAAGCGGTCATTAGAAAATGAGAGAAGGAAAATGGAGAGAAAGAAAACGGGGAAAAGCAAACTGGGTAAGAAGCAGAAGGGAATGAAGAGTAAAGGCGAAAAAGAAGGAAGAAAGGAGTATTAAGGAATGTAGGAGGAGATAGAGAATTAAGAAAGGAGGATAAATAAAGAATAGAATGTGAAGACTATGAAAAAGTAGTGGAGAAAGGGAAGATAGAAGAAGAAAAGGGTCATGTCCCTGTAGTATATGGTCATTGATTGAGAGCTTTAATTGCTGTATT
Organism: Macrobrachium nipponense; assembly: GCF_015104395.2. Classification (NCBI taxonomy): domain Eukaryota; kingdom Metazoa; phylum Arthropoda; class Malacostraca; order Decapoda; family Palaemonidae; genus Macrobrachium; species Macrobrachium nipponense. The sequence goes on along the minus strand of NC_061102.1, from coordinate 33,877,796 downwards.
TCCAGAGGTAACCATTAGGGAGAAACCAGCTTGTGAACCATTGGTTACCATCTTTGATATTGGGTAAAATTCTTACAGAGTTCCATGGTTCTTCCAATGTCATGACACGAAGTGTGCCTATACCGTTTGCCCTTGAATGATTTTGGTGACCTGTTCCTTGTACATTGACAAATTTAGCTATGTTATCAACTAACAAGTGAATATGGGGAGGATGTTAAATCATAAAAAGGTAAATAGAGCTTTCAAATGCTGAACTTATAACTACCGTATCCACAACACTGATTCAGCAGAGCTTGCCAGGTAAGAGGAACCAAGGTTTCTGCGACCATTTCATTTTCATAAAATCAGGTTAAATATAGTGCTTAGAATTCTGTAATTACACTGGTATCAAGCAAAAATACTTATGTTTTGTGTACAGTATGTACACAATGCTTTAAATAATTTTGATACTGGTACAAAAATATCTCCAAATAAGTATCTATGTTTTTTCAAAAAATTCTCCTTATGGGTTTTCTGTTGTAGCTTTTTTGGTCATAGCAATCAGCAAACACATGGAGCTATCACAAATCATCATAAATGTTTACTCTAGCTTTTCCCCTTTAGAGGTTGAATGATTAATGGAAATTTGATATAAAGCCAAACACTGCTGCACTTACAGCCATTCACTGCTGTAGAAAGGGGAAAGAAGTTGGTGTGCTGAACAGCAAGATTCATGAAAGGAAGCAGAATTTGTAAGCTTTCCCATCACACTCTGACCACAAATTTGCAGAATACTGGTCACCTAAAAATCGCTTCTATTTTCCTTGTTAAGGGCCATATTTTTGTTGCAATGAGTAGCATGGGCCTTGCAAATCATCGTCAGTTTTAGTTCTCACTAAGAAGTATTAATATAGCACTGGAAACTATTTATCAAAAATAATTTTTACTGAAACTACTTCAGCATCTCAACACGAAAACAAATTACTTCAGTGTAATTTGGAAAACATTAAACTACTACAACCTTATTTTTTCTAGAAAGGTATCTAAATAAAAAAAAATCTAAATATATCATACTTTATTAAAGCTTTCTGCACAACTTACGGCAATCTTGAAGACAGTATAGAACAGTAAAGATAAACTGCACCACATGTTAGGAATGGTTCTAAACAACTTCTTGTTTCTTATTGCAAATATCCTTTTCCCCAAAACATTTCATATGATATATAAAGGTATAGTAGATGAAAACTCTTTATCAGCTTAACTTGCAGACAAAGCACCATCAACCATTGCATCCAATTACAAATGCTTTGCGTACAACTGTAATCCACAGATACCTAATTCCTTTGACATGTTCCATGTGGAAAGTTTTAGAATCTAGTACTTCATGACAGCTGTTCATATACACTTTTACCACATCAGCAATGCTGATTACGAGAATTTTTGTCAACTGTGCAAATGAATTTCAAAATATCTTTAAAAAGAAAGAAATATAAAAGACTGGCAAATAAATAGTAAGATATTTACTGTTACACCAACCATTATAATGTCTTTGTTATTCAATCAAAGTATTAAAATCCCTGATAATATACTGAAAGAAAAATACAGAAGGTACTCTCTCTTTTGTAGTATGTCAACTACCAAGTCTTTTATTAATTGTCATATACTATATGTATGGTTGGAGCCTTTACTTCAGTATGAGCAATAAAAGATCTGGTTCAAGCAGTAGCACTCATCAAGTTGCTGGTTGCAAGAAATCTGTATTAAAACTGATGTTGTGCAAGTATTCAGAGCTACATCTCTGAGCAATAACAATAGTAACTGACCATGAAAATGGCTGAGAATTGCCTTTAACTAGGGATGCTGAGTCTCATAATTGAAATCCATTTGTTTTTCTTATTTTCTTTGGTCATTCAGGGGTGTAGAGCTCTCATGAGGTACTTAACAATATCCAAAGAAAGTTTTCACATGTTACAGGTCAGTGACATGAATAAGTGAAGCAGCAGTGCAAATATAATTGTAAGTTACTTTAACTGGGTAACTTTTGAAAATTTCAAAGCTAAAAGTGTAATGTTTAGTGACTCCAGTTTTCTGAGTGAAATATAAAAACTAACATCATAACTTTGCCTAACTTACAAAAAAACATAAGAAGCTCAACAAATTGCATTAGCTTACTTAACATGATACAAGTCTCTTCCTAAAATGACAATTTAAATTTCTTGGGAATCTTGTAAGTCTAAAAATGAACTATGGCAGTTCAAGCTGGAAGTTTTTTCTTAGGTTTGACAAGATGGTGGTAGTTTGGAAGAATCTTGGTCAAGAAATCTAACTGTAGCCCCTGAGCCTGAGAAAGAAAAAAGTAATAAGAGCAAATAAGTTTCTTGCATCAATGTGTAGTTAATCTACAGTGAAATGAATAACTCCATAGTAAAAATATAAACACAAAAATAAGGTCTCTTTCAATTATGGAAGACAAATTATGTCACAGTGCAAGAAGTGAAACTATAGAATGCATTCAACCTACAGGGGGTTTGGTTCATGGAGTCCCACCACCCACAACCAGGTAAAATAACCACAGATTTAAATCCCTCACATCAAAAGGCGTAACAAACTGTATTACGGTGTATTTGCATATTATCTATATAAATAAAAATGTAAATGTTCGTTTGTTCCAAATCTTAAATCTCCAAAAGTTCTTCACCGATTGCTTTGAAAGTTTGACACAACATTGCATTCAAATATGTGCGTGTTTTATAATGGGGTTTCATCCTACCTCCCCCCCTCTCAAGGGGGTGGGGGGGTGAGAAGGGATTCCCTGAAATGGAGCTGGTTCTGCCTGTGAAATTGGGCTGGTTATGCCTGTAGACTTAGTTAAACATTGATGACATCAAAGAGGGTGGAGTTTGAGAGGGGGGTTGACAGAGAAAGAATGAGAGAGAGAGAGAGAGAGAGAGAGGAGAGAGCGAGAAGAGAGAGAGAGAGAAGAGAGAGAGAGAGAGAGAGAGAGAGAGAGAGAGAGAGTTGGTATCAGTGAGAAGAAAAGGGGAAAGAGATAGTGATGAGAGGAAAAAGAGAGTAAGAGAAAGGAGCGTTCTCTTTTCTCTCTTTTCCATTAACCAGACTGAGCCACAGCAACGCATGACTGGGTACAGCTAGTTATATAATAAATAAATAACCACCATATATCCTCTTGACACTATAAGGAATTTAACTAAGCAAGGCATATACTCTTATATAGCACATTAATATGAATTTTTATGTTCTCTCACTTGCTGATAATTTAACTAAGACTATTTGCCTTTATATAAGTGATTGTATCTACAGTACTTTTTGGCAAGAAACCACTGTAATTCCAGTTTCATGTTATGATAGTCCATGGCCTTCCACTGTGGCTTCTTTTATTTTTCTATCATACTACAGTAGTTAAAGAATGATAATTATACTTCACCATTCATTTTCACAATACAGTTGAGTTAGGAAGACAGTACTGCATGCAATAGTAAAAGCAGTAAGTTAAAAGAATGATAATTATATTTCATGTTCCACTTTAACAATACAGTTAGGAAGAAAGTATTGTAAAGTTCATAAAGAAGAAATGAGCCTAGGGGCTTATATAACTTAAAAGTGAAAGGTTGACCTTTCTCATGGATGTGTGTAAAATGGAACACTAAGCCCATTAAAAATAGAAGGCAGAAATGATGTATTAGCTGTATACTGTTTGGATAAAACTCATAAGATTACATTCGAAGAGAGCAAATTAATGTACAAAAGAAATGACACAAAACCACTTAAGAGTGATTGACGAGGCACTTGTAACATATTACCCATGATAGTGGGAACTAAACATTTAGACAACATCAACAAGACGGTAGTCTTCATCGAATTAGGTCTTTTAGATCGGGCCAAATGATTAAACTTCCTAGCACAGCTTGAGAACTGATAATCCCCATATTGAAGGAAGGCAAAGGATTAGTGAGGACTCCATGGAGTTATACAAAGGAATGTGGACAAGATCCAGGGCTAGGAGATGCATAAACAGGTCACCAGCCTAAAAATCTACACAAGGAAGCCCTGAAGATTATAATGTGACATATTGTAACCAAAGATAAAATTGTTGTATGAGTAATTAATGTGAAAATGTGCATACACTAACAGAAAATAGACATATTTTGCTAATGGTTTTTTTCTCCTTTTAACAAATGGAATGTGATTGTTCATAGTTTTCCATCAGTATTATTAATTAATAATAATAATAATAATAATAATATAATAAATCTTCTCCATCCAACAATTTTCTTGATATTGATGGCATTACACATTTTCAGTGGCATCTTGTAAATATTATAAAAGAATCTATTGTAGTTAGATTGGGTGTTCATTAAATCCTTGCTGCATGCAAGAAAGAACATGATGAAATAACTTACTGCTGGCTTCTCTGACTGAGTTCTCTGATGGAACCCATCTCCATATATGACAGTATTTTCGGTTACAACTTGAGGACACGTAACAGAGCACAAGGATCCAATGACAACACCACGGCTCAATTCCACCCCTGGTCCCACATGGCCTGAAAGCATGATAAAGGGTAGCAAATAACACATTAATTTTTTCAGGCCATCAAATTACTAACACAATTTACTTCAAAAGTAAATTGTATCATCAGTATATGTCATCAAGACATTTTGGAGACAAGCATAGACTTCATACTACCAATATTGGGTAGAGGAAATATTTTCAAGAATTAAATGAATCTTGATAAACAAACATTAAAATAACCTGAATCAGCTGTAGAATGCCTCCAAAAACAACCCAAACAAAAGTTCTGACAAGCCAGAACATGGTAGAACTCCTAGATTCTGGTGCAGAGGAAGAGCCTTCCTCTTCAAAAGGCTCTTCCTATAAAATAATATAATACTCAATGGGGCCTTGACCAATCTTTGTAAACACTGCAAATCAAACCTTGGGTATAAATTTTTCACCCTAATGAGCTACACTGTAAATACAGATTTTTTCAATATCTCCCCTGAAGCTCCAAAACTGTGACCAAAGCACCATCATGCCTATGCTGAAGCATTTTCAACTGAGAAATGTTCTACAATATTAAAGTTATAAATAGCAATTATGGATAAATAACATGAACATGAACTAAAAATTGAGAAGTACCTTACTTGATGGCACATAAGACACCCCCAATTTCAGAAGGGAACATTAAGAAAATATTTTTTGTGCACTGACATTAAAACATTTAATGTTATTGAAATATATCACTGATGTACACCAGTAAAACTTGGACCAAACATGCAACTAGGACAGCAGGAAAATTCTTCTTAATCATAAGTCTACTGTACTTTACAAGAGAAACCAAAAGTATCTTTGTTACAACAGAAAGCATTTTATAAACAAGCTGTCTTCCTTCTCCTCAGCCTCCAGTGGTTAACTCCCACAGTGACAATGAACTTGAGTGCTTAAAGTTACAAAGTCAAAAGAAAAATCAAAACTATGTTAAACATAAGAAATGCCTAACAGATTCCAGCACTTGCTACATTTGATTCACAAAACCTTTAAAAGGCAAAAAAGAGGGGAAAATTCAACTCTAGGTTAAAGAAATAAGTGAATCTGACAAATAAAGTAGTGATAACGAAATTGCTGGGGTAATGGTAATATGAAGTGAGACATGAATATACCTCTGGTCAGTGATACTGCAGGTTTAAAACAAACACCAGACAAGCAGGTAATGACCAGTGCCACCAGTAGGGGTAATGATTACTGCTTTAGGATGTGTCTGGATTATGAACTACTGCAGATTTGGGTTATCATTAAATAGTATTGAGTTTGCTTTGAAACAAATATAACATTAAAATTTCTACTAGTTATATACAAGAGAACAAAATAAACATGGACTAAATAAAATATAACAACTCCAAATCTATTTCTTAGTCTTCAGACAAGAGCAATCAAATTTGGAAAATTAGTTTCTATAATTTATCAGGGAAGAATAAACTTACAAAAAGGCAACATAATGATTTAGCATGCAAAAGTAAACTCCACAATTTAATTATTGCATATCACAATTCCTCACAGAAAATTTGATTATGAGTAAACAGTAATCTCGTAATTGCATAAGAAACTAAATTGCCGATTTTCTCAGAAACAATATGTATAGAGTAATAGCTGTGAAATTAAAATGTGAAACATTCCATATGTTAATTAATTTATCACCAAAGCTGAAACTACAGAGTAAATTTAATAAGGAATTCTGTTAGGAGCCATGTAACAAGTAAATGAAGCTTACTGAATTAATCAATAGCCAACATTCCATCATGTATTGAGACAGTTATTTACAACTATGTCTCACATCAAAACATTAGTGTATAAAGAACCTACTCTTTGATTCTAAAACATTATTATCTCCAATTTTAGATGCTTGGCAATAACTGTCGACTTCAAAAACATTATTATTTCCAATAACCATCACCTGAGGAGTTTCACCAGGCTCTTTTCCAGGGGGTAACCTGAAACAAAAAGAAAAACTATTACAAAAACAAATATAATTTTTTAAAAATCATAATGTGTAAATTAGGCAATTACATAACTTAAAATTATTCTTTGAAAATTTTGAAATTTATATGACTGGCTCAGGGAAAGAAAACAACTAGTACTTCTAGATCAAAGATCAGATGTGTATTTTTACAAAATGGAGGAAGAGAGTAAGAACTCTGGGGAAAACAATTACAAATATTGTCCTGAATGGAACAATTGTGTTACCAAGATTATCAATGTAAAATGGGTATTATGATGCTATAAATTAGCTTAAAGTGATGAGTAAAGTCATAAGCAGAAAGTCTGGTTACCAAAGTCTCATGATTAGACTTTGCCAAATGCATTACAGTCGATACCTGCTATTCATGGACTCACGATTCAAGGACTCACCTATTCGCAGATTTTTCTATGGACCGTATATACCTATTACATATTTGTGGAAAATTCGCCTATTTGTGGTATTTTTCACTGAGAAATACTCCCAAGTTGCTGTATTTTCTTATCATTTTCGTGACTAAATGCACTTTTCGTGATAAAATACTCAGGTATAAGCATTTTTAGAGATTTTTTTGGTGTTTTAACCATCTCAGTAGGCAGTTCTTAGCCAAAGTTCCACAAAGATGATGACCATTCATCAGTTACATATGAAGGTCTTCTCAAATCCATCTTGTCTTGCAAAAGCCATATTGGTGATCTAAAAGACGAGTTGGATTAAATGTGTTTGAGAGAGTGAGCTGAAATAACGTGATAAAGATTAAGCCCACGGATCTTTTCAACATGTTAACCATACACATTTCCAAATAAAGGATGAGGGCAATTTAACAACTAGGCAATAGGCAAAAAATATACCAACACACGGGGCCTAGTTCAGCAGAATGTAAGTAGAATGTAAACAGAAAATGACAATAGAATGTACACAGAAAATGACAGATAAAGAAAGTAGCCTTTTCACCAGGAGGTTAGTAACAATGGATCTGTTATAATAGAAACGATAAAAGTCTGATTCAATTTATTAAGAATTTTGTTGGGAAAAGGAACATTATTGTTTCAGTAAAAAGCTCATAATATCAGATATCTTCCAACTGAGAGAACATTTTATATCAAAACATAAACAAACAGTGATTCCTAGCTAATAAAAACAGTAGCCTGAGAAAATAATAATAACCAAGTTGAATGCCTTTTGGCCAGACAACTATGGAGAAATAAGAGTCAAACTAAGGTATCACATGATTAAATTCATGGTTAACACATCGACAGTGTCCCCTTGGAAAATCAAAGTACCACAGCTACCAATATGCAGAGAACTGATGAAGAAGCAAAAATGACAACCTTCCCAGGATATTTTTTATATCTCTTGTGCATGAGAACCATGTTCATGTCCACACAGAAATATACAATGGTCCCCCCGTATTCATGGAGGATGCATACCAGAATCCCCCCCGTGAATAGTTAGAACCCGTGAATAGTTGGAAACCCTATAAAAATGCTGAAAACAGCCTGTTTTGTCAGTTAAAACTCAGGAAAAACCCACTAAAAATTTTTAAACTTGGTTTTTTTAATAGTTTTATCATAAAAAGTGCATTTTATGATGAAATTGATAAAAAAACCCCAGGAATTTGAGGATATTTCTCATAGAAAAATACTGCGAATATGCGAATTTTCCACGAATAATGCGGGGAAACGTTCCTGAGAGAAATCCGCGAATGTGTGAGTCCGCGAATACGGGGGGTCCACTGTATATAGTGCTACTTAAACTTACCTGTTTATTATTTGTGCTTGTTCTTCTATAAGATTTGCTTCTCCTATAATAATTGGTCCTGCTTCTGCAATAATACGAGCTTTTGGATGTATAACTGTACGTGTACCAATAGAAATGTCCCCAAAATAATCAGCCTCCAAGCATACAACAGCTCCAGGTGTGACCTTTACACTGAAACAAAAAAAAATGTTAAATACTGTCTCAAAAGATAAAAATGCTTGCAATGAAAGAATGTCTTCTGTTCAAGGAAAAAGAATATAATATGTACTTGGTTTGGTGGTGAACATTTTTGATAAATGGTTTAGGTTGGCTCATTTATGCTGAATTCTATGCACCATCAAGCTTTGCCAAAATGCAAAGCATTCCTCCTGACAGAAATTGGTATTGCTATAAATGCTACAAATTTATACATTCAAAAGATCACTGAACTTTTAATAAATCATATTATTTTAAATGTTCATAAAATGTGATCATGGTTATTGTGTGATATATTAATTTCTAGCCACTACACTGAATTCAGTGACCCTATAGGTTGGATGAGATCAATTTTGGCATTTTTCTCCTCAAGTTATTATCAAGTACTGTAATTTCGTATTTTCTAGGCTATAATGTTAACGACACCTTGGATGTTTCTTACTAAACTCTGTTAAACAAGTTCCCATGTCTAACAGAGATTATAATAAATCATTGGCTTAATGATGTTTAGTGGTGAAACTGGGAAACACTACTTTTCTTTGGTAAAACTGAAATGCAATGAAAGTTATAATTTTTGAAAGACGTCTGTCAGGAAAGGTTGGAGCGGAGATGCTCATGTTATGATGTTCTGAGAGATGCTGGCGAGTTTGGAACTTTCCAGCCCTGTGGAACGTCGTAAGGGCCGAGGCTGGGCACCAGATGCATGGGTGCTGTGAATTCATTATAGCCTCTGCTGAAAATGAGCATTACTACCCTTTAAGAGCTTTTCGAGCACTTCAAAACCCTTTTCAAATTCAAAAAGCATGGTGGGCGAATGTAGAATGACAAGAACAAGTTCCACAGATAAAAACAAACATGACCTTTCCGAGAATGCCGTCCCAACCTAAACAGACCTTAAATTCCTAACCTGACTTTGGGTGCAGTGTCCTGACCTGACCTGATGGCTTTGCCACTACTGGAACCCCACCCAAGTAGAAACACCTAGCTAGTAACAACAAATACAATGGACTACCTAAGCCATAGTTTGGAAGAAGTATTAGAGTTTGATCCCGTCGTTCTGCAAACTACCCACGGATATGTTAAGTTAGTTTGGAAGGTACCTAGGTTATCCCAGGCCTGCTAAGGTAAAAATGTTAGGGTAGCCTACAATGGCCTCATTAGTCTGCAGTCCGTCCTGTTATAAGTTCAATTCCTGCTGATGAATTCCAACCGTGGTGAAACCCCTAAACCCTGCCGCTTTACCCCTCTTATCTGCCGTCTAATAATGACGTTAATTTAGCCTTAGTATCATCTTATGACCAACCCAAGCAAGATGGGTGGTCCTACCCTAATCTCGGTGTCGTACCTAAACACTTACTGGTTCAACGAAATTAAAACTAGGTAATGTCCCTATATTATAATTAACTATTTAACGTAAAAAGTAAGCCTTAAAACGTATTACTGTACAAAAGAACCATATATTCTTAAATTACTTGCAAACAGTAGGATCGAGTTGTTTCAACGCCATTGTTGATTGCGTTAATTCAAGGTTGCAATGTAGCTCGTAAAAACACGCAGATTTTTTTGAATTATGATTTTTTAGGTTATTATAAGTAAATTTATGCAAAAATATAGTATAATATATTCATTTATGTCCATTTTTACTTTATTTCATAAATCTGAAAACATTTTCCTATACATTATTTTATACTACTTTAAGAAATGTCATCGGACATCGGTACAGTCACTCTATTGTGATTACGAACCGTTTGCTATATCAATTATCAAGTAGAGTTGTTCTCTACAATATTTCTGTTGTCTTTCCCAATCCCCATCTAGCACCTGGTAAATAAACATAGATAATCAAACCATATGTTTTATAAAACAACATACTGTATTAACAAACGACGTTCTTTAACATTTTTCTCTTGTAAGATTCATTTTAATAACTCCTGACCAAGTTACGGAGAAGACATTTTGGATAAGAAGGTGAACGCTTTGTTGATTTTGAAACAAATGTGAAATACTGATTTATCTTAAAAAGGAATAATTGAATTATATAAAAAAATACAACGAGAAAACGACAGAAGAATACCGTCACCGAAATTTAAGACAAGACAACGAATTTTTTAGGTATACTTGTTTTAGCTTTGACGTCCATTTACTGAACGAAGGTAAAACCTCGAGAAACTGTTATTGAGACTGTTACACTCGTTATGCTCTTGGCTAAATTAAGTCCTTATTTAGCGTCTACAGAACATACAGCTTCTACAAAATTTGTTCCTGCAGAACCTAACGCTTCTACAAAAGCCGTTCGTACAGAACCTAACGCTTATACAAAACTCGTTCCTACTGTACTTGAAGCTTCATACTCGTGCCAACAAAACCTAAAGCTTTTACAAAATTCGTTACTACAGAACCCAACGCTTCTACAAATCTAGTTCCTACAGAGGCTAGAGCTTTAAAAAAAAACTCGTTCCTACAGAACCTAACATTTCTACGAAACTCATTCCTACAGGAGCTAACGTTTCTACAAAGCTCGTTCCTACAGAAGCTAAAGCATCTGAGAAACTCGTTCATAGCTTCAGAACCTAAATCTTCTATGAAATTCGTGCCCACAGAACATAACATTTCTAGACAACTCGTCCTCAGAAACTAAAGCTTCTACGCAACTCCTAGAACCTATCATACCAACTGAAGAAAGAATACCGGCATGGAGGTAGAAGTACAGCAAAAAGCTAAACTGTGCCTACGCAGAGGCCCAAGGAAGAGACACTGAAAACATCCTTTAGTGATGGCCACAGTGCACCGGGTTAGACGCTATAAAGTCCCACCTTTAGAGATATCAGCGAAAGGGAGAGAAACTAAAATGACGTCGGTTACGAAACTTCATCCGTTCGTGAGAAGGAAAAACAGCGATGAATCTACGACAAACAAGTAACTCGTCTAATGGAGAGAGAGAGAGAGAGAGAGAGAGAGAGAGAGAGAGAGAAGTGGTTTAGGCGTGGATTGTAGAAGGCGCAATAAGCAGAATAGTGGAACGAGAAATAGAGAATTACTAGACATGCGTCAGAGGAAGGGTATAAATATAGCCTCGATTTAGAATTTTTCTGTGCATGGAAAGAGAGAAACATTAACTATAATAATTAGGAAGTGGCTACATACACTAGCTTTCATGCAGATACTTTGTCATATATGTGGTAGGTTAATGAATAGTATCATATTGCTTTGGTTTTTTGTTTACAAAAAATACAATGTATACATATACAAGAAGTTCCGGTACCAGTGTTCATCGTAGGCTTCAGTCTGCACGGTAGGTAACCCACCATGCAGCCTATGTAAAAAGTCTTCTGTATACAGAATTATGTAGATTTCCTTCAAAAAAAAAAAAAAAAAAAAAAAAAAACGTCACAAATGATTGTTATATAAAATGGTGATGAAGTTGAGATAAACTTTTTTGGTTTTTGACTATTAAACGTAACTTGGCAAATAAGCGAATCTACATTTCTGTTGATGTGGCTCCCTTAACCCATCCTCCTTAAGTTACTAATTCATTTAACATTAAGCCTTAATTTCTTTCATAGGTTAGCTATGTTGATTGTTGAAGTGTTGGTTAAGTCTTGCTAATCTATAGTCTCGCTCAAAATCGCATTAACTTTTTCTCAGAGGCTTTATTTAATCTTTATTTTTTCAAGATACAAATTTTTCCAGACTGCCCGAGTCAGCCAGAAAGAGAGAGAGAGAGAGAGAGAGAGAGAGAGAGAGAGAGAGAGAGAGAGAGAGAGAGAGAGAGAGAGTTTCTCACAGGAAGTCTGCGTATTTTTTCACCTGAAATTGACGCGCGAATCGGATTCCGGCGTTCTGGAGATTCTTTTACAAGAAGCACATTGATACCACTAAGGCAATTGCTTTGAATTAAAATATACTACGTATATGCATGTGTGTTTTAACCGTTAAATTCGATTCAAAATTACACGAAATCAAAATATTCGATACATTTATGGATAACTGAAAACATAAAGTGGTTAGGATATACACTGAAGAAAACAAACGTCTATCTAGGGCTATCACAAAACCTGAAGGATCTTATTTGCTCCATACCCTGTCCTACTAAAAATTTCATATATATATATATATATATATATATATATATAATATATATATATATATGTGTGTGTGTGTGTGTGTGTGTGTGTGTGTGTGTGTGCGTGTGTGTGTGTGTGTGTAGTATCTACTGGTCACTTTTACCAGATACATGTCATTGCAATAGCCACAATGCCCTCTTAATTTATCGAATTCTTTGCACTTTTCTGGATACGTTTGTCACTAGAAACTGCAAGAAATATGAAGAAATTATGATGTTCGGTAGCGGGAAACGAACCCGGGTAACCATAATCACGACGAGGTCATCAGAATTTCTTCATATTTCTCGCACTTGGTCATGAACCTTTGCTTTAGAAAGCAGAGTCGTTCTCTACAATATTTCTCTTTTCTTTCCTAATCCCCGTCCAGACACTTTTTTTATTTTTATTTTTATTATTGTTAGTCTCGCACCGGGTAAATAAACATAGCTAATCAAACTATAAAGGTTTTATAAAAACAAAATACTGCGCGTTAGTAAGCGACATTCTTTAACGTTTTTTTTTATAATCACTTAATTCCGACCAAGTTACTGAGAAGGAAGGCACATATTTGGGTAAGAAAGTGAACGCTTTGTTGGTTTAGAAACAAATGTGAAATACTGATTTTTCTTAATAATATTGAATGATATGCAAAAGTGAATGAGGCAATGACCGATAAACACCCGCGCAGTTAGGTAAGAAAAGACGACGATTTTTTCCATGCGTAAGTACCTGCCACTGCCGTTGATATTTTATATTCGGTATGAACAAGGTCTAGAGAGTATATGAAAGTGAAATCGATAAAGTTCGTGTTCTGTTTCGTTGTTCAACAAAGCAACAAATTCTATGGCTCTAGTTGAAAAGTGGGTTGCAGACGGAGACAAGTTTTACGAGTAAATCCCAAAGAAACCTAACTTAAGAATTTGATCATAAAATCTTCTCTTCAGAGTGTTATTATGAGAGAAAACATCACGAATAAAGCGCCTCATTCAGAGGCCTTGCTCATACTCATCAGGAGGATAATATATTGAAAAATTATTGCCCATCTTTGATATATCAGCCATTTAATCACCGTAGCGACCCAAATGTCACATGGAAGACTTTGATGTGGAAAAATACCGACATAAATTATTTAAAACCCGAAGCTAGTTTTCTTCATGTTAGGCACGAGCAGTGTTCTTGGGTATTCACATTCCCATTCATTTTCATAACCTGACTACATCCAGTTTTCAATATTTTGTAGAAAGCAAATTTGTTCCATGTATATGAGGCAATCAAATCACAATGTGATGTACATTAAATTAGCACTAATGGTGATAATTACTTTTTGCTTTTAGAACTGTGGTTTATTTCATGAAGTAAATACACGGGTTTTCAAGCTTTTTTTGGCATGACACTATTCACTGCTTTCAAATGTTCAGTGCGACCCCAAGTGAATATATATATATATATATATAATATATATATATATATATATATATATATATATATATATATATATGACTGGTAAAAATGTTCTGTTACAACAGAATTCCATCTAATAATAAACATCTCAAAAGGAGCATGGATTTCAGATACGATCGACAAGGTTTTAATTTAACCAGCGCTTAAGAAGATTAAAGAAAGATTATCAGCGGGGGTGACCTAAATTGGCTTGCCTGTGGATGGACCTCTTGGTATAAATACCACCTTTTCTGTAAACTTTTCACATTCATATACCTAAAGTGGGAGACAGCAGTCTCTGAAATATAGTACTTTTCTCTCTATATTTTCGTGTTTTTATGGGCTCCTTTTATTATTATTATTATTATTATATATATATATATATATATATATATATATATATATATATATATATATATATATATATATATATCATATAAATATATGTGTGTGTGTGTATGTATTTATATATATATATATATATATATATATATATATATATATATATATACATTAAGCTACAAATGTCCTTTAATATCTAATTCGCTCTACCTCAGAATTAATATATTTTCATATATGTTAACTGAAGCGGAATTCTTAGTTGATAAAGGGTTCCTAGCATCGTGCCTGGAAGCCGACGAAATTATTATCAACTAAAAATTCCTCTTCATTTAACATATATGAAAATATATTATTTCTGAGGTAGACCAAATAAGATATTAAAGGACATTTGTAGCTCAAACGCGTATATATGAATCACGGTGATGTGATCAGACTTTTACATATATATATATATATATATATATATATATATATATATATATATATATATATATATATATACACATATATATAATATATATATATATATATATATATATATATATATATATATATATAATCCCAAATAGTTATGCTTATTTCTACATTTACAGCATTACTTATCAATTTGGTCATACGGTGATATTTAAATAAAAGAGAAGCAGGAACAAATAATTGAATTTATCATGATACCTCGTACCACCTACTTGGATGTTTTGTACCTCCATTCCCTGGAGGGTATACCCCAGCGACCCCATGACCTATTTAATGACCCCGCATAATGAGCATTCCGACCTCAACTTGGGGTCCCTGAGGTAGAAGATAAGCAACTGTGACAATCCTCTGTTCTAGAGGCATAGAATTCTGTCATTCTGGAGTTGCCTCCATCAAATGGCGTTTTGAAAACGAACAGACTTGAATGATCAAAGAACTGAGACTAGCTGTATCATTGCTTTAATCAAATAACCTACTATCAATACTTCAAAAAGAGCGTTAGGTGGTCTTGCATCGAATCGGTAAAAACACATGATATTTCAGACAGTTTTAAACTTGCGACTGCTTCGTGATATATATATATATATATATATATATATATATATATATATATATATATATATATATATATATATCAAACCAACCGTTACTATATACTGCAAGAGCACCGCGGTGGTGCTCGAGAGAAGAGGATGAATTGTAAACTGGTCCATCTATAGTAGGCTATACGACCGGGTGATGGTTAGTGGGTTAGTGGTTATCTGGAATCAGCCACGACACAGCGACCCACCCATCTATGGGAAAAATTAAGATCGAGAGAACCTCTTCCAGGACTCCGTGTCGAGACCTTGAACTTGGCTTAGAGAGGCTTCTTAAATGACACAGCTATGGGGTCTATTTTTGTAGCAGCTCTAACTTCATCCATCAGGAGCGAGTGAGTTTCCTAACATAATCTACTCAAAAAGAACATTTGTATGGTTAAACTATTCGCTTTTTACATATTTATTTGTTTTATTTATCATTCAATCGTCTATCGCAACGTTTCAGTTCCTTCTTGTTGGCTGCCCTGTTGGTTGGTTCGAATCCTCCCACATAATTATGGTTTAAAACTTCGTTATGATTTTACTCTGATATACATACAGCCGTAGACCAAGGAAAGATAATCATCGTCATTCTTCTTCTTCTTCTTCTTCTTCTTCTTCTTCTTCATGTTTTAATGTAACCAAAACATTATCTCCATTCTTGATGACTAACGTGTACCCAAGATGATGGCATCATTCTTAAGTATGAAAAGAACAGGAAACAAATAATTGGATATCGTTTATCATAATTGTTATGGAATACCATGAATGATTTTCTAGCCTATGCGAAAATGGAAGAGTTAGATGTTAAATGCATATGAAAGTAGTGTCGTTTGAATGATAACTAAAATTGCAAACATCTTTTGAAGAATTCCGACGAACTGCGTTTTTCAGAATCAAACTGGAAGCAATTCCCTCTGAAAGGCACAGAACAGAAAATGCGTAGTCAGTGCACTGATAATCATTTCCTTTGATGGTCATCTCAAAAAAGTTATTTAATTTACTTCCCCAAAAATAACTTTGCTTGTTACTACTACACGCGCTACCTGCTTACAGGCAAAGCTAGCACTTCTAGTCAACAATTTGATGTTGTTATGTTTATTCTTAGCTCCTATGTCATACGGGGTTGGCCATATTAGGTCTAGGTTAACATGGGCTTTAGGTGTGAGGTCATAAGACAGATTTTGACTTGACAGGCAGACAGAGACTGTGTGGTCGGCGGCGTCGCTCACAGTCGTCCTCTAGAGCCCCTCCAGAAATATGCACATCGGCGAATAGTTAGAGATCTTGAAGACAGTTGTAAGACTTCCAGTTTAGTCTTGTTATACTGCTTTTGCCTGACTCGAGTCCAGAAGCCCAACGTCGACGCAATGCAAGAAGAAAGGGACTGTGAGAGAACAAAGAAGAAAACCATAAACCTCAGATCAGCCCAGAGAGGCAAAATGTGCCTTCTTTCCTCGGCCTACAAGTAACTTGTGCGCCTGCTAAAGGCCCCGCCCACCGCCTTAGGAACCAGCTAGATCACCTGAATCTGTAGAAAGCGGTCCTCGAATTAACCATGCACGAACGAACGCACACGCCTCCTCCTCCCCCTCCCCCCCTCCGTCTAAGATTTATCGGCCGATTTCAGATTATGTAAGGTGAACGGTATAAAATGAAGTCCGTCGCGAAGGGGGAGCGGGTTGGGGTGAAACGTTTCATTCGCTTGGGCACGACGTTGGTTTGTTAAAAAGAAAAGCGGTGGATGTTTATCTTCATAGACCGACTCTTCCTGCAGACAGACAGACAGATAGGCAGGTAGAGTTCTGTCCCCTCCAGGCTGCGTACCTCGCGGCTTCAACGCATTTTACGCCACGGAATCCGGAAGTGACGGCGGGATGAAACGGAATGAGCGGAATGCCGGAAGAGGAAAGGTTTGAATGAGGACCTAAATTGAAGAATGTTAGTGGATGGACACTGAGGGACAGACTAATATAATGAATAGTGCCTCTAGGTGGGATGACGGGTGACGGACTAGGCTGATGAGAGAGAGAGAGAGAGAGAGAGAGAGAGAGAGAGAGAGGAGAGAGAGAGAGAGAGTCTCAGACAAAATGCGTCGTCTTACTTCATAGGTCTGCAATTTCTTTCAAAGGCAAAAAGGTAATAACATGCAAAACGTCCTTGCACGTAGACCCAAAAGCCGTTATCTGATATCAGTCACACAATCGGTTTATCTCTGGACGTGAATTACCATAATAGAAAACCACCATTGTATTCTCTCTCTGTCTCTCTCTCTCTATCTGTCTGTCTGTCTGTCTGTCTATCTCTATCTCTCTCATACATACATATCCATACGTAAATGAAGAATGACTAATTGAAACTATGTGTTGTCCCCCCTAACATATATACTGTAATTCTACCACTGTATCGGTTGTTAGTTAATAACTTACAAATAAAGTCAAAACCGATCAGAACCTACAACCATTCTCTTATTTTTTCACCAGTGGTGATGTGTGATAAACAAATGGCGTATCAATGGGATTATAATCATTCATATATAGATATATATATATATATATAATATATATATATATATATATATATATGTATGTATGATGTGTATGTATGTATGTATGTATACTGAATCACGAAAGTTGGAACGTGATAAATGCATAAATAAAGGTATAAGCCACGAAGGAAAGATAAACTACGGAGTAGCTGCAAGATCTTTCGACTCAACGTCCTTTACTTAGCAGAGAAACTGAGAGTACAAGGAAGGTCGAGTAAGTGACAGATTGGGATTATAAGGAGATTAGTACCTAGAATCCAACACACCTGGAGAATGAGTAACCTTTCCAGTTGGACTTAATCTTCTTGTTCTTAAATGGTACCCATGTCTATGATTGTTTGGAAAGGTTACTCATTCTCCAGGTGTGTTGGATTCTAGGTACTAACCTCCTTATAATCCCTATCTGTCACTTATACGACCCTTTCTTGTACCCTCAGTTTCTCATGTAAGTCAGTTTGTCTGCTAAGTAAAGGACGTTGAGTCAAAAGATCTTGCAGCTACTCCATTGTTTATCTTTCCTTCTTGGCTTATACCTATATATATATATATATATATATATATATATATATATATATATCTGTGTGTGTGTGTGTAACTGAATTACAAAAATATGGGAAGTGATGATTATATAAAATTATTGCCAAATTCCACAAAAGAAAGCAAAACGATGGAGTTCTGCCAGGCCTTCGACTTATTGCCCGTTACTTCCACTAAATAAAGAACAAAAAAGTCGAAGGCCTTGCAGAACTCCATCGTTTTCTTTCCTTCATGGATTTTTTCATCGTTTAAATAAATAAATAAAATATATATATATATATATATATATATAATATATAATATATATATATATATATATTATTCAACGATAGTCATTTCCCAAAACATGAGGTGGCTCCAGAGGAGAAAAAACAATCGCCTCTGCCACTTTCATACCTAACTACTGAATCAAGGATGGACACCTTACGCAGTAAAACTTCCGCAACATATGCTGCTTCGAACACCTACTCAAGAGTTCATAAGCAGTGTGTCAAGTCCAGTGTTGCCAACCATCTGAGAGCTCCTTACCCTACCTACTATGAGATTCAGGGCCTCTGTAACACGGTTTTTTCGCAATAACTTTTATCTAGCATTTCATAAATATAACGCTTATTCAGAATACATATTATATCAACACATAAATTTTGAGTGTATTCTGCACTACGTAGGTTGAATAAATTTGGTACTTATAATGTAAAAGTGACCTTTTTTGAAGACGGGCCAACTTACTCAGAGAAAAGGTTTCGAACGCACTCGTTACGTAACTTATGACATCATTTCTTCCCTCTTTCTCGATGGATGATTGGCTATACGTAACGAAGGCTAAACCTCTGGCAACAATGACATACAAATTTAAATACAAGCAAAGCAGTACACCTTTATGAACTCTGGAACCTCTCCACTGATAATTGTCATAATAAACAAACCAACAAAATATGTTAATAAATACAAAAACATTTCGATTATTAGTCTAACTCCCAAAATAAGTTTCCAAAGAAATTACAGTCTACTTTATAGGTCACAATCAGATTGACAAGATGTAGGGAATAGTTGGTAATTACCAAAAACATAGTAGACAAGCTTGATTTGATAACTGCTATATCCAATGTCAAGCAATTTTTATTTATTGACTATCTACCTATTTACTGAAAAAAATAGCCGGTACCGTATATTGGCTTTAAACCTTCACCAATAATTATCGTCAGAATGGTGACTTAATGAGGCTCCACCCACTTTCGCCTCGTTATAATTCAGGATAACACTGAAGGCTACCATGGGCATTGTTGGATTAGAAAATTTAACTTCTGGCTATAAAAACTAATTTCTCGAGTAGTTGTAAGAAGTGCTAAATGATCCTCAAGGATCCCAGCAGTTGGTCTAAACGTTTAATTCATGTATATTACTGCTATACTGTTGCGGCACTACTGCTACAGTAGTATTACTACGCTAGTACTGATACCCCACCCACATCTATGTATCGTTCCGCCTTTCATAAAGTCTTTGGGTTTCAGAGCCGATGGAATTTCTGTCTGGTGGATGGGCGGGGCAACATTTAGTCAAAAGGTGTTTGTTTACCTTGCTTACGTAATGAATGTTTTTCGACTCTTGGCTCGTAATCATTGGCCATGGAGTCGGCTAGCCGCTAGATCATTTTTACTCTATAAAAATTAAAACTATCGCGTTTAGGTTATTGATAATGCTGACAAAATTTGTGTGTGGTTGTAAAATATACATATGTCAACTTTCAGCTACATCCGATGCTTTGACAAGGAGTAAAGTCCAAAAAACCGTGTTACAGAGACCCTGAATCTCATAGTAGGCACTGAAATTACCCTACTTTCAGTCATTGTACCCTACGCCCGGCCTTATAATATAAATATTAATAAATTTATTGTTCATTGGTTACTTTTCAATAAAATACAAGACAAGCACCTTGAAATTACCCTACAGTTTGCTCAGATTTTGTGATGTTACCCTACAGATCCAGATTTGAGGCTGAATTACCCTATTATTCATAGGGTAATTACCCCACAGTTGGCAACACTAGTCAAGGCGCCTACACACACATTGCACCATTCACCATTCATAGTTCCTGGACATTCAAATGATTTTCCTGGTTTCTGCAACTTCTTTCTTTTTACAATCCTTAATCAACACGGACTTATCTGATAACTCCATTTATAAGAACATTGAAGTATCGCGGAGATATATCCCAACGCAATCTTTGCCTCAAGCCCGTTTGTATACCAAATCACTCACTCTCTTGTCCACGTATTCTCGTACATGCTTCGCGTGTAAAGAACTAATATTTGGGAATATAAAGTCATACGGGTGTAAGTGACTAAATATTCATACACCCATACTTACTAATTGATAGAGTGGAAGTTAGTCCTCCGAAATATAGTCCTTAGCTTTAAACTAGAGTTTTAATGGTACATTTATACTTAAGACGTATATCCTGTTTTAACAGAAGAATTTATTTGCTTACATATATACATATGTACACACACACACACACACACACACACACACATATATATATATATATATATATATATATATATATATATACTATATATATATATATATATATATATATATATATATATATATATATATATGTATGTATATATGTATTCTAAAAGAGAAACTCCGTGATTCTGGACAAAGAAATAAGGTTTCCAGTTTGTCTATCATGTTACACCCGTCGAGCCACTTTCCCCAACTATATAACAGTGATGAAATCTCCAATAATCGGGTAGTTCGGGAGAGCGATTGTTTCTTTCTTTGTGTGTCAAAGGTTTAGAATACTCCCTTGCTTAAAGTATTATTGGCTGATGTATGACCTTTTGTTTTTCAAGGTACTACGTGTCTGTCGTTTGTCTAGAGATTAGAATTTATTCATCTACCATCTTCCCTGTTTACTTAAGCCTCTGAGTTTGAATTGATATAAAGCTGTTTCTGATTTCAGTTTTGTCTCGCTACACTTGTTATACTACTGCGTTCTTCAGCTATGTTGCTTCCCTCCTTTTACGACACCTTTGTTTTATCCCTATTCATTACCTCTCCACTATGACACCTTCGTTTTATTCTTATAATGTCAATAACTCCTTTCCACTTACAACAAATTTATTAAAAATTTTCCCCGGCAAATGACCTCTGCTTTCTTAATTAAGGTGCTTCTGACTTATTCTGCAACATTGCCTCTTTAGTCTAACAAGGCGTGATCCGACCTCCAGCTCACTCGAGGCGCATGCTAAAATCTACAGTCAAATGGCGTGCTGTTTCACCAACGAAAAATAAAATAAATACACTATATTTTATTAGAAATAATTATTGTTTTGTACTGTTCCACGTTCAGATTATTTATTTTTTACATTTTCATTTTAATAAATCATAGCTGTCCTCTCCTAAAATTCCTGTATCCTTAATTCAACGCTCAACTCCTTTTTCAGAGCTTTTTAGGCTTTTCCTTAGGGCTCTCCTACCCCCCCCCCCCCTTCATAACAGGAACAACAAAAGCGAGAACAGAAAGAACAAAAAAAGAAAAAAGAAGTTTGTAGGCTTACTCCTGAGTAAGTGAAAATGCCCGTGTCTTATTGTACAATCCGTCTTGTTTTCTCATGCAAATGACATCATTCAATCCGCTACGATACGTCGCCAGTCTTCCTGACTAATTTTTTTTCCTTCTCTTACATTATCTCTGCTTATGTGGTCTTCTTTACCTCAGCATCACTTCGCTACGTTGAAGCTCCATGATCTTATTTTACCACATTGTGTCACTCTACACCTTCGCCTTCTGCCACGCAATACCGCAATACTTTGCGATATTTCTTCTGTAACCATTGAACTCATTTTACCTCCACTTTTATTTTATGAGGACACATTTGCTGACACCACATCACGGAGTCCCTCCATTCAAATGACACATCATCACTCCAGTAACGTGGATGATTGCAATTCTATTCAGCTTTTCCAGCAAGTGGAATATATGAGAGATCCCCTAAAATTAATAGCCTGGCCTCGGGAGACGGGAACAGGAATTTCTGACAACTGACAAAAGCCACTTGGAATCCTGGAATTTAATCGGAAGGAACTGACAAAAGGCTACTTGGGAATCCTGGGAATTTATGATGACTGACAAAACGCTACTTTGGAATCCTGGGAATTTCTTTGAATGACTGACAAAAGCGGAACTGGAATTTCTGAATTTCTGAAAAGACAATGGAACAAAAGAATAAAACTGAATCCGGAATTTCTGACCATTGACAAAATTTACTTGGAATCCTGGAATTTCTGACTACTGACAAAAGCTACTTGGAAGCCTAGAATTTCTTAAGACTAACAAAAGCTACTTGGAATCCTAGAACTCCTGATGACTGACAAAAGCTACTTGGAACCCTGGAATTTCTGACCACTGACAAAAGTTACTTGGAGGCCTGAAGTTTCTGACGAATGACAAAAACTACTTGGAATCCTGGAATTTCTGCATTCCTTGGCATTTCGGACTGACAAAAGTTTACTATGGAACCTGGAATTTCTGACCATTGACAAAAACTACTTGGAATCCTGGAATTTCTGACCACTGACAAAAGTTACTTGGAATCCTGGAATTTCTGACGAATGACAAAAGCTACTTGGAAGCCTGGAATTTCTGACAACTGACAAAAGCTACTTGGAATTCTGGAATGTCTGAAGACTGACTACAGCTACTTGGAATCCAGGAATTTCTGACGACTGACTACAGCTACTTGGAATCCAGGAATTTTTGATGACTGACAAAAGCTACTTGGAATCCAGGAATTTCTGATGACTGACAAAAGCTACTTGGAATCCTGGAATTTCTGATAACTGATAAAAGCTACTCGGAATCCTGGAATTTCTGATGACTGACGAACGCTACTTGGAATCCTGGAATTTCTGACAACTGATACAAGCTACTTGGAATCCTGGAATTTCTGACCACTGACAAAAGTCACTTGGAATCCTGAAATTTCTGATGACTGACAAAACCTACTTGGAGTCCTGGAATTTCTGACAACTGAAAAAAAGCTACTTGGAATCCTGGAATTACTGACGACTGACAAAAGCTA
Organism: Macrobrachium nipponense; assembly: GCF_015104395.2. Classification (NCBI taxonomy): domain Eukaryota; kingdom Metazoa; phylum Arthropoda; class Malacostraca; order Decapoda; family Palaemonidae; genus Macrobrachium; species Macrobrachium nipponense. The sequence goes on along the minus strand of NC_061102.1, from coordinate 33,854,208 downwards.
CTTGGAATCCTGGAATTACTGACAACTGACAAAAGCTACTCGGAATCCTGGAATTACTGACGACTGACAAAAGCTACTTGGAGTCCTGGAATTTCTGACAACTGACAAAAGTTACTTGGAATCCTGGAATTTCTGACGACTGACAAAAGCTACTCGGAATCCTGGAATTTCTGACCACTGACAAAAGCTACTTGGAATCTTGGAATTTCTGACAACTGACAAAAGCTACTTGGAATCCTGGAATTTCTGACCATTGACAAAAGTTACTTGGAATCCTGAAATTTCTGATGACTGACAAAAGCTACTTGGAATCCTGGAATTTCTGACGACTGACAAAAGCTACTTGGAATCCTGGAATTTCTGACCATTGACAAAAGTTACTTGGAATCCTGAAATTTCTGATGACTGACAAAAGCTACTCAGAATCCTGGAATTTCTGACGACTGACGAAAGCTACTCGGAATCCTGGAATTTCTGACGACTGACAAAAGCTACTTGGAATCTGGAATTTCTGACCACTGACAAAAGTTACTTGGAATCCTGAAATTTCTGATGACTGACAAAAGCTACTCGGAATCTTGGATTTCTGAATGACTGACAAAGCTACTTGGAATCCTGGAATTTCTGAAGACTGACACAGCTACTTGGAATCCTGGAATTTCTGACACATTGACAAAAGCTTACTTGGAATCCTGAATTTCTGCGCATTGGAACCAAGACTGACAGCTGGACCTCCTTGAAATTTCTGATGACTGACAAAAGCTACTTGGAGTCCTGGAATTTCTGACGACAGGCAAAAGCTACTCGGAATCCTGGAATTTCTGACGACTGACAAAAGCTACTTGGAGTCCTGGAATTTCTGACGACTAACAAAAGCTCCTCGGATTCCTGGAATTTCTGACGATTGACAAAAGCTACTTGGAATCCTGTGCTTGCTTGTGAAGGACGGGATGCTTTCGTTGTCCCATTTGGACGTCCTCACATAGGCAAAGCTTGAGCTCCTTCAGGCCAATTCAGAGAGTTTTTGAGGCTATTCCTTCGTAGGGAGGAGTCATTATGTGAATGACAAGCAGTGTTATAGGTGTTGATATATGTAAGTAGGTAAACAACAAGGGTAGTCTCGTATTTTCAAAGACATCTGCAGGTACTACACAGGTAAGTGGACAAATTCTTCCAAAACCTGAATATTCAACGAGATTAAAACAAGCAGACACACAGATAGATAGTTAGATAGTTAAGTAAATAAAGCCAAAATTAATACAGATTTTGATTTTGAAACACTTGGGTAGATAAATAGCTGAATAGCACTGCTCTAAAATTATCTTGACCGTCAACGCAGAAGAGACGAACAGAAAAATTTGGGTAAACAGAGAACGTGCACAAGGAATTAAAACCTTACGAACAGAGATAAAGAGAGATGGGAAAGCTGAAACCCAATAACTCGTAAGATCTTCTCATAAAATCTTACCGAGAAACAGCAACAAAGAAAACTAAAGATAAATGAGAGAAGACCGATCGAGAAGACTCCCCAACTCTGGGTTGGCCTCAGGAGCAAGCGACGCCCACAAGTCCAGTCACAAATGGGAAGAGGCAGGAAAAAGAAGATAAAAGCACCGAGTGGAATCATTTAAGTCTTGGAGACCCTCTAGTCAAGGTCACGGAACAACACACACACACGCACACACACATACACGCACATTCATATATATATATATATATATATATATATATATATATATATATATATATATATATATATATATATACAGAAGTGAGAAATAGAAAAAAGAAACCGGTATGTCAAAGACACACACACAGGGGGAGAGACCTTACTTTACAGACCTTAAAGCTCGTTCGGTTTGCCCCAGGTCCCTCAGTGTGAGAGATTCACGATATCTTAGCGCAAGTCTGCAAAAATTCCTCATGGCACCAAAGGAAAGAGAGGAGAGAGAGATGAGAGAGAGAAGAGAGAGAGAGAGAGAGAGAGAGAGAGAGAGATTCTCGTAATCTGACCTTTATGTTGTAGAGTAATTTTTCACCATCTTTCCAGTCAAGTCGATTGGGAAGTGACGAAAGTTGCAAGAAAACCTTGGCCATATATATATATATATATATATATATATATATATATATATATATATATATTATATATATATATATATATATATATATATATATATATATGTATATATATGTATATATATATACACACATATATATACATATATATATATTATATATATGTATATGTATATATATATATATATATACATATATATACACACACACATCCTATATATAGATATATATATATATTATAATAAGATAATATATAATATATTATACTATATACCATATACATCTATAATATATATATAATATATATATATATATATATATTACTATCTCAATATTATATATATTATTGTATAAGATTATATATATATTAGTATCTATATATATATAATATATTATGGTATATATACATATTATATATATATATATATTATATTAATAATTATATATCTATACATTATATTATATCACTATCAATATATACATTATATTAAGATATATTATATATAATATATTAATATTATATCACTATATATATATAAAGAGAGTTAAAGAATTCGGGTAAAATCAGCGATATGGAGAGGGCAAAGTACGAGCCCAGGTCAGATGCCAATAAAAAGAGAAGCAGAAGAAAAAAAAAAACTTATTCTAGATAACAGAAAGGGTACAGCGAGAGTGAATAGAGCAAACTCGTATTTTCCTCCTGAAAACAGTTGATTTGTCGCCTTATTAACATATTATTAGAGACGAACCTTTTCGGCATCATACATTCGTTAAGGTCAGTAGTGACAAGCTCCACCTGTGCAACGTCGTTCTCATCTTGTATGCAAACTTTTTTTTGCAAGGTCTTCCATGGCATGTTCACATTGCAGTTGCAGGAGAACCTCTCTCTTCCCCCCCCCCCCCCCCTCCTCACACTCACACACACCCACCCAAGCACCCTTCATACTCAGAAACAGCCTCCAAGCACGCAGCAAAAATGGATAAATGTTATGTTGACTTTTCCAGTCACGCAAGCAATTGTGCTAAGTGAAGCATTCTGGAACTGTTTGTGATTTGAATACGCAGGTGGTGTGTGTGTGTGTTTAGAGAGAGAGAGAGAGAGAGAGAGAGAGAGAGAGAGAGGGACTCTTTCGGTATGTTAAAATCTTTGTTTATCAATATATGGCGATAATGTTAGGAGTGGCTTACCTATTATACCAATATGCTGTCTTAACATACGATGACTTGTCATAATCTTATCTTGTCTCTATTATGTAAGAGAAAGAATAATCAAATGCTACGTACACAATCTTCCTGTATATATATATATATATATATATATATATATATATATATATATATATATATATATATAAACTTTCTTTCTCATTAAGTCTTCGAACTTTGCTTCTAACTTTCTTTCTGTTTTTTTTTTCATCATCAGAGTATTTGTTAGCGAAAATATCTGCTAATATTAGCGGTCCTCGTTCTTCTGTCAATCCTTTCAGCGTTTGTCCCTCTAGAATATCTTCTAAGCTGCAACTCTACCGACAAAATTACTGTCTACCTTATTTGTTTCATTCCACTTTATTGAGTTGTCTTTTTCTAAAAGAAATTATGCGCCCTTCGTCACGTCCCAGTGCCTTGCACCAACCAATCCATAGCAAGGTCAGAGGTAGAGATCGTTGCTTGTTCCAAACAAAACAGAAAACAGGCTCATCGTTTGTAAACTCTTAGCATATGAGTGTCTGAGTCTGGAAGATTGCTTGCGTGCTTGCTTTTGCCGTTAAGAAGCCAGCAAGGTCAAAGCGAACTCAGGTCTTTCAAACGACCTATAGACGTCAGGAAAGCAGGCATCGCTCTAATATTTAGATATCATTGATAAATATAGCGAGCAAAACAGAGCATAGGAAGCAATAAGTGAAGCAAAGACAAGCTCACTGTTGTTTATTTCCTAAAGAAATCAATGAAAAATATAGATTGCAGCAAAAATAGAAAATAAGTAGCGATTACCTTCTTATTATCATGTTGTATAAATAATCCCAAATGATATATTTCGAAGCCTAGGAATTTGAAGCTTTATTCAGAAAGTATTTCGTTTATGGCTTTATTATGTTTATGACGTGCGTTATCGTTGGCTTTTAAATCAAATCCGTTTCTTATTAGACATGATAAGACTTACTGAATGTGGAAAACCACCATCCAACGCAACTAACGTAATCTCGCAAAAAGGGAAAAAAATATCTTACGTCCCCATAGGAGTTTTGACATTCCGAGCCATGGCGATATTGTGGAGATGAGAGTCTTTTTTTTTTTTTTTAATGCAAAGTGATCATTTTAGTGCCCTAATCCTATCTTGGCTGATGCCAATGAAATGCAGCCGCTAATCCAGTTGCGTTCACTTGGTATTCCTGGCTATATTGGGCGTTATAAACTGAACACAACCAGGAGAGTGTCCACACTACGTGCACTGAGTCACCAGAACTGAAAGGTAGCCTTTGCTGAAGTTGACTTCTGGAGCTTTCTAGTCAGCAATGGACCAAGACGCTCACAGAAGAGGCCGTACAACTGAAATAAGCCTTCTTCCATGTCTTGCGAGTGTCTTGGTAGATAAACGTCGTAGACACTTAGATAATGGCGGAAATATTAGGATACGTAACATTAAGTATACCCAACATAAAATTAGATACAAAATCATGGACAGGCCCTATGGAAGGAAAGTGATTTTATACATGTTTCAACAATAATCCTTTTAAATTTCTTAACTCTAAAGAAATGCAGAGTATACTGAGGAAAGCTCGGTGCACTCGGCTATTTGGTAACTACCACACTGTACGGGCTGGCAAGAATGCAATTATTACCTGGCATTCTGCTATAGTGAGAATATGATTGCATTTACTTCAAGTGAACAGGCTCAGCTCACAGTTAGAGGCAATTTTTCCTCTCCCAGTGGTTCCACAGCCCTTCCATCACTCTCTGCTTTAAGGTGCATTGTAACTGAACCTTCAACTACTGTCACATCCCACGGAAACAGGAACCAGCATCGAAGAGGCTGACCTGACATTTGTGGGTATCGTTTGTGTAAGGATACAGGTTCTAAGGGATTCACAGCCCTTATCTTACTTCCTTCTGCCCTGCGATATTAATGCCCAGGACTTTTAGGGTTTTGAGTGGAAATAATTAGATAAAAGCTGAAACTTTGCAGAAATATAGACAATTGTGACCTGAACAATATATGAAAAGTCCCACTGTCTCCCGCGCTTGCGTTAGCCGCCATATTGGAAAATGGCCGCCATATTGGAATTTCCTTAAAATTGAAATATCTCAAAAAATATTACTTTTATCAAAAAACACCACTCAATAAAAGTTGTTTGGAATTGGTTTTTCTACAGGAATCATTGTATTATTACAAAAATAAGTAAATTTATGTGCAGGAAACATAATAATATTGAAATTTCATTCATAAATTTATTTTCAACAACATTTTCCTTGGAAATGGTGGACTGCATGTCAAAATGCTTCGAAACAAAAGTTGTAGAACAAGCTTTTTTCTTTTAAACGGTACATCCAAGTCCATGTCTATTTTGAAAACTAAAGAAGTTACAAGACATAAACGAAGAGAAACGCTAGACCTTAACCTATATTTTCTTCTTCCAGGTACTAAGAGAAATGATGGATTGTCTGATATGTGGGTTTCCCTTGAAAGAATCTCCAAGTGTAGAGGTGACTAGAGGACTGCAGACCTTGATAACAGCCAGTTTGGCCCGAGAGGATGGGTTGCATGAACAGTTACAGAAAAAAAACTTGTTTACAAGTACATGTCAACTGCCGTAAGTCGTACACTCGACGACCTGCTCCAAGTAAGGACTTAGAAGAACCACCCAATAAAGTTCCTTGTCTGCGATGAGAATTAACCCAATTTGACATCAAACTGCAATGCTTGTTCTGTGGAGAAACAGCTGATAAAATAGCAAAGCAAAAGAAGCCAAGGAAGTATCTTAGGTCCATACATGAAGTTACGACAATGGTACTACAGGAAACAGTACGGGAAAAAGCAAAGGAACGCAATGATAAACTTGGTTATTTAGTACTTAGTCGGATTGATAGTGTTATTGACTTAGTAGCTGCTGAGTTTAAGTATCATCGGAAGTGTTACAATGATTTTTGCAAGAATGCCTGTGACAGTGGTGCGTCCTGTTCTTATAAAACAGTTGGAAGACCATGCCAGGTAGGTTCACTGCTAGCTTTTGATAAATTGTGTGATATTATAAATGATAGCAATGAGTGCCAATACTCACTGCAAGAACTGCATAGGATGATGGTGGAGGCTGCTGATACAACAGAGACTGTATACACACTTAAGAGATTGAAACAAAAGCTGCTTGACAGATATGGAGATAGCATCACTGTTAGTAAGTGTAAAGGTAAGGATATTTTTTCATTCAGTGAAGCAGTCAAAAGATCCTTAGGAGATTCATGGTATAAAAACAGAGAGAGTAATATTCAGGATGAGAGACGTCGAATTGTATTAACAGCTGCTGCTATCATACGTGAAGATATACGTGCACGTGTGTATGACAATTCTGTATATCCAGTTTGTGAAGACATTACTAATTCATCAATACAGCAGGTGCCAGATACTCTCCGAGACTTTGTTGATGAAGTAACAAAATCAAAGAGACGAGATGAGCATAAAGAAAATGAGCAAAAGCGCTTAAGCATACAGCATGCAATAATATCTGCAGTACGACCAAGGTCATTCTTGTCTTCCCTTCAAATATCTTTATCTGTTTTTCTACATAGGCGATTTGCTTCTCGCCAGCTTATTGATATTCTTGCAAAGCTAGGAGTAGCCACGACATATAAAGAAACTCTACGTTGTGTCAACTCAGGAGTTAGAACTGCATCTGTAAATATAAGAAACGATGGTTTTCTTCGATATATATTTGATAATGCAGATTTTAACATCAGCACTCTTGATGGGTTGGGAACGTTTCACAGCATGGGTGGTCTGAAATGTGTAACGCCTGCCAGTGCAGTATTAACCAGTACTGCAATTCAGAGAATTGTGGATGTAAGTAGTTCAAGTAATGCTGGGGGAACAATTCCAATAAAGACATATAGAAAACCTACAAACATGTCAGGTATGCAAAATATAATAGCAAAAGCATCTATCTCATGCGATACATATCAACCAGTAACTATAAACATGCTCGACAGTTAGATAGATACCTTATTGGTATGTGGAAGCTACTTGAGTACAAGTAAAATACCAGGCTGGAATGGCTACATGCAAGCAGCAATGAGAGATGGTCATTTTGAAACTACTCATATACTTGCACTCCCCTTCATCAACTTGAACCCAGGGAATCTATCAACTATATACACAGCACTTTTACATCCTGTTGAGGATACTAAGTCCCAGAATCAAACTCACTGAGTAGTAACTTTTGACCAGCCCCTCTATATGAAAGCAGTTGAAATAGTTGGTGCAGTTGGCGAAGAAAGCCCATTGTCAAAAGTAGTTGTGCGTTTGGGTGGGTTCCATCTTCTCATGTCCTTCATGGGAGCAATAGGCACCATCTTGCGTGGAAGTGGACTGGAAGAATTGTGGGTCACCATATATTCAGAAATTTCTGTAAGACACATGCTTTCTGGACACACATATTACCGTGCCCTTCGAGCTCACTTTCTTACACAGGCTGCTCTTACAAGAATTCTTCTAGATGATGTCAATATGAAGATGAAGAATGTAGTGTAATCCTGAGATATTCCACTCCTTCTTGACCCATGAAGTTGATGTTGAAGACGTACTAAATAATGAAATCTTAACAGACATTAATACTAAGCTGACAAACAACATCAATCAAAAGGAGGACTTGAGTAGCACAGCAAGACTTTGGTTGCAATATCATGAGCAAGTATCCCTAATTAAGCTTTTTCTGAGAGCTGAACCCACAGGACATCGGGATTTGCACCTGTATTGTGTACGAGAGATGCTTCCACATTTCCATGCTGCAGGGCATCTACATTATGCCAAAGCTGCACAGATTTATTTGCAGCAAATGCATGAACTTTCCAATACAATGGCAAAGAAGGAATATGAGAAACTTACAATTGATGGATTCTTCACGGTGCGTCGCAGCAATCGTTATTGGTCAGGGACATGGAGTGATATGATAATTGAGCAGCATCTGATGAAGGGATATAAATCTTCTGGGGGACTTACACATGGCAGGGGTATTACCGAGAGCACTTTAGCCCAGTGGATAAAAGCAATGCCAGCAAGTACACAAGTTGGTGATGCTGTGGAGAAATTTACTGGTGTTTCATCTGCAACAACTGAACAGCATGTTGGATTGAGAGAATCACGACGGTTTAATGATGAGAAGCACTTACAAATATTGCAGAACTGGCTACGATCTCACTCTCCATTTCAAGAAACTTTTAGTGGGTTGGTATCCTTGGGAACAGGAATAATTGCTGATGATTTAATGAACTGTGACACAGCAAAATCAATTGGCTTAAAAGAAATGCATGATATGGATGGCAAGAAGTTCTCAACTATACACTTAAAAAGAAAGAACGCAGTACGGTCAATATCATTCATGAGGAATGGACTGAAAGTTCGTGAGGATGTTGTTGCAGTGAACTCTCAACAGCTTTTCAGCAGAATAATATGTGTTTTGAAAAATGATGACCAACTTGCTAATTATATGACTTATGAATTGGCCCCTAAACCTCCTTCACTCTTTGACGACATCTCAATGAGAAAAGGGCACAAAGCAGCCTTAGTGACTAAATTGGAATCATATGGACCTTGGGAAGGGTTAGTTTCAGATGAATACCGGTATGTCGTGGATGGTGGTCATCTTCTTCATAAAGTTGTGTGGCCAAGGCCAGCTATGTATCGGGATATTTTTCAAGCCTACACAGGTTATGTAATCAATCATTATGGCAAAAATGCAACAGTTGTTTCTGATGGCTACCCAGTGACACCAACAACCAAATCTCAAGAGCAAAATCGTAGGGCATCCAAGCATTGTTCTATAGAAGTTGAAGTCAATGAGGAATGTTACTCAACGTTACCGCAAGCAGATTTCCTGTGTAATAAGCATAACAGGACACTGCTGATCAGTAAACTGAAGGACCACATGCAGCGTGCTGGTATTACAGTTATAGTTGCCAAGGAAGATGTAGATATGTCTATTGTTCAAACTTCTTGGTCATTAGAAAATAGTGGACATAATGTAGCAGTGGTGGGTGACGACACAGACTTACTAGTACTTCTAGTATCTCTTTCTAAATCATCCACAAAAATACTTTTTGTATTTTTGGTAAAGTACACAACCCCAACAAGATCCATGATATTAGGAAACTTATATCTAACCTGGGACGTCTTCGTCAACATCTGCTGTTCCTCCACGCTGTTACAGGCTGTGACACAACATCAGCTTTATATGGGAAGGGAAAGAAAAAGTCCTTTGATATTTTGAAGAAGAGCCAAGACATATGCAATACAGTGTCTGTATTTGATAACCGAGAAGCATCTAAAGATGAAGTGGCCAAAGCTGGCGAAGCTTTCCTCCTTTCTATGGACGGAGCGGAGAAATTTCAAACATTGGACAGGTATCGTTTGCATGCATACAAGAGAACAGTTGCAAAGATGTCACTTAAATCTGAGTTTCAGTTATCAACATTGCCACCAAGTGATGCAGCTCGCTTGCACTCGTTTAGGGTGTTCTACCAAGTACAGCATTGGCATGGTAACCATCTCTCTCCAGTCGAATGGGGATGGAAGAGTTCCAAAAATGGGCTGAAACCCATCCCTTCAATGAAACCTCCAGCTCCAGATGACTTGTTACATTTAGTCAGCTGTAACTGTAGCAAAGGTTGTCGCCATCAATGTGAATGTCGTAGGGCTGGTCTATCATGCTCATCCATCTGTGGATAGTGTCGTGGTGTTGGATGTGAAAATTCACTACCATTTGAGGAGGATGTTGAAGAAGACGCTCATGAGATGAAAGAAAACTTAACATCAAGAATGTTTGAGCTCTGAGTGTGTTCTATTCAGATATAATTCAATCCATATTTACTTTCAAGAGTACCCTATATGACATACTTGTCCCACAATTACTTTATGCAAACCTGCTGTTATATTTTTTTGTGTTTGAGAGCTTACATTTGTATTAATGAACAATCTCTCAGTTGAAATATTTTCTTTCGTATTTATTGTTATTGTACATGTAAGTATAACCAAAGTGAATGTATTATTAATCCTACACAAGGTATTTGTCTGAAACCTCATTAATATATCAGGCATCCTTCTCTATTCTAAAAAAAAAAGGCACGAGATCCTTTCACTGCCATTGTAAATTTCACTATTAAGAAATGAATAATGATGCCTATTAAAACATTGTTCAATAATTTATCAGAATGATTGCAAATCAACACTTCTTAATTAAAAAAAAAATGTTTGATTCTGTACGTGAAAATTTGACATTTCAGTTTTCTATATATTTTCCTCCATAACTTATTTGTTTATGAATATAAGTATAAACTTGTATATATGTTTCAAAAGAAGAGAGTTTGTTCTTTAACTTTTGTTTAGAAGCATTTAGTCATATAGGACACCAGTTCTGTAGAAATTGTCTTTGAAAATAAATTCAATTCATTACTTTAATTTCAATATTTTTTTTTATTTTTTTCATATAGATTTTCTAATTTTTTAAATTAATCTGATGAGTGCTATAAAAAATCAATTCTGAACAACTTTTATTGAGTGGTGTTTTTTGATAAAATGGATATTTTTCGAGATATTTGAATTTTAAGAAAATCCAATATGGCGGCTAACGCAAGCGTGGGAGACAATGGGACTTTTAATATGTTGTTCAGGTCACAATTCTCTATACCTGTGCAAAGTTTCAGCTTTTATCTAATTATTTCCCAAAACCCCCCAATTTTGACCTATTGCTCCTGGGCTATATGGTGCATCAGAATCTCAGCAGTAACCTGGTAGCACTGCTTACCATAGCTATATTATTTATCAGTCAAATTTTATTGACTAAACTAAATATATATATATATATATATATATATATATATATATATATATATATATATATATATTATATATATATATATATATATATATATATATATATATATATATATATATATATATATGAATGTATTTGTATATAAACATCACACACACGACAGATATATATATATATATTATATATTTATTTATGTATTTATTTTATTTATTTATTTATTTATCTGTATATCTGAAAACACGAAAGTTTGGAACGTGATAAATGCATAAATAAAGGTATAGGCCACGAAGGAAATATAAACAACGAAGACCTTTACTTAGCAGACAAACTGACTTACATGAGAAACTGAGAGTACAAGGAAGGGTCGTATAAGTGACAGATAGGGATTATAAGGAGATTAGTACCTAGAATCCAACACACCTGGAGAATGAGTAACCTTTTCAAACAAGCATAGACATGGGTACAATTTAAGAACAAAAAGATTAAGTCCAACTGCTCAGACACAGGGACAAAAAAATTAAAGGATTATTCAGGGCAGCAACTGACCACATTCAGATCTTTGGTAAAGAAAAACATATTCACAAAACATATTAAACATACATATACAAAGAAAATATCTATAAGGCAACTAATTTGTATTTAAGTCTGTGATTGTATCTTTGAGGTCATTCTTAATCATGTTACAAATACAAGGGTCTATATGTAACAGGCCACGACTAATATTAGATTCGTTAGTTTTGATGTATGTTCTCTTTTTACTAAAGAATATCTAAGTAAAGAACTAACTCAGCATGAATTACCTCTACCTGTAAGTCACATTATTTCACTCACTAGGTTGTGCATTTGTGATTGTAAGTTTATATTCAATGGTGAATTTTATCAATAAATATCTGGGATAGCAATATATATATATATATATATATATATATATATATATATATATATCTATATATATATAATATATATATATATATATACATATATATATATATATTTGTATAAATGAATCACGAAAGTTTGGAACGTGATAAATCCATAAATAAAGGTATAAGACACGAAGGAAAAATAGACAACGGAGTGTCTACAAGACCTTTCGACGTTCAACATACTTTACTCAGCAGATAAACTGTTTATCTGCTGGGTAAAGGACGTTGAACGTCGAAAGATCTTGCAGAAAACTCCGTTGTTTATTTTCCTTCGTGGATTATACCTTTACATATATATATATATATATATATATAATATATATATATATATGTATATATATATATATATATATATATATATATATATATATATACAGAGAGAGAGAGAGAGAGAGAGAGAGAGAGAGAGAATTTAGTGATTCATTCGTATTTTTTTTTATTATGATTCAAGAGATTTTACAACGTATACAAAATCTGGCACACTATATCAATGCTGCGTAAAAATCCGGTTTTCTTATGGGTGCTCGAAAAATACCCGCTAAGTTTACGTTTCTTGTCGCTTTCGACGCATTCTTCCACACCTAGATGATCGTTTCTTGTCGCTTTTCGACGCATTCTTCCACACCTATAGGCTATCATCTCATCTCCAGTTTACGTTTTTTTTTTTTCCAGTTCAGCGCCAACACATAACGATCAGAAGTTGTACAGCTTTTTGATCGAACTCTCTGCTTTGGCTTTGTTTGCTTTAAACGGTTGCCCATTTTGCCAACCAATACTTAAAACTGAATGAAATTGTATAACAAGTTCCCAAGGCCGTGCAATGTGTGCCAGTTACTACAATGAATTGCGAAGTGATTCCGAGGATCTATGAGAATATAAATATATATATATATATATATATATATATATATATATATATATATATATATATATATATCCTCGTTTATTCTCACATTCGATAGAGCGAGCAGTTTCAGAACGCGCTTGATTGCGTTCTTTCGTTCACTTTTCCATCAGCTTAAAGAAGCCTGCTAGATCGGTGAGTTTCGTTGAAGGTAAGCCAATATGAACCTTCTCTCTCAGATCTTGTAGATAATTGATGAAGCTCGTCTTGTGACAGGCTGCCAACTACACCCTAGTTTCCTTACAAGTAACGGCGTTGGTAAAAATCTGTTTGTAAACAAGAAAGATCCAGTTCCTTGTTCGGAATTGGCGAGCCATTGGGTACGTTATGTACGTTCAAAAATAAAAACAAAAAGCCATAGTGTAGCATTATTATTCAAGGGCTTACAACACTCGTCATATCTTGAGTCATAATGTATGATAACTGAGTAGTAAAACAGAACCGTCAGGCAAGGAAATATTACATTATTTACTCGTCATTACAGGTTGTAAATATGTGGATTACTGAAATTCTTTCTAATTTTTTTGTTGCTAAACGGTATCTTGACTGTCAGTCTCAGGCACCTAAATAACGGTTTTCAAAGGCAAAGCGAAGACGCAATAGATGAAGTTGTGCTAGGCTGAAAGGTGTGATACAAATGCAAGAAAAAATTGAAAAAAGCGGAGTTAGAGATGAGCGCCACATTTAGTGTCGTAGTGAACGATTCCCTGTAGTCGGCGGCGTGCTGCTCTACCTGTGCGCGGAGCCCCCACCTCACCTGCGGCTCAATTGCTAAAGTCAACCAGTCTGTTCAGTTGGGTGAAGTGAGCACACCTTTTCGGTTTTGAGGATTTTAAAGGGCCAACTCACTGCGCGTTTGGGAATAGTGTTGAGAGACTGACTTCCGGTTTTTCAGCTGAATTTTGTTAAGTGCAGTGTCCTGGATAAACATGATATAGGGATTTATCAGTATACGTGAACCAACGCGAGGAAGGAGAGTGTTTTGGGTAAGTACCTGTTTCCTAGTTGAAATTCTTCCAATTCCGCCCACCTGTTTTGGTTTGGCCGAGTCGGGCAGATGCCCCCATTCATGCCTGCCCCTCCTTCTGACGCGAACTGCTTCGTGAGTGACCTTCTAGAACGCCCCTTTGTTGACGGAAATGATTTTATTTTCCGCCGAGTCCGGGAAAGGTTTGGGGAGCCTGAGCGACAACGACGACGCCTTGTCCAGGTAGCCAGAGTCTAAGTAGGCTGGTCTTAGGTAGCAGTAGTGGCTGATTTTCGGGATGTGGGTCAGACAGGTAGCCTGCCCTAGCCTGGTCTGGTCATTCGTTTTCCTTTGATTTACGAAGGCTGTGGCTCGTAACTGCAGTTGTCACAGGAGGATAGCCAGTTCGACCCTGACGTTGCCTGTTAGGTCATTCAAATGTATTAAACTTCGAATTTATGTCTCCTTTGTTACTGCCTCCAGTTCTTAGACGGAGAGACGACAGTTGGTATCTGGATATTAATGGAGTAGTTATGATAAACATGGGTCTAAGTCCAGTTAGTACTACCCATTTTGTTTCAAACTTGCCATCCGTTAATGGCCTGATTTTGGCAAGGAAAATTAAGTTACATATGAAGCATGTTAATGTACCGGTTTAAACTAGCCTCCTTTCCAGCCAATGGTTGATTCAAAACATTCCGCATAGTATTCCAGGATACTATCAAAATTTAATTCAAGCCATTTTTAAGCAACCTGCATCCGGTAATGTTGCGATGTGTGATTTGTGAAGAATGGAAGCTGATAACCAAGTTCCTTTACAGTTTAGAAATATAAGCGATCGCACTTTTAGGATGGACTCTGAAACTCCAATCATTATAATTCATGCAGAATTTAGTTGCTGATACGTAAATATTAAAAAATATGGTTAGAAAAGATCAAAATTAAAAGTTTAATAATGAAAAGAAATTCTTATGGGACTGGTATTTTGGCATTAAAGGTATCCGGAGGATTTTTAAGTTATATTCTTGAAAAGAACGATAGGCCTACGTGAATGTTACGCACGGATGGGTTTATCAAACTTTTATTATTTCACATACTTCATAAGCCCATGTTCACATAGGGGTCAGTACATTACAGGAGTAGCAGATATACATGAAAATCAAATACTACTTTTAAAAAGTACTTGCTGGCCACAAATGCAAATAAATGATGGGGAGTCACATTAGACCTAGTTTGCTCCAACGGCGTTTAGCATTACGAGTTGCCTCGACGGAATTAACTGCTAAGACAACGTACGCAAGCAGTAGAGGGGACATGTCTTTTCAAAAAGGCGTCAGCTTCTGATAATTTTACTGATTTTCTTCAGGAGGCTTGGCCTTTGAGGATACTTGCCTGATGTAAGAACAAACTTTGACTGCCTAGAATAGGCGTATGCCCATTAGCATTCATTCCATACATCTGGAAATTATTGTCATTTAGTAGCTACTGTTCATTCATCCCAATCAATTAGCTTAACAGGAAAAAAAAACTGCTTTTCAGCCATTAGAGTTGACTTGTTTACAACGTGCCGACCATAATAGACACAGTCACCCGTGTGAGCATTGTGCTTTCGTTCGTTCAGTCTATACGCGAAGGAGAACGGTTGGAACATGCCTCGTTGAAACAACTCGTTGGGTAAACATCGTTGGAGGAACCAGTCACCAAAGCAAATGCCTTTAAGAGGCCACAGAGGCAAAATCTATAATAGCCAACGGAAGCGAAGACCTTATCCAACCACAAGGTTTTTGGCCATAAGAGAGAGAGAGAGAGAGAGAGAGAGAGAGAGAGGCGGCTCAGTTTACTGCAATTCCAATTTCTCTTCTTGCCATTTCATGTGGTTAATCAACTGGACAAGTGAATAGTTGTTGGCTTCCCATGGGTAATTCGATGTGGTTCCCGTGCATGTTATTTGGGTTTGCGTCTCCGCCTCTCCGGGTTATTGAGTTCAGTTCAGATTCTCGGTATAGACCACAGTTTTACAGTGGCTCCTATGGCAACAAGATCTGGCAATAATTGCCTTGAACAGAAAACTTCGTCTCGTTAAATGATCAAGATCAATGGTTGGAATTCCAGTTTAGTTTGTAGGGTAAACATTGCTAATAGGTCATCCAGGAGGTCATTCGTGATGCCCGCCAAGTTATGTTTGGCGTATGAAAAGACAGAGAAACTGAAGAGTACTGCAAGATTACATGCCCGGATTTCGTAACAGGAGGTCTGTCTGGAAAGAATGGAAATGACATACCCTCCGTATGCATTTGTTTTCGTCGTCGTCTCTCTCTCGGACCAACTTATAATCCCTTGGTGAAGTGAATTGCTTAAGTCGTAATAGCAATTTGAAGGTTGTATGCAGTTGGCTGAGCTTATGGTTTCTGTACAACGTCTGTGGTTAGGCTAGTTAGCAACAAAAATCCTTGGTATTTTCGGATGCAATGAATTTTTTAATTTATTTATTTAGTTTGATTGTAAATGTATTTTTTTTCTAATGAAAGGCAGTTGTCAAGACACCATTGAAGAGCTGGGTCATCATTACAAAAAAATCAGAACCCCTTTTTTTTCATTTGTCAGCGCGAGGACAAATATCATTATGTGTGAGTGTGTTTGCTAAAATACGAAAGTTATGAGTAAAGTGATGATTTCAGTGAAAGCTGTTCAAGATTTTGTTCTAGGCCGAGTCAGACGAAGAGGCATTAAATGGTGCCCCATAAAGCTTTATTCGTTGGTTTCAGAGGGAGAGAAAAAAAAATTGCAACCACTCAGGTTGCAGGTGACCTTGGCCGAGCTTTTAAGGGCCGAGTGCACTTGGACATTGCAGTCTCTTTTTCCAGTTTCTCTCTCTCTCTCTCTCTCTCTCTCTCTCTCTCTCTCTCGTTTAAAGGTAACTATAGCACATGTGAGCAGTAGGCGTGACAGAGGCGTATGCCTTTGGGTGTTGGCTAACATTGGTTAAGGGTGTAACTGGCCGTTCCCAGCCGTAGACGTATCCATTGGGTGGATTCGCGTGAGGACAGAAATAATGCGTTGTAGAGTGTCCTTATACGCATACTTTTTGTTATGAACTAATGTTGTGTTTTACAATAAGCTGTATTCTAAGTATTGGATGGTGGTATATGAAGTTGGAAGTATTTCGTCAGGTCTCTCTCTCTCTCTCTCTCTCTCTTTGAAGTGAATTTTTTTTTTCTCGTGGTCTTCCGTTCTGTCATTAGAAATGTCGCGATACAAACAAAGCTTCGCGAGGAAAGCCTCAGAAAGTGGCAGTGAACAACAATGAAGGGAAACAAGGGGCAAAATCTCCAGATCTTTGACATTTAGTGTCCATTCTCCATTGTTTGTCGGTTAGGATTTTTTTTATTTTAAATGTGTAATATTAAAATGATGCACATTTATATGTATACTTTATTAATTTTTTTCCTACATACCATTTACTGCACTGATGCCCTGATTGCTACCAACCAGCAGTCGACAAAGTACTATAGTAGATTCACTTCAGCCGTTCATTTGATGTCTAGACCAGTCCCCTCCGACGCTCCTGATTGGCTGTTGATAAGCCAATCACAGGGCTGGAAGCTCTGTCTCTCGAGAGAGTTCACATAGTTAGGATGTATGTTCCACCTCTCCTGAAAGACGTATCTCTCAGGAGAAGTGGAGCATAGATCCTACCCATGTGAACTCTCGAAAGAGACAGTTTCCAGCCCTGTGATTGGCTTCTCAACAGCCAATCAGGAGCGTCGTAATGGACTGGCCTAGACATCAAATGCACGGTTGATGTGAATCTAAGAAAGGTGGTTACAATAAACAAAAATCTGTGCATAGGTCGATAGAGGTTTAATGATATAGCGAAACATACGTAAATCGTATCAGTATTCGGCTTGGCCCGTGGCCACCGCTCAACCCCGTTCTCTGCTCCCATCTGGTAACTGGGGTGTATCGTCGACAGGGTACATGATACCATAGCCTTGCAGATGTACTGTACGATACGGCAGTAATCGCTGTTAACTGGTGGAAGCACGGTCCAGATATACCTGGACCGTGGGTGGAAGTGTGACAGTGTTAATTCTCGGAATTTGACGAATATTTTGGAGAAATGACGTATCATTACGGTATGGAATTTCGTTTTTAAAGTTCGAATTTACTCAAGTTTCGGTGCTTCCGAGCAAACCATTGTGGGCTCTCCATACATTATGCAAAGTTACTAAGAATAAAAGATGAATTTGCCAGAATGAAGTTTTACCTTAAATTTGCTGTATTTTCTGGTTTGTTTCTTGTATTGTAGGCATTTTTTTTCTTTTTTTAAGGTTTCACCTAAAGTTCGCGACTCTTCGTTGAATTTAGTAATTATATACGGCTTGTTATTTTCATCTTAACTGAAACATAACATACCCAACCAAAAAAAAAAAAAAAAAAAACGTGACCTTTATTGTTGCCCCGACCATAAGGTTTATTATAAACAAGCACTCAGTCCTATTGAAGTTATTGAATGTCCTTATTTTTTACTGAAGAATTTACCAAACGTTCCCGCTTTTCTAGAGGGGAATTTTAAGATAAATGGCTCTCTCTCTCTCTCTCTCTCTCTCTCTCTCTCTCTCTCTCTACTGATCAGTGATGTTTGTTCAATCCAAGCCTGTTGAGTAGCCTCGTTTGTAACTGAATAGTGTTGGTGTAAAGTCACAGTGACAACTCCCGGGGAACTATGTAGTGGCTCTCACGGCAGAGAACTCCCTAGACCGTGGTGACTCCGTACTCGGTGAAAAGACCGGCATTTACCTCAAGCACTAGAATTATATTCTTTTCATGTTTGTCAATTTTATTGCTAATGTATGTCATTATATATACAAGGAGAAGCCTTAAAAGACCACCTACAACTCTCAAAGCAGGGATTCAAAGAATATAGAGTATATATATGAGAGAAAGGGAAAGCAAAGAGAAGGGAATAATATGAGTGAATAAACAGTGTAATCCAGAACATTAGGCAGATGTGCACGGAGTTTTTAAGGAGCAGAGAAAGCGCTCCTAATACCTGCGATTATTTGGCTTTTACTTTGTAGTATATGAATTTTGTAAGATTAAAGATTGTGAAAAATGCAATCAGGCATCGGCGTAATTCGCATTATTGGATTTACCGGTGGCTAAGCAGTTCGCCATGGGCTACTGAACTCCTAAGAAACAAACTTTAGTTCGTTGATGATTACCGGCAATAAAAAAAGTTACAGTTTAAACAGTTGTTGTACTAGGGGCCGGGCAACATGTAGGCGGCACTTAATTAGAGCGTAAGCTGGAGATGAGTAATTTACTCTGAATTTCTGGTTTTGTTTTACGCCTTGAGGTGAAAGATTCCAGCCATACGCTTCGCAGATATTTATTTTGATAAAAGTTTGTTTTTCGATTTTTATTTTATTTAATCACGCCATTTCGGGTTTATATTATATATATATATATATATAGATATACATACATACACACACACACACACATATATATAATATATAATATATATATATATATAATGATATATATAACATATACTATATATATACTATATATCATATATATATATATATATAAATGGGTATCTTATTCTGCGAAGTTTTCGGGATTCGTTATCTAGGACTAATATTCTTGGGGGTCATTATTTTTACGATATTCACTATCAAGAAAAGATGTGATAAATAATCCTAAAAAATTGAATCTCCGTAGTGGGTAGGAGGGTAGTGTTGCCTGTGCTGCAGGCATTATTTTTTTATACATTTTATTAAAAAATACATTAATGCAGCTTTAAAGTTATTATATAGTATTTACATAATTTACTGAAGGGTGTTTGCAGCGTCCTATCACCTCTTAGCTGCAGCCACTTTTTAGCCTTTTATTTTACCTCCATTCTTGCTTCCTTGCTGATTCAGTGTGCTGTCCAACCACTCCAACTCCTTTTCACCGTCTTCTGCGCAGATTGGCCTACATTGCCCCAGTGCTTGGCTTGGGAGCTTGAAGTTCAAAAATCATCTTCTTAACTGAAATGAGTCTTGAGCTATTCCTCATGATTCACATGGCCTAGTAGATTGATCGATACCAATTCTGTTATATAACATTTTAAAAAGTCTGTGAACTATTCATGGATATGTAACCTGCTTCGGTAGAAGATTCCTTTTGGAAGAAGAAGAAGAAGAAGAAGAAAGCATCCTGATTATTCCTCCACCTCCACTTCTCGCGAAGTAGCTACAGGGAGAATGTCGTTGAGCTTGCTTCCCCGTTATGGTCATGTTTGACCTCAAACCTTCATCAGCACTTCCTCTCTCTCTCTCTCTCTCTCTCTCTCTGGGGAAATGCCGAGAGGGTACCTACCATTTTTTTGTTTTACTATTCTTCTCAGGTTTCAAGTTCCCTTGTAAAAGTAATGCCATAGTCTCATGTGGACTTGTGCTTTGAAATATTAGCTCTCTGGATTTTAATGTCGAAATTATCGACTGTTTCTTCATGCTCTCCTTTGTATGATGGGTTTTATTTACGCAAACTTGATGCCATCAGCTTCTTTTCTCTCGTCATAACTTCTACGTGGTTTTCGGAGGTCTCAGCCTTTTTTTTTTTTATTCAGTGTTATCTCTAGGTTGTATATACGTATATAATTATAATCTTTTATAAGGTAAATTGACGTGGCATTTATTTTATATCCACCTCACACAGACAGACCTGTTGACACTGAAAAGGGTTCTTCCATGTTCATCTAGATCTTGCTTCCATGTATCGCATATCTCGTCAGACTGCACACACTACGTAGCGGCAAAAATCTCTAGCAGAAGAAATCAGTAACAGTACCTACACTGGCAAGTTACGCATGGCGCATCCAACCCAGGGATCAGTCACTCCCTTCACTGCTCGTCGAAGGTGTTCTCGGAATACTAAAATACCAGGTTTCTAGATATCTGTACAAGTTTTCCGTACACTGTCTTAACTTTTCTTGTAATTATATGCAAGTAGAAGAACGCATTGCCCAGTGTCAGTATAGTATTTAAATTATAATGTAAGTTTTAGGGAACATTGTCCTAAATACCTCATAAATTGATTGAGAGCTGACATTGAATAGCAAAGTTTGCTATCAATGAATAAGAGGATATTCATATATTTTGGCGATTGCGTAGCCTAGATATTTTTCATAAGGCACAGTTGGCCACGTAATACACACACACACACACACACACACACATATATATATATATAATATTATATAATATATATATAATATATATAATATATGCTATATATTATGCCAGTTTTCAAAATGTTGATGAGACCAAACGTGTCTCTGCCGTGTCATTGATTTTGTAGTGTTCGAAAAATGTCGGGGACGTCAACGAGCACTGATAACAGTTCCTCGATAAGGCTTCCGATAGCAGTCGCCTGAATAACAGGGTCTGTAAGGCTGTAGGCGGCGCCTGACACGACACCAGGGTGTCACTTGAGTGTGTTTCGAAATCTGACGATAAATGTTTCATCGTCACGAATGTCATGGCAGTTGCTTCATGAGGAGCGGTTTTTTTATATATAGATTTTATTCGATTACACACACACGCACACACACACACACTTTACATTTTCCTGCTTCTGGCCAAGTTCATTTGGGGCGGTGATTTTTTTTATATACTTATCTCTGCAGTTTTCTGTAAAAGAAAACTATTGTGCCGGCTTTGTCTGTCCGTCCTCACTTTTTCTGTCCGCTCTCATATCTTAAACTACTGAGGCTAGAGGGCTGCAAATCTGTATGTCGATCACCCACCCTCCAATCATCAAATATACCAAATTGCAGCCCTCTAGCCTCGTAGCTTTTATTTTAAGGTTAAATTTAGTCATGGTCGTGCTTCCGGCAACGCAAGACACAGGCCACCAAGGCCTGCTGAGAGTTCAAGGGCCGCGGCTTATACAGCATTATACCGAGAACACCAAACGACAATTATATTTTCGGTGGTCTTGATCATCCGATGTACAGAAAACTCGATTGCTCCGAGGAAACCGTCGCATTTTTTACCTTCTTTTTTCTTAACCTCTCCGTGTATTATTATTTCCATTTCATTGCGTATTCCGTCTTGTTCTAACGGGACCGCATTTCTGAATACCAGATCTCGACCCGGAAAGCCGGAGATATGCTGAAGATATTTGGAAAACGTCGCCCGGTTGAGCTTGGCATTTGGTGTGAAGGAATCTCCGGTGCAAGAAGATGGTGTCTGGGAACCGACACATTCTTCGTTGCTCTTTCTCCGCACTCTTTGCTAATATTAGTAGGGAGTTTGTTATAGGAGAGCAACAGACGAAGAGTGAAGAGTTGTGTCTGTATAAAAACACACTGAACCATTAGTACTATTTAGAGCTGGTTCTATCACTGAACCATTAGTACTACTCAGAGTTGGTTCTGTCATAGTGATGCCAAATCGATGGTATTACTTCCACTATTTATTATGTTAACTATTGGGATATGTTTTTAGAGAAGTTCATAATGCAGCTTTTGCAATTAAAGCTGTGTCAGAGAGAGAGAGAGAGAGACCCGGTACCCCCTGAGGGTCTCCGGTTACCCGTCTCGAGACCCGTAACGGCCTTGGATAAGGTCCGTTAGTTTATTAGGTCAGATGCGAACACCTGGCTTATATAGAGGTCGTCGGTGGATTCTGTCAGCATCATTTTTCCGTAGCCAGTTTCGGGGGCTACTTTTCATGGCGTAAAAACAATGACTGAATTTTTACTCTGAATCAAGGGAAGTGGCGAACCAGGATTCCTGATTTCTCATTGTCGCAGAAATCGGCTTGTACACGTATCTTCTTACCTGAAGTTTGGTTGAAGAGGATGAGAGCACATTTGAAGAAGTCTGCTGTTTCACGCGCAAGATAATCGATCGAGACTTACGATTATTTCACCTCAGAACGCATATATAGTACTACATGTCTATGTAAAAGACATAAGTACGTGTGGATTTAAAGTCTGAGCGCTCGGTCATTGGCTGTAGGAAAATTAAGGAAAATTAAGTCACACAGTGGATTTTTCTCTTTTTGTATCCCGCTCCACCGTAGGCTCCGTGTGCGACCTACAAATTCATTTGTCCTATATTAGATTGTGCAGAGACTTTCAGAGTCTTATTTAAAACATCATTATAACTGATGGGCTGCCATTACAACTAAAACAGTACAGGGTTAGTCCTGACCCCAGGTACAACACCCTTTGTTAATCTTGCCGCTTGTTTGATATTTATCAAAGCTTCCTAAATTGATTGCAAGGTGAATCTCTCTCTCTCTATATATATATATATATATATATATATATATATATATACTATATGTATGTTTTTTTATTTAAGAAACGGTGTCTGGTCTTTTGTTTTAATTTGTGTCAGTTACCGGGTAACACAATAAAATCTACACTTTGAAAAATGGTGCAGCTTGTCGTTAAGAAGATAATTTTTTTTTTTTTTTACATAGATCTGTTCTGTACGGGATGATTTTCGCCTAGTGTTTGACAATTTTTATTTTTGCCTGGCATTTCACTTCCGTCCAACGATAGGGCGTTTGTTCTTTATAGAAACTTAACTTCATTTAAGAGAGGATTTAGAACGAATTATGAGGTGCTGTTTACAAAAACTTTGATGAGCAGTTTATTCTGAAATGACGCCAATTCAGTCCTTTCTCGGTTATACAGTTGTTTCATAATTCGAGACGCTCAGTTGAAACGTTAGAGTATGTAACTGAGACTATTAACTGTTCTTAGAACCAGTTCAGGTATCTGTCCCCACCCATCCCTTCCCTTCGTAAGCGCATTACGATCATATCTTTTATGGCTTCTAATATTCATTACTGGCTATGCCTTGATCCTTCTCGCTATGCTGTGGGATGCAGGGAAAGACGGGGAGGGTGGCGGGCGGGCGAGACTTGATCCCCTTCGGCGTCATGGTGGTCTGGAATCAAGATGGTGAATTATGTTTGATGTTTTGAGGCACTCGTCTTTTCGTCTGTTTCTCGAAAGCAGGTTCTCACTTTTATTTATATCCAGGTGGTTTGTTGTTTTGTTGTTGAAGTAACTCTTTATTTGTTGTTATTGTGGCGAAACCAGTTGGATTCTTTAGACAGTTAGCCCTAGTTACTATATGATGTTTTGAGGCACTCGTCTTTTCGTCTGTTTCTCGAAAGCAGGTTCTATTTTTTTTTTTTTTTTTTATCTTTTTTTTTTTTTTTTTTTTAAATGTTGTTTGTGGTTTGTTTGGGTAAATGTTGCTTGTAATTGTTATTGTGGCGAAACCAGTTGGATTCTTTAGCCAGTTAGTCCTAATTACTGAGAAAATGTCTACTTTCTTGTTTATGTTGAAATCGGTTTGGTCAATTGCCCAATTATTAATTATAAAAACATCATGGTGGTCTGGAATCAAGATGGTGAATTATGTTTGATGTTTTGAGGCACTCGTCTTTTCGTCTGTTCTCGAAAGCAGGTTCTCACTTTTATTTATATCCAGGTTGTTTGTTGTTTGTTGAAGTAACTCTTTATTTGTTGTTATTGTGGCGAAACCAGTTGGATTCTTTAGACAGTTAGCCCTAGTTACTATGATGTTTTGAGGCACTCGTCTTTTCATCTGTTTCTCGAAAGCAGGTTCTATTTTTTTTATCAAAGTTGTTTGTGGTTTGTTTGGGTAAATGTTTGCTTGTAATTGTTATTGTGGCGAAACCAGTTGGATTCTTTAGCCAGTTAGTCCTAATTACTGAGAAAATGTCTACTTTCTTGTTTATGTTGAAATCGGTTTGGTCAATTGCCCAATTATTAATTATAAAAAACATCATGGTGGTCTGGAATCAAGATGGTGAATTATGTTTGATGTTTTGAGGCACTCGTCTTTTCGTCTGTTTCTCGAAAGCAGGTTCTCACTTTTATTTATATCCAGTTGTTTGTTGTTTGTTGAAGTAACTCTTTATTTGTTGTTATTGTGGCGAAACCAGTTGGATTCTTTAGACAGTTAGCCCTAGTTACTATATGATGTGTTTTGAGGCACTCGTCTTTTCGTCTGTTTCTCGAAAGCAAGGGTTCTATTTTTTTTTTTTTTTTTTCATACAAAATTGTTGTTTGGTGGTTTTGTTTTGGGTAAATGTTTGCTTGTAATTGTTAATTGTTATTGTGGCGAAACCAGTTGGATTCTTTAGCCAGTTAGTCCTAATTACTGAGAAAATGTCTACTTTCTTGTTTATGTTGAAATCGGTTTGGTCAATTGCCCAATTATTAATTATAAAAACATCCTAAAACCGACACGTGCTTTATTTGTTCTTGTTTAGTCAGTTTGGCTATTAACCAGTCAGCGTTAGCTGTAATAAAAGTCTATCATTGTCGGACTGAAATCTCTAGTTCTTCAGATCACTAGAATTATTCAGTCAACAATCCTGAAGTCGTCAATCATATGAAAATGGAATGTGAAGTCAAATTAAAAATATCGCCGACATCCATAAACTTCATCCACGTGAGGTATCTGCTGACTCGAATTTGGCTCTAGGCCTTATGTAGCCCAATGGTTCGTGTTCATTGCATTTACGTCAGGCCCAGTGTGACAGAATTTAATTTAGGTGCCAGAGAGCTTCTGGGTAATTATGTCACAGTTTACCATATTATTTTTGCTCTGGTGCTTTCCCGTATTCGTGATATTATATTTCTCTTTCTGGCACAGAGAGAGAGAGAGAGAGAGAGAGAGAGAGAGAGACGAGAGAGAGAGAGAGAGAGAGAGAGAGAGAGAGAGAGAGAGAGAGAGAGAGAGAGAGAGAGAATTTATGCATGGAAGTGAAATTCCACAAACGTGCTTTATCCCACTGTTATATAAAAGGGCATAGTTTATTAATAACTTCATCACGAAATATAGAAGACGTGATGGTATGTTATATAGATAAAGGTACTGAGATCATCCGGTCTTAACGACCCTTTAGTAAAGGGTCGTTAAGACCATTAAGATCTCAGGCAGTTCTCGTTTTTCATTTTCCTCCGTGGCGGTTCTATCTGGACCGTGATTTGTACCATCGTTCGTTTGCCTTATTGTGGCTATTCGGGTTTTATCTTTCCTCTTCATACGAGTTAACTTTTACTTTAGCATATTCAATGTTAGATCCAGGACCGGTCATGTAAAACGAAATACTTGTGATGGAGTTATTTTCTCAGTGAGGGTCACAGATGTAGGACCTCACTCCTCAGCCTTATGAGACTTCGTGATTAGACACATTCGGGTCACTTCTTCCCAGAGAACTACATATTATAAAATGTCATTCCAAATCATCGTGGTCATTTCAACCAACTACCCCATCCTTAATATGAGCTGGAGAAGAGATGTGTTAATCATATTTTGTTTTGAGTTTTTGTTTTCTTATGAATGTGGTTTTTGTGTAAGAGAAGGCTCACGTCCAAACCATAGAGCATCCCTTTTACTGTACCTCCTTTAATATTCTCTTTTTTTCTATCTTACTTTCCACCTTCTCCTAACAACTGGTTCATGGTGCAACTGCGTTGGTTTTCCTCCTGTTACACCTTTCAAACTTTTACTGTCAATTTCCGTTTCAGCGCTGAATGCTCGCAATGCTTGCCCTTTGGCCTAAATTCTATTCTCGTTTCAATTTCAATTCAAACCGTAGAGCAAGAGAGTCAGAGTCAGTGGTAAGACAATACAGGTGTAGTTTTCGTGAAATTTCAACATCGGTGACATTTCCCTCCCCCAACTACAACACGTCACTTTGGCAACTTCTTGGTAGTTCAGATATAGGCTGCATAAAATGAAGGTTAATAAAAGATAGATATACTAATAAAATCTTTCACGGGTAACTACAGAAAAATATTAACATTGAAATGCGCAGATTATTTGTAAAATGTACACGCTAAAATGTTTAAGTACTGGTAAATTTAAGGCAACTTTGATGAAATTCAGCATACGATACTATTAAAACTAAAATATTGCATATTTTCTCTAATGAAAAAAAAGACTGCATTTCATTTCTCGAATTTCTTGTTTTACGAATTCAGTCTAACGTTCACCTCTCAGTCGTGTCTTAAAAGTTCTGCCTGCGGATATTGGGTACCATGCCAGGTACCAGTGGGCTGTCAGAAGCACAAGAATGAACTTTCTTAAGACTTCCTGTACCTGTACTGTGTGTCATGAATGTGTTTTTTAAGATGAGTTAGTCTTTCATTTTAAGCATTCATGAAAAAAGGAGGTATTTTAAAATGTGACTATGTATATTTTGAGGTGTTTCTGTTTCTTCACTTTGTTTTTTGTGCTTGAAGAATCTCTCTCTCTCTCTCTCTCTCTCTCTCTCTCTCTCTCTCTCTCTCTCTCTCTCTCTCTCGTGTGAAAGGAGCAACGCCAAGAGAAAGAGACTATTGTTTTCATCGGCTTCGCTTCGGTGAATATCATCTCGTGCATTTGATGAAAAAAGAAATCTGTCACTGTCCAATCTTGTTTTGGATAGAAGAAGGAATCTTTACAGACAAAACTGTATGTTGTCAGTTGCGGTGCATCCATTTGTAGAGTTCCAATTGATTTATTTCTATATAGTATTAAGCTTCAAAATCATTTCTTTCTGATATTTAATTGTTTATATTTAACTTTATCATTCCTAATTTTGATCTATCATTCACGATTGATTGGTGACTTGCACTTGGCGTTGTCATTCTTCGTGTTTATGAAGGCTCTTTTCGTCCTTCGTTTCCTGCTTCTTTTGTATAGGCCTAACCGGTCTATGCAGGTTAAGTGAATATAATCCTGTGGTGTTTTATTTTGCTCGCTATAAGTTACTGCTACAGTAATGTCTCACTCTAATGGTTTTAGAAAAAAAAAAAGATCACGTACATTGTTTGCTAAAGAAGCACATGTTTGCATTTTACACGCACGGCTAAATCTTACAATCTCCTCTGTACTGCCAGCTGCGCGAGGTATTTCCGTCTTTTGGAGTAACTTCGTGTGGAAAGTGAATTGTCCAAACCTGCTACACTAAGGGATTGTTTCGGTGTGTCTTGAATTTTCTTTATTATTAGTGGGCACAGTTTTCCGTGTCGAAAATTAGGACAATGGTTGCAGGTCCACAATAATATAGCATGTGTAATATAACTTTTAAAGTCATAATGTTCACTTGACTGAAGATGAACCTAATACAAGGTTCGAAAGCTTATAATATCCATTAAAGACCATATACTCACATGCTATATTATTGTGGACCTGCAACCATTATTATTATTATTATTATTATTATTATTGATTATTATTATTATTATTATTGAGTGTGTATTCCCCTAATATGAAGCAAGCCAGAGCAAGACTATTAACTTCCAAAAGTGAGTTTCAGCTGTATTGAATGCCATTATGAAATGTTATGAAATTTAATGTCTGAGTCTAAACGTCTGTGACGCTGGAGGTGAATGAAGAGAAAGTAAAAACTAAATATGTCTTTTAACACGAACGCAGTTTTATAAGTAACCCGAAACATCATCTATTACGTTTAACGTCACTGACTGAATATACTAGATAACGAAACAAAAAAAAAAATCCTTATCTCTCTATGTGAAAGATAAATGCAGCAGACCTGTGGAATTTTTACTGCAATATTTTGTCTTTTCTGTTTATTGAAAATTCCTTTTAGTTCTCTCGTTTAAAAAAAGTGAGCTGATTCACATCCTTATGTCTTGTCTTGTTTCCATTACGAGGCTGTGGTACCTTGATAAACTTCCCCCGTAGGGGGGGTTAGTGTCATCAGTGCACCTCATTCGTTGCAATGTAGGTATTATTTAAGGTTCTTTGCAGCGTCCCTTCGGCCCCTAGCTGCAACTACTTTTTCCCTTTACTGTACCTCCGTTCATATTCTCTTTTTTCTATCTTACTGTCCACCCTCTCCTACAATGTTTCATAGTGCAACTGCGAAGTTTTCATCCTGTAACACATGTCAAACCTTTTACTGTCGATTTCTGTTTTTAGCGCTGAATGGCCTTAGTTGCCCTTGGCATAGTTTTACCAGACCAATGAGCTGATTAACAGCTCTCCTGGGGCTGGCCAGAAGGATTAGATATCTTTACGTGGCTAGGAACCAGCTGGTCACCTAGCAACGAGACCTACAGCATATTGTGGGATCCGAACCACATTATACCAAGTAATGATTCCACGTTGGCCGCGCCGAGAATCGTACTTCGGACCATCGGATTGGTAGCCGAGCTCGTAGACCACTCGTCCAACGAGGAACTGGCATAATGCCAAGAATCTACATAAATCTACCTTGATAAACTCAACTGAGAGCAGCAGTTTAAGGGCACACACCAAAGGTCATGTAAGAGTTTCCTTGCGTTCGATGCTAGGGCGCTAAGCCAGATTTCCAGTGCAGCATTAGGCCTTGTTTCAGAGGAGAAGCAGGATGGACAAAATTTTTGTTTGCCAACGTCTGGCTGTTCGCCGCTGTCCGGGGCCGGTGCCAGCAATTGCGGGGCCCAGATAGAAAATATTTGTTACTCTTACTCATTATTATTATTATTAATTATTAATTATTTATATTATTATTATTATTTATTATTATTATTATTATTTATTATTATTATTATAGAAATGAAGATGATTTTTTTGTCTGACATAAAAAAGATTCTCCAAGTGAAAATTTTCTCTTAATATGGTCTGCATATTAATGTGAGGAATAATACTTCCCCATTCTGCATTTCATGTTATCTGTAGCGGTTTATTCCTTCTAGAAAACAGAAAAGGCTTCGGACGGTAACACTCGCGCGGGGCCCCGCTACAGGGAGAGGCCCAATTTGATCAAATTGGAGAACAGGGTTAAAACCGGCATTGTCACTGTCAGTATTGTTACTATTATTATTAAGAATTAGTGTTCATTTGATACTGAATAGGCCAATTCGTAGTTAGCTTGCTTGAAGTTTCCACAAAATAGAATATACCCTTGTTTATATAAAACAGGAGAGGAAACGACCCAGGGGAAACGGGAGAAAGTAAAAGCTGCAGGAAATATTGAAGAAATGATCAACAGGAAAGAGGAGAGAAAATGCCCACCAAAAGCAAAGGGAATATTGTAAAATC
The DNA here is from genome assembly GCF_015104395.2 of Macrobrachium nipponense. Classification (NCBI taxonomy): domain Eukaryota; kingdom Metazoa; phylum Arthropoda; class Malacostraca; order Decapoda; family Palaemonidae; genus Macrobrachium; species Macrobrachium nipponense. The sequence continues at coordinate 33,824,204 of NC_061102.1, read as the reverse complement.
TTCATGAAAATCACAAAGATAACCTGAACAAGATTCGCATCAGTACACTTTGGGCTAAATGTTTGGGGTTGCATATAACAGGTTTTTGGTAATTGCATAGTGTGTGTGTTCCAGGGTCAGTCGAAATAAATGAAAGTGCTGCAGTTTTTATGAAGTTCGCTTTGGATTTTTTTATGGAGTTTTTCTTCAGCTCTTCAGTATCTTCGGCCGTCGAATGAGCTAATTTAGCTTTTTTTTTTTTTTTTTTTTTAGCGATGGTGTTTTATTGAAATATATCGTTAAAACTCGTCAGTTGATAAGCGTTTACCTTTTGTTGTTCTTAGATGTTGGTAGATAGCTGATTGGACTTTTTTCTTCAGGCAGCAGCTTTATATATATATGCTTATATTGCATTAAAATGAACGAGCATTGATTTCGCTGTTTAATTTATAGCACACGCCCCCTCTCCAACAGAGTACACTGGACTCCTGTCCCGTTGTCCCAGTGAGGTGGGGTTGGCGGGGGCTGGGGGGGCGGGGGCCGCAAGGAGGTTGGATTAAAGCCACCAGCGCACCACACGAAGTGTACTGTAGTCTTTGCTTTATGTTGCTTGCATTGTCCCGTCGGCCCCTAGCTGCAACTACTTTCATTCCCTTTTCTGATTTTTTTTCTTTCATCTTAACATTCTACCCTCTCCTAACGATATTATTCCATTGTGCAACCGCGAGGTTTTCTTCATGTTATACCTTTGAAACCTCCCTACCCTCAATTTCCCTTTCAGCGCCGAATGACCTCGTAGTAAGTTCCAGCTCGGCCTTTGGCCAAAATCTTATATTCCATTCCATTCCTATCCCGTCGAGCAGTGGCATGATCGGTATGGTCTTGACCGGCCACCGAGAGTTCGATTCTCGGGCATTCCACTGAGGGGTTAGAGATGTGCATTTCTTGTAATAGAAATTCACTCTCGACGTGGTTCGGAAGTCACGTAAAGCCGTTGGTCCCGTTGCAGAATAACCACTGGTTCCATGCTACGTAAAAACACCATTCAAACAAAACAATGTCGACCACGCACCGTACAAAACGGATTAGAATTAAGAATAATTCGGTGTAAAATGATCTACGGCTGCTGTCACTTTTTTTATTTTTATTAAATGGCATAGTCTTTGTCAAGCAATCAATCACAAAAATCACACGTACACTTTATAAGACTGTTTTGTCCTGTGGTAGTGAATGACTTAGAGAAAGTAACTACTGTCTTCTGATGATTTTATTATGTAGTAAAGCACTGATTGTTATTTTCGCGCACCTGTCACTGAATTTATATTTTGAACTGGTGGGTAGCGTGGTTCTGAATTCGTCTCGGAAATTATATACTTACAGAACGACACTGCTGTTGAAAAATATACTGTGCAATATTCTATTGTTATTATTCAATGCAATTTAGATTGCATCGTTTTAGTGAGAAAAACTATTGGGATTATTCTGTTTTAAAACAGATTATTCTGAAAAACAATGTAATTCCCTTGGGTGGGGGGTGTGGGTGGTAGTGCCGTCAGTGTACCTCACGTGGTGCGCTGTAGGCATTATTCAAGGGCCTTTGCAGCGTCCCTTCGGCCCCTAGCTGTAACTTAATTCCTTTTAGCGTAACTCCGTTCATATTCTCTTTCTTCCATCAGACTTTCCATCCCCTCTTAATAATTGTTTCATAGTGCTACTGTGAGGTTTTCCTCGTGTTACACATATCAGACTACTTAATGGCAATTTCCCTTTCAGAGCTGACTGACCTCATAGGTCCCAGCGCTTGGCCTATGGCCTAAAGTCTATATTCCAATTCAAAACACTGTCATTTTATTTTCCACCGCTGATGACGTCATTGTATAGTACGAAGGCAGCCAATCATTCATCTTCGTCTGGTTTTGGAATCTTGCTTGAAGCCCCCGTGTGTGGAGGGACCATGTTGGCTAATTCGGGGCGCAAGGTGCTCGCTTTGTCATCTGGCAGCACCTCAAGATGTATCAGGTGTCCTTTTCGAGGTCGTCCAAAACATGACATAATCTTCTGCTTAATCCTCATGTATCGTCATGCTTCAAGTTTTTTTTTTCTCTTGTGTGATGCAAGAGTTGCTGTACTCTTTCCCTCTCTCTCCCGAGATTACTATATAGTCATCAGACTCAGAACATTAGTGAACGTATGTGCGGCGACGCTGTACGATAATTATGACAAGTTATCAAATTCGCAAGATCCTGGACTGCTTAAAGTCATCGTCGTCGTTTCTTCTTCTTCTTCTTCTGAGAGAGAGAGAGAGAGAGAGAGAGAGAGAGAGAGAGAGAGAGAGAAAGCGCCTTTCATATTTGGCAAGTTTTGGCAAAAATCTATTCCTTGTTTGAATAATGAAAAAAAAAACCCTCGCATGAACCGTTCTCAGGTGGGAAAGTAAAAGTGAACCAGACAGACGACGATCGCATAGGCGTATAACTTGACCAATGATGAAAATCCACTTTCACCAGAAGGGTGACGATCTTCTGAGTAAGACCCGAAGATGTCGAAAGGGCACAGAACCGAACGGAGCCTCATTTTCGTAGCCTCATTCGAGGTCACGTCTCCGTTGCGTTCTGTCGGCTGTTGCCTGCAGCTGAACGCTGCTGTGGCTATAGTAGATTCACATCAGCCGTGCATTGGAGGTCTAGGCCAGTCCCTTACGACGCTCCTTATTGGCTGTTGATCAGCCAATCACAGGGCTGGAAACACTCTCGAAAATTGACATGGGCAGAAGATGTGGAAAATACATCCTACCCATGAGAACTCCCGAGAGAGACTGAGAGATTCCAGCCCTGTGATTGGCTTATCAACAGCCAATCAGGAGAGTCGTAAGGGACTGGCCTAGACATCAGATGCACGGTAGATGTAAATCTACATACTATAGCACGAACCTCATTCACAATCAGGTTGGAATACGATGCTTGAGCTACGGACAGCAAATTCTGGTTATGTGAATCTACTTTAGGAATCTAATTTAAAATGAATTCATTAGTATTCATGGAAGGCTTTTCTCCTAGTTTGTAGAGACTTCCTCCTGGCTTCATGATGCTTGTGGTAGAGATAAAATGATTGATATAAAAATGTGTCATCTTTGTTAGACATGCCATAGCTTAACATCGTAAGATTAACTTTCATATACCATTTTCAATTACAAATGACTCATTTTTCTAAGGGACATACAAGAAGACTCGACGACCAGTATTCATCATTGACGGCCCAAGAGAATTAGCTGTTCATTCATGCTTCCTTCAAAACAGACTGGATTCATTCATGGATCGAGCGAGGGTTGTGGCTTAGTGACTCGTCTGCCCTTCAACGGGTCAGCGGAGACCGCCCACCTGACCGCATGCCCGCACCCAGTGCCAAATACAGCACCGGAATGGACTGAGGCAAAGGGGGCAAGTTCTTGTGGTTGCAGGAGGGTGTGAGAACTGCAAAGGGCGACCGGCCATGAGGTAAGACTCATAACCGGTTCTATACTGTCTGGGGCAGGATGCGAGCTTTTGCATCTTCTTTCTCTCTGGTGATGAGCGAAGGTTGCGTGTGGAGCCCTGCTTGTTTTCCTCGGAGCTGGTGTGTGCTTGCATACATTTAGGAGGAAGTGTGTATCCACATAAGAGACTGTATTACTATAGCAGATTCTCATCAACCGTGGATTTGATGTCTAGGCCAGTCCCTGACGACGGTCCTGATTGGCTGTTGATAAGCCAATCACAGGGCTGGAAACTCTAGTCTCTCTCGAGAGAGAGTTCACATAGGCAGAATGTATGTTCCACCTCTCCTGAGGGGTACTTTTGAAAGACATAGATCCTACCCATGTGAACTCTCGAGAGTTTCCAGCCCTGGGATTGGCATATCAGCAGCCAATCAGGAGCGTCGTAAGGGACTGGCCTAGACATCAGATGCACGGTTAATGTGAATCTACCATAGTATCTGTGTTTCGAGGCTGTAGTACCCAAAGTCTAGACCAGGGGTTTTCAACCTTTTCCTCCCTGCGTACCCTTTCGGGTATTCGTAATTACTGATTCAGTAATGTACCCTCTTCACTTTGTAAAACGTGGATAACAAAACCAACTCAGAAAAACTGTTCAGAGGGGAAGTAAGTACATAACTCTCCTGACACAACCAATCATATTGTAAACATAAAGAATTCCATAAAAAATAAAGAAAATTTTTAATAACTATGTACCTCTGGCTATGCAGTAAATTTTCAGGGTTATGGTACTGAACTTCAAAACCAAAATCTATTATTATTACATCAGCTGCAAAGATAGTTAATGAAATGGCTAAAACTGTTTTCATTAACTATCTTAGTTGGCCGAGGAGCAGTTTTTGCTAAAGCACATCCCAGGTCGGCATCTACCGTTCATTCGAGTGCCATGGGGAGCGCGTACCCCCTGACAGACCCTTGGCGTACCCTAGGTTGAAAACCCCTGGTCTAGACCTTGGCAGTACCAGTATCTGTGTTTCGAGACTGCAGTACCAGATTCTGCCTTTGTTTTGGTCGGTTAGAAAGGCTATCTGTGGGCCAAGTTTTGTTGTGATTAGCCATATCCGTTTCTGTCTTCATTCTAATCACAAGGGTAGTACTTCCCATTCAAAGGGATGCCCTCGGAAAGCGTTACCCCTCCGGTTGTTGGCATTCATTTTTCAACTGACTACCAAGCCAACAGAAAATGAAACACTTAAGTTTTACAGAAATCTTCAGGACTTGAAGAACGTTCACTTTTCTAGTTTTACGTAATGTATGATTAGGAATTGATCCCATTTGGAATCGTTTGTAAACGATTTAGAGGATTATTGCTCAATATATTCAGTGAGTACCGGGTCTCGTTCCTCGTTGGACGAGTGGGTTACAAGTTTGCCTACCGATCTAGTAGTCGCGAGTTCGATTCCATGCCCTGCCAACGTGGAATCAGAGGAATTTATTTATGGTGATTATAAATTCAATTTTCGATATAATGTAAATCGGATCCCACAATCAGCTGTAGGTCCCGTTGCTAGGTAACCAAATGGGTTCCTAGCCACGTAAAAATACTTAATCCTTCGGGCCAGCCCAAGGAGAGCTGTTAATCAGTTCAGTGGTCTTGTTGAACAAAGATTTAATTTTTTAGTACCAGGGCATGCTCGCTTGGGTCAGCAGTCACAGTGGGCCTGACCAGTATACTTGGCTTAATCGTTTTGGTTTAATCGTTTTGCCTGACCAGTACTTGGCTTAATCGTTTTACACCGTACTGTCACTGCAAAGGTATATGGAGAAAACTGTTATAATCTAATACATCGAAAAAAGCTCACCGCGAATAGATAATGACATTTTATTCAACGATGCTTGGGAAAACGAACGTGGTTTTACTATAGGGATTACTTAAGGCTCCTTGCACCGTGCCTTTGGCACCTACCTGCAACCCCCTTTGTTCCTTTTACTGTACCTCCTTTCATGTTCTCTTTCTCTCTCCGAACAATAGCTTCATAGTGCAACTGCGAGGTTTTCCTCCAGTTACACATATCAACCCTTTTACTGTCAGTTTCCGGTTCAGCGCTGAATAACCTCATAGGTACCAGTGCTTGGCCTTTGACCTAAATTCCATATTCAGTTCAATTCAATTTACTCGAAGATCGTTTGGAGTGACTTCCTACAATACCAATGTATCTCTTGCCTGGAAAGGTATAGTAGATCCCCATCAACCGTGCATTTGATGTCTAGGCCAATCCCTTACGACGCTCCTGATTGGCTGTTGATAAACCAATCACAGGGCTGGAAACTGTCTCGAGAGAAAGTTCACACAGGTAGGATCTATAGTATGTTCCACCTCTCCTGAGGGCTACTATTTTCAAAAGTATCCCTCAGGAGGGGTGGAACATAGATCCTGCCTATGTGAACACTCTCGAGAGACTGAGAGTTTCCAGCCCTGTGATTGGCTTATCAACAGCTAATCAGGAGCGTCGTAAGGGACTGGCCTAGACATATCAAATGCACGGTTAATGTGAATCTACTATAGTACCTATGATGCCAGTTATCGTGATGACACTTATTACCTGAAAGCGAAAACGTTAGGAAGATTTTCTGTTTCAAAATGTTGTAATTTCAGGATTGCAATGGACTTTTGTGTTTCCATTTGTCAGTCGCTGAGTTTGAATTCAGTCGCTGGGTTTGATTCTTACGTGTGCCGATGTATGGAGTCACATGTGGCCGCAGAGCCTCCCTGCGGATTGAGGCTTGAAAACGCCTCTCATTAGTGGCTGAAGTCCGTCTCGTGGTCTGGGGAATCACAACAAATATGTCGCCGGAGGAAATTTCTCTCCCGATGCAAATCAGTCATTTCCTACGACTCCTGGTCACGCGAGGAGGAGAGGAGGAGGAAATTCACGACTTTAGAAGGATGATTTCCTGAGATATTCATTCGCGAAAAAATGGCGAAAGCAGAGGCAGCGCCAGTTGTTATCTATTCTTAACACTTGATGCTTAGGTATGCGACTAACTTAAAGTTTGTGGTGATATTTTCACATTTCTGAAAGCAACGGGTGATCATGGATTTGTTCGGTAAAATTCGTGGATGGTAAACTTCTTGGATTTCTTTTTTTCTGTTGACTTATGATGTAGTAGTGATTTGAATAATTCCGGTGAAAGTTTACTTTCTTACTAATTCATTTGAAAGTTTACGTTTTGAATTATTCCTTTGAAAGTTTACTTTTTGAATAATTAATTTGAAAGTTTACTTTTTGACTAATTCCTTTGAGAGTTTGCTTTATGAGTAATTTCCTTGAAAGTTTACTTTATGAATAATTCCCTTGAAAGTTTACTTTATGAATAATTCCCTTGAAAGTTTACTCTTTGAATAATTCCTTTGAATGTTAACGTTTTGAATAATTCCTTTGAAAGTTTACTTTCTGAATAATTCCTGTGAAAGTTTGCTTTATGAATAATTGCCTTGAAAGTTTAATTTATGAATAATTCCCTTGAAAGTTTACTCTTTGAATAATTCCTTTGAAAGTTGACGATTTAAAACAATTTACACTTTTCTCTGGGAAGTTTGAGATTTCGCTTTTAACTATATTTCTCTGTAATCTGACGCACGATGGCTATAATATTTAAGGGGTTTCTGTTGAAGGCTGAACATTAACTCCAGTTTTGAAGGAGTTTTCCAAGAGGCTGAGAAGATACCTCTACTCCTCCAACGCAAAGGGAGGAAAGGCTTTTGCTAGGTTTCAAAATACTCCATTAACCAGTCGCTGTTTTCATCATAACCGGCCACATGTGGTCACGTTTAGAAATGTCACAGTGGCTCTCTCTCTCTCTCTCTCTCTCTCTCTCTCTCTCTCTCTCTCTCTCTCTCTCTCTCTCTCTCTCTCTCTCTCTCTCATATATATTTTTGCGCAAATTTATGTTGTCAATTGTACTATCTATGGTGGCTAGCTTAGCGTATTTTGGTTCATAATATTTAAGATATGTAAGCCATTCATACTTGTTGATCAGAAGTCTTGACGTAGGTAGGGTGATCACATCTGAAGTGATGATTCGGTAAGAACAGAGAGGTAGTTAGTCTACGAATTCCGTGAAACATAATACTTTCATTAGAGAGAGAGAGAGAGAGAGAGAGAGAGAGAGAGAGTCAATATGCATATTGGCTTCAAAGTAAATACGTGAATGACGAGCATTCTGGCTTTAAAAGAGAGAGAGAGGAGAGTAGAGAGACAGATAGAGAGAGAGAGAGAGAGAATCAGTAAGCATATTGGCTTCAAAGTAAATACGTGGATGACAAGCATTCTGGCTTCGAAGAGAGAGAGAGAGAGAGAGAGAGAGAGAGAGAGAGAGAGAGAGAGAGAGAGAGAGAGAGAGAGAGAGAGAGAGAGAGAGAGGGAGAGTCAGTATGCGCTTTAGTTTAAAAAGAAATACCATCCCGTAGGGGGATAGTGCCGTCAGTGCACCTCTTGCGGTGCACTGTAGGCATTACTAAAGGTTCTTCGCAACGTCCCTTCGGCCCGTAGCTGCATCCCCTTTCGTTCCGTTTACTGTACCTCCTTTCCCATTCTTTCTTCCATCTTACTTTCCACCCTCTCCTAATACTTGATCCACAGTGCAACTACGAGGTTTTCCTCCTGTTACACCTTTTAAACCTTTTACTGTCATTTTCCATTTCAGCGCCGAATGACCTCATGGGTTCCAGCGCTTGGCCTTTGGCCTGAATTCTAGATTCAACTCAATTCCGCTGATCGCCGGAGATAGGATTATACGTTCATGCATGTAAGTGGAATTGCCGATTACTACGATACAGCGCTCGGCCTGTCACGTGCCAGCATCCTCGTGAGGAGTCATGTGTCAGACCGACTTCTATTTCGCGTTGTTTCTCTTCCCCTTTTTGGCAGGCTTTGGTGCTCTTCCTCTTCCGCATTCGAAGGAATGTATCGTTTTTGTTCATTTCCTTGGGAATGTTCTTGCTGTTTCTCTCTGGGCTGCCTTCCTTGCTCTACGTATTCCAGAACGCGGAAATGTTTCATTCTTGTGCTGCAGCGCCGATGTTCAATGTATTTTGTTGTGCCTTAGTTCGCTGATGTTCTTGTGCCTTAGTTATTCGAATTTTTTCCGGCGTAAACAATGTGTACTAAAAAAAAAAAACTCGGACATTCCATTGAGGTGTATATTTCTGGTGATAGAAGTTCACTCTCGGCATGGTTCGGAAGTCACGTAAAGCCGTTGGTCCGTTGCTGAATAACCACTGGTTCCATGCAACGTAAATACACCATACAAATAAACAAACAATAAAAAAAAGACCATTCATGCTAATTGAGCTCATCTTAACTGAATTTTTTTTTAATTTTTTTTATATTTATGCATTTCCACTGAAACTTAAGCCTCTAGTTCAACTTCGCTTTCAGCATTCTATTTGAAAAAATGTAGGTACTCTCTCTCTCTCTCTCTCTCTCTCTCTCTCTCCTCTCTCTCTCTCTATATATATATATATATATATATATATATATATATATATATATAATATCATTATATATATATATTATATATATATATATAGGTATCTTATATATATATATAAGTTTTTAATTAATAATATATTATAGTTACCATGTTATTATGGATATATACTAGATATTTTTATATATATATATATATATATATATATATATATATATGTATATGTTATATATGATGTATGGTCTATATATATATATATATATAGATAATATATATATATATTATATATATATGTAGTATGTGTATATATATATATATATATGATATATATATATATATATATTATATAGTATGTATAGTATGTATATATATGTGTGTATGTATTGTGTGTGTGTGTTAGCTATCACAATTTCTATTGAAATGGAATCAGGAAGACATGCCACGTTGAACGATCTTGCCACATTCTCTCATTTGTGCGTGTGTGTGTGTTTGCGCGCGTGCGCACCTCTCACCCCCTGTTTCCCTCCCTCGTTACCCCCGCCCCACCCCTTCACATTCCCCTTCCTTGACTTTTTGGCCTCTCTTCACCGCAGGGTCACGCAAGGTCACCTCCAGACTCCCACGCTGAATGCACGTGTTTCCTCATTTATTTTCATCTCTACTCGTCGGTTTCCTAAAATAATTTACCAAATAATAATAATAAGAAATTAATAACAATTAATAATAATAATAAGGATTTGACCTAGAACAAAGCCTGCTATATGATAGTTCTTATTTAGAATTATACACGGACTCTTATCACTTTGTATTATTGTGGAACCTTTAGAACTATATATACTCTCGCGATAGATAGTTTTTTCCCTAATAATAATAATAATAATAATACTACTAATAATAATAATAATAATTTGACCAAAAACAAATCCTGCTATATGATAGTTCTTATTTTGTAATAATAATAATAATAATAATAATAATAATAATAATAATAATAATAATAATAATATATTTGACCTAGAACAAAGCCTACTATATGATAATTCTTATTTCGATAATAATAATAATAATAATAATAATAATAATAATAATAATAATAATAATAATAATAATAATAATAATTTGACCTAGAGCAAGGTCTACCATCTAATAGATATTATTTTGATAATAATGGTAATATTAATAATAATTAACCTATTTATAACAAAGCCTACTATATAGTAATAGTTCTTATTTTGGTCATTGTATGACGAAAGTGACAAAATTGGTTAATATCCTCTAGCTAATTTATGTTGACGCTCTACGAAATGGCACCATTAGAAGCCACTTGTGTCTTGGTCTAAGTTTCATCGCTGGATGGTCAAGTCACACTCATCTTTCCGTCTTGTATTGATACGTAATTCCTTATTACTCATTTTTCGAAGCCTGGTTGGTCGGCAGACCATTAGTTGATCTTATGAGCTGACAGCATTTCCTTTGCAACATTCTCAGCCTACAGCGTTCTGAGTCAGAAAATTGCTTGCTTGTGAATATCGTTTTGGAGTTAATAATATTAATAATTGGAATTATGTTTACTCATTATTAAAACATATAGGTAGTGGAAATTTTACGTGTAGCAAGATGCGCGCGCGCGCGATCGTCTCGCGTAAATGTTGAAAGTATTTCAGTTTTCAATTATGTCTGTAAATCCTCGGATCACGACATCTTGCTGCACGCTTAATTTCCACTGCCTATTTTTGTTAGAATAATTATCGAACATAATTCCAATAATTACTATTATTAACTCAGTGATATTCACAAGCAAGCAATTTTGACTCAGAACGCTGTAGACTAAAAATATTGCAAATGAAATGTAGTCAACTCATAAGAAACACACACGCACCTATTAGAAATTTAATATATGAAGTTTTCGATAACCTAAAACGAAAGGACCGGAGACTAAATTAAATATAACTGATGGCTGTAGCAGCCATCACTGGAACAACCAAGACGTTCCATAACTAAGAGTAATCCCATATTCCTAACCTAAACTCTGCCGTACTTAAATGACATCCAATTCAAGCGATATATATTATTAATATCAATAAAATACATCGCATGTAAAAAAGAGATAGCCTAGCAAAATCCACCGTAACAGTGAAGAAGAAGTGAGTGAGTCTTAGAAGTCGAGGGGTCACTCTGCATAGCCTTTCTCGTCTGTAGCCGAATCCAGCTGGTATACAAGACGTGACGGTTGTAATGATAGGGCAGGAAGGAATGTCACTCGCACGGTGTACCTGGATCTTGGTTCCTTGGCTGTGTTTATGCACCCCTGCGTCAAAGGATAGTACTATACGTCTTCAAGGCGCCTTTTGCATCTATTGCATTTCATTGAGACCTTTCATTTCTCAAATGGTCTCGCAGTCAAAGTGCAGTGATGGAATGTTAGCAGGCCGTCCTCCTCCATATTGTAGGTCTAGCGACAAGATGCAATAAATCTCAGTGTGTTTTACGGAATTCGGACAGGACAAAATTTTCTATCCTGTCGGGAAAGGGAGCATCAAACCCGTCTCCTTCGAATGGGAAGGGTCTCGAAACGGAGAAAACTGCCACAATACAGAATATATCAGTGTGTTAGTCACCGGCTTGTAAGGCCAATTCAGTTATCACCTGTTATTCTTGTAAGGAAGTGTCTTAAACTGAGTTTAGTTTTAACTGCAGAATTTCGTTTGTCTTGTTGGTAACATGCTTCGTGTCGTGAATAGCGTAGTTTGCTTTGAAGGACAGTTAACGGTGTCTGGTGTGGAAGGCAGGGCTCCGGGTATACAGGCACTGCAGTGTGCAGAACCGTTGCATTGTGGTAAGATGATACACCAGAGGGACATGGGGGCTGGTTCTTCCTTTTGCCATTTTTTCTTTTTTCATGATCAGGTATTGGAGGCAGTGCGTTTTGTACCCGGACACCTGAGCACCTCCGCGTTTGCTTTGGTAATAAGAAATTTACGCGGTATTATCAGATAGTACTAGCCGCTGAGGCCATGTTAAGGTTAGAATGTTTACATTTATTCATGTATGTTGTCATGTTGCATACTTATCACTTCTTTGGTATTCTCAGCATGTTTCGTCATGACCATATGGCAAAATGAATGCTTCACATGAAGTGAGAGATGATGAAATACAGTACCCACCGACATTTATGGATTATAGCGTAGTTTATATACACGATGGGTTCCCAATCTTTGTCATTTATTAGACCCGTTATCCCACTGGGCTTGACAGTAAATATAGAATTCTTTTTAGCATATGAAATGGTGCTATAATGGTTATAATCATATGATTTTAATTTTGAGTAGGGTGTGTTTAATCTTTACGCAATTCTCTCTCTCTCTCTCTCTCTCTCTCTCTCTCTCTCTCTCTTCTCTCTCTCTCTCTCTCTGTCAATTAGTATTAGGTCAGGTATGGTTGAAAGACGAAGGGAAGCACAGGCATCCTGGTATTATATTTGTAAATTTCCATTGCCATTACATTCGTCGGCTAGGTGTTTGTATCGATTATCTGCCGTGGATGAGAGATTATAGTAATTAGCAGCGAGTTGCTTTTCAAATGACAACCTTTGGCATTCTCTTCATGCTTCTGTTCTTCATTACTATAGAATATCTCTTCCTTTATGAGACAACGCCATCACTTCTTTCGTGGTTGAACGTGGTCGTTCTTTCTTCTTCTTCTTCTTCTGGCCTGAGCTGAAAAGGGGTAACATGTTCGCAGTGTCAGTGGTTTGGTTTCCGGTCAATCGCCCAACGGTCGACTTGACTTTGAATCGGTATCAGCGTCAATATATAATATATATAATATATATATATATATATATATATATATATATATATATATATATCCAATGTAGCACGAAGAAACACGTACTTGAGATTATCCTTAAATCCACGGCAGAGAGGTAAGTGAAACAGGGAACTGGAAGAAGTACTTTCGTAGTATATTCTACATTATCAAGTTCATACTGAATGTAATAGATTGTTGTTTTTGTAGTTTTAGATGAAGATGGCCTTATGCCAGCACGGGAACTTGCTCATAGAAGTTGACAGACCTTTATATATAAAAACAGAAAGTGGGGCGGGGTTACAGTTTATTAATGTGGTAAGGAAAGAGGGTGAAGGTATAATCCTGGTTGGAGATTTAAATTCCTCGTTGACGTGCCTTCGATAAAGATAGACTCCAACAGAAGCCACGTCAATAAGGAATTTAATTCTCTACCCAGGATTATACCTTGATCCTCCCTCCTTATCTCTTTTGCTTAAAGAATACGCCGCCCAGATAAATAAACTGTATTCCCCCGCCCCCTCTTTCTGTCAACTACTTTTATATTAGTGTGAACTTGAAAATTTAGAATATAGTACGAAAGTACTTGTTCTAAGTCCCTGTTTCACTTACCTTTCTACCGTGGATTTAAGGATAATAATATATATATATATATATATATATATATATATATATATATATATATATATATATAAACAAAATGTTGTTCTCTTGTAGCACTACCCTTTGTGTGTGTGCGCGTGTATATATTTATATACGTGCAGTCGTTCAGTGGAAAAATTATATACGAATCTTCAGAGGGTGTCCATGATACGAGTTGTAAAAGGATAAAGTTTATTATAATGAAACGTTTCGCACATGAAACATCTGTGCATCATCAGTCTGCAAATAGCAATAAGACAAATAACATATAAAAGCATAAACACAAACAGAACTCACATGAATGAAATAGTCTTAAAATTAACCCCCAAAAAAAGTACAGAGTAGAAACAGTAAAAAGAGAGAACACCCAAAACACTAACCGTCCATGAGAGGAGAAAATTGGAATGGAATTATATATAATATATATAGATAAATAATAATTATTATATTACATATCTATATATATATATATATATATATAATATATATATATATATATATATATATAATATATATATATATATATATATATATATATATATATATATATATATATATATATATATATATATATCCTTAAATCCACGTTAGACATGTAAGTGAAACACGAAAAGAACATTTTATTTACATACATTTTTTTTTTTTTGCCTAACCATTCTTATTCTCGGCAAGTATTCAGGATATTTCCATACCCTTTCCCGTTACATGGGCACACCACAACAATCGACTAGTTGTCAGGTTCATAAAACTCAAGGCCAATAGAGTACTCTATTGGCCTTGATAAAACAGATGAAGACAGCGTGAGCACATTGGATGTTTTTAGCGAAGAGGAGGCCTGAATCGGTTTTGGCGCAAGTCCGGTCTCCTCTAGACCATGACTTAACCGCTTAGCAATCGTTAAGTAGTTTTGTTTTCAGAGGCTAAACTCGCCCTACCAGTGAATGTACTGGGGTACTTGCAATTATTATATGTTTTATATTTTCATCGTTCATAAACGTGTTAAAAAGAGGTTTTCCTTCTTTTCAGCGGTCTTTCCAAGTCATCACTTCCCCACACATTCCTGTGCTGGTGATATCATGAACGCTTCACAAATCTGACCTCTTTACTCAACCCTTGTCACAAATTGCTCAATGCAAATTTTAATTAGGGTTTTATATATATATATATATTATATATATATATATATATATATATTTTACATACATACATACATACAACCCTAATTAAATTTGGCATGTGTGTATATATGTATATATATATATATATATATATATATATATATATATGTGTGTGTGTGTGTGTGTGGTGTGTGTGTGTGCATGTGTGTATATATATGTGTATATATATATATATATATATATATATATATATATATATATATATATGTGTGTGTGTGTGTGTGTGTGTGTCAGCCGAATCGTTAACGTCACTGTCGTGTTGATTTCGTCCCTGTCCGCTGGATGGTGGTTCGATCCCATGAGGGGACGAAATTATTATCAACTAAAAAATTTCCCCTTCAGTTTACATATATGAAAATTTATCAATTCCGAGGTAGAGCGAATTAGGTATTAAAGGACAATTGTAGCTTGAATAATTTATATGAATCACGGTGATGTGATAATTTATTCATATAATATATTATATATAATATCATATATATATCTATATATATATATATATATATATATATTATATATATATATATTATATTATATTATGATAAGCCACGGAGGAAAGATAAACAATGGAGTTTCTGCAAGATCCTTTGGCTCAACGTCCTTTACTCAGCAGATAAACTGAAAATTAGAATACAGGAAAGGTCGTATAACTGACAAATAGGGATTATAAGGATATTGGTACCTAGAATCCAACGCACTTTGAGAATGAGTAACCTTTCCAAACAAGCATATACATGGGTACAATTTAAGAACAAAAAGATTAGGTCCAACTGCTCAGACACAGGGACAAGACAATTGGACTTAATCTTTTTGTTTTTAAATTGTACCCATGTTTATGCTTGTTTGGAAAGGTTACTCATTCTCCAGGTGTGTTGGATTCTAGGTACTAATCTCCTTATAATTCCTATCTGTCAGTTGTACGACCTTTCCTGTACTCTCAATTTCTCATGTAAGTCAGTTTGTCTGGTGAGTAAAGGACGGTGAGGCGAAAGATCTTGCAGAAACTCCGTTGTTTATCTTCCCTTCGTGGCTTATACCTTTTATGGATTTTATCACGTTCCAAACTTTCCTGATTCAGTATACATACTACATACAGTTACATACCATACATAACATACATACATACTACTACATTACATATATATGTATATATATATATATATATATATATATATATATATATATATATATATATAGTATATATATATATATAACATGTAACATGCATACTCATGGCATATACTACTATAAAGCGAAGTCATTTGTGAATAAAAGCAAATTGCTGGACAGTACGTTCGACTATGTCCACTACTCTAGGGATTTACCTTAACCTCGAGGAGGTTAATCCTGAAAATGTACCTTTTTGGATTAGGATTAAATACCTCCTTTGGCTAATTGTAGGAAAGTCTCGACCTTTCGTAGTGAAGAGTATACTTGCCACCTGTCGCGTAAGACCATTGTCTTGTGTTGGAAAAATAAAAAAGCTCTTATCTCTCATGATCCCTTGAGAGCAAGAGTGTTTTTGGGTTAGAAGTGAGTGGCAATATGTCTTGGATTATTAAGTTTTCTATAAGTTGGTGGGCTGCGCCGCCTGCTCCTCTCTCTCTCTCTCTCTCTCTCTCTCTCTCTCTCTCTCTCTCTCTCACTTCGTCTCTTCTCCTCCTCTCTCTCTCTCTCTCTCTCTTTTTTCCTTTCACGAGTCTCACTTTCCATTTCCAAAGACAGTGTGTGTGAAAATCAGCAAGACATTGTGTAAAACTGAAGATAACTGCTCTTATTTGCTGCCTAACCTTGGAATAGGATTGTATGGTAAATGGCACGATCTTACTGATGTCTCATAAATTCCGCTCTTGTTTTCTTAGCGCTTTCATAGACTCACTTAAATAATTATGGACGATAAATGAAGTAAGGAAAACACCATTTGCAACAGGGATACACTTGATATTTAGGCAACTGCTGTACAAAATTTATTCTGAAATTTTTTTTCCTGCACAGCTGTCAAGTCGAGAATTCATTTTTCTTCCAGTTTTTTTACCGTCATGACTAATGTTAACCAGAACTATTTTCTCATCTGGTTCAAAACGGTTGTATTGGCTCAGAATTCGTGGTCTGGATTTTGTCAGTTATGTCTTGTATTTGTACGTTGTATGAAACCCTCTGAAGTGAACGGATTTGGACATTTCTGCTGCTGTTTCGGTGTTTACTGCCATTTGAAAAGCTACACCAGAAACTGCTGTATGGAAAACATGGGTCATCCATATATTTCTCTCTGTCTCTCTCTCTTTCTCAAGAAGAAAACTTGACAAAAGTCTATCGTATTAAGGGACAGCTAAAATTATTCCTCATATTTGTTCAAGCATTGGCGTTTTCTATGCTCGTCTGTTTTGTATACACTTTTACCAATCGATTAGCAGTCAACAACATAGGTCTCTATCTTCTTATGTTAAAACTATTTGTAATTTCATTGTTATTCATTATGTTCACCTCATTATGGTACATATATTTAATATTTACGCACACGTTTACCTTATGAGAACTCGTGTATAGGTCTAACGGACATCATCAACTTTCGCCTTATCCAAAGAGTCGTTGTATAGGCCTTTGCTACTTCGACCCATACACACACTATTCAGACAGTATGAACGATCTCCGCACCGATTTCAGTCTGAACAAAGATTTTGCCTCGAGAAGACATGGCTTCATCTCCAGAGGAGACGCACACGATAGCGTTATATCGGCAGACAAATACATACATTGAACGACCTGTCGCAAGTCGCAAGCCAGCAACCTGGTCGTGACAGATTCCCTGCTGAGATCGTTCAGACACGAAGCTCCGCCCACTTTTGCATTCAGACAAGCCTATACAGTGTTTTTGCGAACGATACACAAGTCGTTCAGACAGTCGTGCAGTGTATGGGTGCCTTTAGATATTAACGTTAATGTCTCTCCTCGATCCCTGTGACCCGGACAGACGCAGGAGGGGCCCAGAAGCGTCGACAAACACATCGCATTGAACAGTGGAGGCCCCGGAGATTCAAGTATGAGTCTAGTAGATAAAGCTGTGTCCCTGGAGACCGTTTGAACTTTTTGTCAGCCTTTCCTTATCTCCGGAATCCTCGAGGTGATGGCGATTAATGGGTGAAGGGATTAGTCATTATTTGATCTTGCGTTATCGTGGTTTTTATTGCCCGTGGATAATAGCCAATCACAATGGGGGCTTTGTTTCGGAAGGGTCATTAGTTCCAGTAAATCTGGCAGTCGTTGCATATTTTAAATTGATTCTATTTTACAATTAATTCTGAGTATTATAACTGTTCAGGATTAAATGTATTAAAAGGTAGGAAAAGAACAAGAACATTATATATGCCTATACATGTATATTATATACATATGAATAAGTTGATCACGATACTATGTATAAATAAAGGTTTTTTGCCACGAAGGAAAAAATGAAAAAACGAGTTGGCCGAGTACTTTCGGCCAACTCGTTTTTTCATTTTTTCCTCTGTGGCAAAAAACATTTATTTATTATATACATATATATAGTATATTATATCATATAGTATATATATACTATACATATATATATATATATATATATATGTAAATATATGTATATATGCATATATATTGTTCTTTTCGTACCTTTTAATACATTTAATCTTGAGCAGTTATAACACTCAAAATTAATTGTAAAATAGAATCGATTTAAAATATGCAACGACTGCCAGATTTACTGAAACTAATTATACACACACACACACACGCATATATGTATATATATATATATATAATATATATATATATATATATATATAAGAGAGAGGAGAAGAAATCACCGTGTTTTATCCTTCACCTGCATTGTTACAATAAAGATTAATGAGCTCGTAACAATCAACTCGATAATGGAACAGCTATGCTAACTTGTGCCTTTTACAAAGTGGAGGAAAAATATAGGCTAAATTAAATTAAGATATTTCGGCAAATGTTGACTTTCCGGGGCAGGGTTCACTTTGCGTAGCGTAGGTTTATTTATTTATTTTTTTTATTTTGGGGTAAAAAAAGACGAATGGGGTTAATCCCTAAGAAGTCTTTGGAAACATTATCATGTGACCTTGACCAAAGTGGTGGTTGGTTACCTGTCGGCTTTTCTCCTGCTCACAGAGACGCCCTGAATCATTCTTCCTTTCAGATGCAGCCTCTCCATTCACTTAAATTCCTTTCCACCCCTCCCAGAATGAACCTTTCCATTATCCCCCTTTTCCGAAATGGGCCATTCCTTCCCCCCCCCCCCCCACTCCGTGACCCTCCTCCCTTGACGTGTTGGGAAGGTTCCTTTACAGAAATGGCGTTGCCGTCACGTTGCCTTATCGAACAGCACCTTCATGTTCTTTTATGGAAGTCGAGTCAGACTATAAATTTTGATGTAGGCCCTCGTGATTTCCGTGTCGTTATTTATCAGTTAGGCCTCATTGCCGAATGTCTTTTCGATAGGCTTATATGTGGTTTTGTCGCTTGTTGTTACGGGCACTTTTAGTGAGGCAATAAATTAAGGGCATCAGAATCGAATTTTTTATTTTCAATTTAATGTTGTATGGTATTTATACGCAAAACATCCGAATCTCATTGCTCACTTTGCAAGCGTTTATACTCCCATATGCTTGTTCTATTTTGCGAGTCGGTAAAATTTTTTTTTATCTGTTATTTGAAAAATACATTAATGCAGATTTACAGTTATTTCATAATATTTACATAATTTTACAATGGCCATTTTTCTTCTTACCAGGCCCTCTTACTTTTATACAACAGAACATTGCATATTTAAGTAGTAATCAGGAAAGTAACAAGTTCTCATAAATAAATATATATATATATATATATATATATATATATATATATGTGTGTATATATATATATATATATATAGTATATAGTATATATATATATACTATATAGTATATATATATATAGTATATATATATATATAGTATATATATATATATATATATATATATATATATATATATATATATATATATATATATATATATATATATATATATATATATATTTACGTATATATGTGTATATGTATGTGTGTTTTACTGAACACTAGGCTTTTAATCATTTTTTAACACCATAATAACTGTACTATTACTTTGAAATTTATACTGCCTACTCTAAAACAGTAATTAATGTACTCGTTTGTGCAAATGTCATCTATTCTGTAGATAGTTCACAGTCACTGTCCACGATTTCTATGTATTTATCCTCTCCTTGACTTCTTTTCTCCCAAAATTCATGGCCCCCCCCCCTCCCCATCCCGCCCCCGCGCTCACCACCCTCCTCGTTCACCTTAAATCTGACATGAACCCTCCATAAATTCCCCGAAGCGTCGGTCTCCTCATTTTGTAAAGCATGACATCAGTGGATAGTTATGCGGCGTCAGGCTGGTGGTTCCTTACTGGTGGTGCGTTGTATGCTGGAGCCACTCCTCTCGTTCCTTATCTCTGCCAGGCTCTGGCGCTAGATAAAGGCTGAGCTGATGCCTCTCGTTATGCGCAATATACCCATTATTAAAGGGCAAAGCCTTTTTTGTTTCCGTTCGTGATGAGATTTGTATGAGATTAGCCATGGTTGTGGAACGGTTTAAGAAGCATTGGAACTCGGTTGCTGATTAACATTTTCCATGGGTTCACCTCGGTGGGAGGTATGGCGGATCTGCATATTAATTTCTGGGGACGGACTTCTGACTGAAGTATTTATTTGGCTGAAGTAGCTGTTTTCAGCTTTTATGTCTGCTTCGTAAGATAATCCAAGTTAATGAGCAAATGATGGTTGAGTGATGCAATTTTAGTGGAATAGAATTCTTGCCACTTGTGGTAGCCATTGTCCTTGAATGTTTATGATCTAGACTTTTTTTTTTCTGTCATTTCCCCTGCACCCAGTCCAACCATCCAGATTTCCCCCTTCATATGTATGATGGAAAGAGTAGTTAAAACACACTGTGACTATTTACTAATTTATTTTTCAAATGAACAAATATACTGATAAACATATAGTTACAAAGTAAAGTGGATAGAGAGCGGTTAGTAACAACTAACCGCATAGCCATAGAGAGCGGTTAGTAACAAATAAAAGGACATGGTGAAAATTCATCTGGGATTTTTTTTTGTTAGTAAGTAGTGTAATTATTTCCCCACTGGTAGCTTCAAATTTCCCCCAAGTTTGGGAACCATTCTATCTAGACTGCCAGCCACATCTGAAAGTTGTCTTATTCTTTGACAAACACCACAAGGACAAGCGCTTGGCTCTTTTTGTAGCCGTAATATCTCTCGTTTTCATCCGACACTGCTGCTGCTGCTTGAGTGATGTGCTTGAAAAGGGTCGTCAATAATACCACCTAGAAAGAGGAGCTCACCCTTTAAATAAGGTCGCTAAGCCTCGAAAAAGGCAGGTAGGCCTAGAGCCGTGAAATACAAGCTTTGGTGGGATTTTAGGCCTGAACCTGGGCCTTCCATCATGCTTAACGCCATTTTTATGCATATGAGATGTCCATACGATTATCCTCGGTGATTTGATGATATTTCCGATAACTCCACATACTGCCGAGGTCTCAGTCGTTATCGTTGAAAGTATGCGAGGGCACAACACTGCCCAGGAAGGTGTAGTAATTTGATGCTTTGTTGTTTACAAAGATCGTGCGCTGAAGTTTCCATTAGTCGAATGTCGTGGGGTTATCTAGATCGAAGATGTCTCCTCGATTGTTATCACATCATGTGATATTGAGCTGAAAGTCCGGTATCATCCGTGTATAATTTTTCGTTTTTTTTTTCTCCAGAGAAATGTTTATCGCATGATATGACACATTCCAGCCATCAAACGCTTTTATCATGTGTGCGGTATGTGAGGGCTTATCGTGATTATCAAGGGGGGATTTTATTGGCTGGGGTTCCAGGGGAAACCAATGAGATCACACCTCTGAGGTAATCTCCCCCCGATAAAACCAACCAGTGTTCTGGATGATAAGGCTGGTCTGGCTCTCGGCTCTAGTTCAGTTCTTGTGTTCTGTGGAGAGGGACTTTATTGCACCAGTCCTGGGAATTTGAAGATTTGCTTCGTGAGTATCACTCTTAATTTATATCTGACTCCTTACAGAGTTTGTAATTCATTACTCAGTATATTGTGAATGCTGGGGTCCGCCGCTGCTGAAAGTCAAGAAGCACCACAGTGTCCCAGGATTGAATGAGTCCGTGCCATTCTTCTCGTCTTCTGATTCCACCAGTCTATCTGGTGTACATATTGTTTGTTTTTCAAGGTTATCATGCTAGAGTATTCATATTCTTCCCTCGCGTCCTGAATGTGAACGATTGTTTCCATTCTTATAGACGCCACCGTGCATAATCCTTTGACAAAGTATACAGTGCTGACATCATGTAGGGCTGGTCTATTTTATAATTTCAAACCCTGCCGTATATATTGTGTTCAACAAATAAATTGGTGCTTGTAATTCCGTATTTCATGTTATCCTGAGTCGTCCACTGTTGGCAGTGGTATTTTTCATATATTCGTATTAGCTCAGCCAATACCTACATCATGAGGTCAACTATGTTTTGCATTTGATTAGTGAAATAAAATGAGATATCTGCTCTGTCTTGATCATGCTAATATTGTCTAGAGGTTGACCCGAGATTTTAATGTTCGGTGCAATATTTGTAAAACGGTTTTGTTTGTTCGTACAATGTCATTCTGACACGTATCAGGGGATCAGCACACCTCAGTAGCATGGTCGGTATGGTGTAGGCGTGCCACCTCGGTGGCCGCGAGTTCGATTGTCGGGCATTCTATTGAGGAGTGAGAGATGTGTATTTCTGGTGACAGAAGTTCCCTCTCGACGTGGTTCTTAAGTCACATAAAGCCGTTGGTCCCGTTGCTGAATAACCGCTGGTTTCTTGCAACGTAAAAACACCTTACAAACGAACAAGTATCAGGGGATCTAGTGTGTGTTAATCGCTCCTCTTGTGAGGTCTCGTATTTCGTCATGTTCTGTTGTTTTCTGCCATTGTATGACAGCTTTGTGAGATTATACGTTGTTATTATCTTTTCCGTTCTTTCTTGGTCATCCAGTATTTGTAACGCTTCTCTTTGTTTTGTTTTAGTGGAAGCCACTGTGTATGTTAGTTGGAAGAAAATAATACACTGTGCAAATGAGTTTCTGTAACTCATGAAGCTGTTGGGAGGAATAAATTGTTGTTTATTTCTGCAATAAGGGGATGACTGTTGACATTTTTAACTTTTGAATCTCTAGAGGAAATTCTACGTCCTTTGTCCTTAATAAATGTAATGATTAGGACACTGCAAAAGGAAGAGAAATAGGGAATGATTTTGTTCGCGCAAGTCTAGCGTTTTGCGTCTGATTTTTCATCTTTTAATCTGTCTGATTTTTCATCTTTTAATCTGTGATTTTTCATC
Source organism: Macrobrachium nipponense (assembly GCF_015104395.2). Lineage (NCBI taxonomy): Eukaryota > Metazoa > Arthropoda > Malacostraca > Decapoda > Palaemonidae > Macrobrachium > Macrobrachium nipponense. Next base: position 33,801,161 of record NC_061102.1, on the reverse strand, counting down.
TTTTGATATATGATTTTGCATCTGTTAATCTGTCTGATTTTGCATCTTTTAATCTGTCCGATTTTGCGTCTTTTAATCTGTCCGATTTTACGTCTTTTAATCTGTCTGATTTTGCATCTTTTAATCTGTCTGATTTTGCATCTTTTAATCTGTCTGATTTTGCATCTTTTAATCTGTCTGATTTTGCATCTTTTAATATGTCTGATTTTGCATCTTTTAATCTGTCTGATTTTGCATCTTTTAATCTGTCTGATTTTGCATCTTTTAATGTGTCCTGTTATGAGATATTCTGTTGGATTTCTTCCTTGGTACTTCCACTGTAGCCTCCTCTCCAGCCTTTACCGCAGAATAAAACCGCGAAGCCCCCATTGGCTTTCACACGATGAAATAGACTTGACGTGAAGCGAAAGACTGAAATATAAGAAGCAATCAAATTTTAGCCACGATTGCAATTGGGTTCTATTAAATATACAGTTATTTACGTCTTTAGATCTTGAAAGCTGTGTAAGGTATTGGCAACCTGCAAGTATGCTTCGTGAATTGCTGAACGTCAAATTTGGATTATGTTTGCATCGTCAGGTAGCACTAATAAATGACAATGACGAATGATATTATAAACATGCAATCAATTCAACGCTGACGTAAATTGGTTGGATCGCCATTGTTGTTGATGATATTATTCTGACGATGAACCCTATTATTATGGAACCAGCCCACAGGGACCATTGTCTTGAAGTTAACATTTATTTGAAAGAGAAAAAAAAAAGGAAATACAGAAGGGAGAGATCTTTTTTATTAGAATATAAACAATTTATTTATGAATTATGAATAAAGATATAGATGAAAATGTAAGTCGATCTACTCAAGACGTTCCTCAAGAAACAGGAGGAAGTGCATGGACACATGAGGAGACGTCAGCAGCAACAGCACACACACACACAGAGAGAGAGAGAGAGAGAGAGAGAGAGAGAGAGAGAGAGAGAGAGGAGTTTTCGAAGCATGTTCCTGGTCGTAGTTAGATCCTGATACAATATCCTTCGTAATGGGGTGGTGCCGTCAGTACAACTCATGTGGTGCACTGTAAACATGACTTAAGTTCCTTTGCAGTGTCCCTTCGGCCCCTAGCTGGATCCCCTTTTATTCCTTTTTCTGTAACTCTGTTCATATTCCCTTCCATTACTTTCCACCCTTTCCCAGCAATTGCTTCTTACTGTCCATTTCCATGTCAGCGCTGAATGACCTCATGGGTCCTAGCGCTTGACCTTCGGCCTAAATTCTATACCTATTTTGTTCTGGTAAAATGAGCTATGCCTAAGTGCTGTTAGCCAGGTCAGACGGAAGTTATAGTCATTGAATTCAGTAGAAAAATGTTAAATTCAAAGTCCTAGCAAGTTCCTCCGTTGCGCTGGGCGAAACTCTCAGCCCCATTTGTCAGCCTGAGGCGAATGGCTGTTTGTGCAGTGCTTTGTTCGTGAATAAGATTAATTTGGTGTCCGTTACCGAACGCGGTTACTGTTATCTGCGTGTAATCCGATACGTAGTCATTGACTAAATGTCGCAACAAACGCAGCAGCCAGCTTAACCCAACCGCGATTCGGCCTTCGCATGTGAAGGCAATCCGTAGTGGGATTTTTACCGTCCATATTTAGTACATTTATTTTATTATTGTGTTTTAGCAAGTTTATCGGATTTGCTGAAATGTCAAAACTCGGGAAATTTGTGGTTATCAAAAATTTCTCATCATGAGTAACGTTTAGTTTTATTTATATATTAAATTGGCTTGTATATATGTACGTATGGTATTTTTTTGGCGGGGTGGGAAGTTCATGTCATAACCTAAATTATAATTAATTTACTTGAGGGGCAAGTCTGTGTATTACTGTGACTGTGTATGTGTCTTTGATGATTTATACACTGAATAGTAAAAGTTCTGTTCTCATTCCATAACAGGGTTATGTAATAAGTAATCATATATTTATACCGACAAAAACTGACTGAAAGACTGGTTAGACTTGTTGCTACCACCTAAGAAGGAATTCCTCGGTAGTGTTATTCTAATGGCGTTATTCACAAGTGGCACGTAAAAAATAGGAAGCCTTAAATGGGGTCCGGGTTTGGAAGCCTTAGGGACATGCCAAAGCCTATTTAGGTTTGTCCATTTTTTTGTTTCCACTTAGGCCCGCTTTCTTTTCCTCTACCCTTTTACGCCCCGCAGTGGGGTGGCGCTGTCAGTGCACCTCATTTAGTGCACTGTAAGCATCACTTTTGGTTTTTGCAACGCCCCTTCGGCTCTTTGAAACCAACCCTTTTCATTCCTTTTACTGTACCTCCGTTCATATTCTCTCTCTTCCATCTGACTTCCACCTTCCCTAACAATTGTTTAGAGTGGATTTATTTAATGGTTGATTGATTGATTGATTGGTTAATTGACTGATTTATTTATTTTTATATTTATTAATTTATATTTTACTCTTATCAGTTAGCCCTCGTGCTAAAACTTTAATAATAGGCAGTCTGCCAGACTACCAATCGCCATATATTCAAGAACATTTATCGTTACAGTTCTTTATAATAATATTCATTGTATGAATACAGTCTCATGAAACTAACCAAAGAAACTATTAAGATCTGCAGAGTAGAAAGAAAGTTAGTGTAAGGAAAAGTATAGGAGAAAAGGGGCCCACCCCCAGGCATATATATACCTATAATGAAAATGTACAAAAACTATTTTAAAAATAGTTAAGAGAAAAAAACATTAATTACAAAAGTTAATATAACTTAAAAGATTGCAGTAAAACAGACCCAATTTTTACTAAACCATTCTAATATATATATTAATATATATATATATATATATATATATATATATATATATATATATATATATATATATTAATATTATATATATACATATACATATACACAGAATAATAATGACAGTAACCGAGGAAAACACACATTATTTTAAAGTAGACCTAACCGCCAAAACATAACTTCTTATACTAGCAATATTTACCCTGAGCCATCGGTCTCTATATAGTGAGAGTTGATCCGATTTGTTAGTAAGAGGAGTATTCTTCTTCTTTGTGTGTTATGTTGTGGGAGGGGGAGGGATTGGCTGGTGCGGGGAGGGGGTAATGTGGTCCCTTTTAGCGAAGGGTGACGTTGTACGGATTCCAGTCCTACTTGTCATTTCCTACTTCTCATTCATAGTGGTGGCCTGAGAGAGAGAGAGAGAGAGAGAGAGAGAGAGAGAGAGAGAGAGAGAGGGAGGCTATTTCATTTGGTTTTGCTTACTTTGTGGTGCTTGGATCAACTGCCACTGATTTGATTATATTACTGAAATTTCCTGATTTCAATCTGAAGTTTTATAGTCCACTAAACCCGTAGAGTCTGGATGTATTTAGTAAATAACTAACTTCACTCTTTTTACTTTGCTTTTAATTACTGTTTGTCAATAAACGACAAGAAATGACTCCGCAAAAAGTCCAAGTACGAATGGGTGTCTTTGTACAAATAGCGAGTCTTTGTATTTTAGTATGGTGAATGTAGTAGTATGATGTTGAGGTTTTCAGTTATTCGTATGTACTAACACCTTTATGACCTTGTCATCGGTATCTGAAGAATGTAACTAAGATAGTCAACACAAGTCTTGAATACCCCCTAAGGGGGTGTAGTGCCGTCAGTGCACCACATTCGGTGCAATGTAGGCATTACTTAAGGTTCTTTGCAGCGTCCCTTCGGCCCCTAGCTGCAACGACTTTCATTCCTTTTACTGTACCTCCGTTCGTATTCTCTTTCTTCCATCTGCTGTCCATTCTCTCCTGACAATTTTTCATAGTGCAACTGCGAGGTTTTCCTCCTGTAACACCTTTCAAACCTTTTACTGTCAATATCCGTTTCAGCGCTGAATGGCCTTTGTTGCCCCAGTGCTTAGGATAATGTCAAAAATCTATATAAATCAAACAAGTCTTGAATGTTCTGAAGTCTTATGCTGACGTAAGATAAGCAGATGACAAGTGGCGTGATCTCTCCTCGGGTAGGGTTATGTTTGAGGTTCTGTAATGAAAAACATTTTGTCTGGAGAGCCGAACGGAATATGACCTTCCTGAACGCGCTTCAGACATTTGATTCTATTATTGGGGTAGATTATTCATATACAAAATAGGTTATTGTGTTGGCTGTTAGAAATATACGAGGGAAAATAATGTTCGAGCTGTGTACACGCTCTTGAAGTGCCGACAAAAAACCACGAGTTCCAGATCTCACGTGGCACTTACAAGGAGCCTTGTCATTTTTTCCCTTTAACTTCGCTGCTCAAAGCCTCCGTTTTCTTTTAACGATTTCGATACACAGTTTTGGAATGCGTCATTAAGTTTCACTCTTTCTTATGATAGTAGGTTACGCGTTTTTCTACGAGGCAGAAAAATGGGCTAAAAGAAGCTACGTAGTTCAGTTGCTTGACATTGATGCGACATTGAAGTGTGCTTTGAATATTATTTCGCTTCGCTGCATTCAGGAATGATCTTCCCCCGGCGTCTTGTCCTCCTTTCTCGTTTCGCATCGTTTCGTCGTTTTCGTTATTCGGGAAAAAAAACCTTGTCTCAAAATTAATGGCTTCGCGAGAGAGAGAGAGAGAGAGAGAGAGAGAGAGAGAGAGAGAGAGAGAGAGAGAGAGAGAGAGTTTTTTGGATCGAATGAGACTTGACATGTCAAGTTGGCTTAATGCGTTTGTGGTCGTTCATCCTTTGGTTTTCAATTGGTAAACGCGGCAGCCGTTTTCTTCCGAGTGATTGGTTTGCCCGAAAAGGAATTTTGATGACTTCGGAAATTGATATTGTCAGATTGTGCCATTGTATTCTATTGAGAATTTGATAATGGTTTAAACACTTCTGCTTCTAGCTCCCTTGGTAAATCTAACGGCTCGTAAAGACCTGCAAACATCTCGATCGTTTTCAAATCATGTAAACATAACCTCGAAGTCAACTCAGAAAGAAATCCAGCAAGGCTCTCTATAGTTGAAAGAGTTGGGGCTTAATAGGCCGTGATCCCGTTAGGCCGTATGACTCAAGTCAGTCAGAAGACATTTAGGCCCAGGAATTTTTAGGCCCATGATTGACAAACCTAATGTGAAACTGTACCTACGTACGTGAGTGTAAGACCTACGAGACGAGAGAGTGGAAGTGACTGGACATTTTGGGGGAAGCCAAGCACAGGCACCAGAGGCCACCCTGCGGTAGCGGTATAAGAATACTACCAACATAGGTCCTGCATGCCGTAAAAGGCGACTAAAGGACAGCTGCTGCCTTGCAGTTTTTACTTTTTTTAGTAAAAGGCTAGGTCTACCTCCAATAACTCTGGAAACTGTTGCCTTGCAGTCTTACTTTTTAGCAAAAGGCTGGGCCCACCGCCAATAACTGTGGAAAGTGCTGCCTTGCAGTCTTACTTTTTTAGTAAAAGGGTGGGCCCACCGCCAATAACTGTGGAAAATGCTGGCTTGCAGTCTTACTTTTTAGTAAAAGGCTAGGCCCACCGCCAATAACTGTGGAAACTGCTGCCTTGCAGGTGGACTTTGTAGTCAAAGGTGAGCCCCACCACCAATAACTGGTTGATGACAGCAAGGGCATGAGGTCTTAAAAACCCCTTTGCCCAATAATAAACCATGCCTGATGTTGTAAGGAAAGGCGCATCAGGCAACCGACCTCCTAGTGTAGGGATAACGGTGGGAAAGAAGAAGAAGCACAGGCATCAGAGTGGCGTCTGTCAGTAGGATTTTTATTCGTTTGAAGAAGTTGTTCATTTGCACTGCCACGGCTACAGTCTTGTGTGACAGGGCATAATGATTGCGTCGTATCCCTTTGCCACTCACAGGGCACAGTCGATCTCTTGAACGTGGCAGGTTGGCTGGTTCGTTCAGGGACAGAAACGAAGTTACGCTCAATGTTTCTCACCTATGGATTTTAAATCTTTTATTTTTTTTTTAATAGGCACGAATCTCATTTAGGGTGTACAAAGGTTTGGCTGTATTCTCTCTAGACAAAGTTATTTTGGAGAAGTCTGGGTATTTAGCATGTAAATATGCGGCCGTTTGCCACGACTGATATCAATAAAGTTCACCCATACCAGTATTACTGAAATTTTAGGTAAGAGTATAGGTAATGAATTAGGTACTTAGTGGTTAGGTGACTAGTTGGGTGCAGTCGGGGATAGAGAATAGCACGAGGCTACCAGTGTCATATTGAAATACCAGATGATGGCCGGAAAAGTTAATATACAACTTTTGAACTTTTGGAAGCGCCATTAATAAGACGTAAGGGTTTCAATCTCTCTCTCTCTCTCTCTCTCTCTCTCTCTCTCTCTCTCTCTCTCTCAAGCTTTAAGAAAGTCATATCCTATCATGGGTATAAAACTTCATCAGTAATGAAATCGTGAATGATTTACAGCATAGAGATTAAAGTCTCTCTCTCTCTCTCTCTCTCTCTCTCTCTCTCTCTCTCTCTCTCTCTCTCTCTCTCTCTCAAAACTTTGTTTATACTTCGAACTTATCTATTGACACCATTTCTTTATTTTCCAGTCTATTATAATCTGTCAACAGTGGTCAAGAAGTAAGTATATACATGTTTTCTTTGGTTATGTTGGTTATCTAAAAAAAAATGTCTGACGTATTTAGAAAAAAAATTATAATCAGCTGTGACCTTCTTTGAGCTCTTTCGTAAGTTAGAATATCTAAGTTATTTTTTGTCTTATTGGGCAACTTATCAGCTCCTAAGACGTGATTAAAACGATAAGAAGGATAAAAGGCTGGTTGTTGACAATTTTCTGTGACGAAAGAATTTTACCATTTGGGATCAATGTCTTTTGGTTCATAAAACTAACCAGGAGAGACCTTGGAATGTGAAATTTAGGCCACAGGCCAAGCACTGGGACCCATGAGGTTATTCAGCACTGAAAGGGAAACAGTGAAAAGGGTTGAAAGGTGTAGCAGGAGGAAAACCTCAAAGCAGTTGCACTATGAAACAATTGTTAGGAGAGGGTGGGAAGTAAGAAGGAAGAACGGAGGTAGAGCAGTAAATAAACGGTGTTGCAGCTATAGGGGCTTAAGTAACGCTGTAAAGAACGTCTGGTAATGCCTCCTTCCAGTTGTCGATAAGCCTACGGGGAGGAGAGACCTTGTGCTTATCATCAACAAATGAAGCAACTGCGTGTATAGTGCATGCAAACACGTTCCTCTCAACGAAGTCCGAATTTTGTGCGGAAGAACGCAGCATCTGTAATGCTGACGGGTGCTGCATGCGACCGAGCACGCACTCATCCAAGTCGTTTGAGGTTTCCTGCTGCAGACGAAACATTTGAAAGTGAGAGACGCTTTCGGAGGCCGAGACTTTTGCACTTAATGAATACCGGCAGGGAATCAGCTTTCGAGCTGCGAACGTGAATGAGGAACCGGAGAGAGAGAGAGAGAGAGAGAGAGAGAGAGAGAGAGAGAGAGAGAGAGAGAGAGAGAGAGAGTGGAAATGAAAAACAATGGTGATCTCATGAACAGTGGCCGATGCATTGTGTTTTCTTTTTCTTTGGGTACAAGCTAGATCTCTCTCTCTCTCTCTCTCTCTCTCTCTCTCTCTCTCTCTCTCTCTCTCTCTCATATAAAAAAAACCATCGGTCCAGAATAGCATTGTCACTAATCTCTCGACCACAGAAAGCGATCACTTCGTTTTCGCAAATGACTGAAGCTGATTATGAAGAAATAAAACGAAGCAGAACAATGGTGTTGAAAGTCAAGTAGACACAGGTCGTTGCAAAAATGCAACTTTTTCTGTTAAAAAGAAAAGCATTACACAGCAAGATCCCTTCAGGCATAAGGGAAGGTTAATCAAAGCCACCTGGTAGGTTCGGCGCTTAGCATGGGAAGGTGGGGGGGGGGGGGGGAGACGGTACCAGTTGCACTACGATATTTTGTGTGCTTCTGTAGTAGATTCACATCAACCGTGCATTTGATGTCTAGGCCAGTCCCTTACGACGCTCCTGATTGGCTGTTGATAAGCCAATCACAGGGCTGGAAACTCGGTCTATCTCGAGAGTTCACCTAGGCAGGATTATATGTGAAATGACCAGTTCGCTTAGGAACATTTGAACCCCGAGGGCTAGTACTAAACACGGTGAAACAGCGATTCATCTACACTGTTTCGCCGTGTTTAGTACTATCCCGTGGGGCATCAAATGTCCCTAAGTGCACTTTATCCCCCAAGGGGCTAGTGCTAGACGTGGTGAAACAGTGTAGACGAATCACCGTTTCATATATAGTATATATATATATTATATATATATATATATATATATATATATATATATATATATATATATATGAGTTTATTATAAAAATAATTCACATTTATGAAATATGAAATTAAAGTTTACTTGCTAATTTGAAAAGGAATGCATAAAAAACTAAAGTTGTTCATAAAAACTAGTTGTTAAGGACTAAAAAAAAAACAAAAATTATTTACAAGGTGACATTCCCTCGATTCTAGTCAATCCTCTACTCAGCTTTTCTTGACGTAGTCGAGGTCTGGGCAAAGGACGGTCCTACTCCTCCTACATCCATTCCTTTCTTGTCCTTCGCTTTGTAAAGGTTAATATTCAAACTCTCACCAGTCGGAGATTCACCAGTCAGTGACTCGGGGAATAGAGTCAGACTCAAACCAGTCGTGGATTCACCAGTCAGTGACTCAGGCCGTTGCTGCCTTAATTAACATGCCTTGCACACTAGGTCTGCTCTGTATGAAATGATAAACAGTAAAGATGGTATAAAAACACACTGCGGTCTGTGGGACGGTAGTTATCTCATTATGAGCAAAACTATAGTAGATTCATATTAGCCGTGTATTTGATATCCAGGCCAGTCCCTTACGACGCTCCTGATTGGCTGTTGATAAGCTTATGACAGGGCTGGAAACTCAGTCTTTCTCGAGAGTTCATATAGGCAGGATGTATGTTTCATCTCTCCTGAGGGATGCTTTTGAGAGACTTATCCCTCAGGAGAGGTGGAACATGCATCCTGCCTATGTGAACTTTCGAGAGAGACTGAGGGTTTCCAGCCCCGTGATTGGCTAATCAACAGCCAATCAGGAGCGTCGTAAGGGGCTGGCCTAGACATCAAATCCACGGCTGATGTGAATCTACTATAGTACAACATTTTATGAAGGATATGTTTTTCATTCTGCTGTATGTGAGGCTGTAAGAACTGTTTAACACTACGGGATGTGTGAGAATGCGTGACCGCTCTCACATTGTGGTAGTTTGCGTAGACTGATAAGCACTACATTGTTGGGAGATTTGCACTACAATTTATGGGAGGGTTGTAACTTACTGATTGTAAGTACAGCGCTTTCCGATCTGTGGGAAATGCCGGCTCTCAAACAGCAACGTCATTACATAATAATAGCTGCGGTGCAAATTCTAGCATAGAAAAGTCTCTATTCTCTTGAATATTTGACACCTCTCACATTTCCGGAATTTTATGGCAAGTCAGGTTGGGAATAGCTAAAGTAAAAAAAAAGAAAAGAAAAGAAAAAAAAACTATTGTTGTGTCCATATTTTTTATTAACTCTGTAATTTGACTTGGATTGCGTTATTTCGTTTACGCCTGTCTGCGTCGGATGCCTTTTCGAAAGCCTAAATCACATATAAGAATGACAAGCCACCAAGAGTTGTCTCGTATTCAGAGCTAAAGGTGAACGGGAAATATTTGGATAAATATCGTCTTGGTCGATCAATTTGTGCTGCTGTTCTCGAATAGACGAGAGGCCAAAGCTGCTTCTCCCAGCGCTATTCATCATTCACTTTGTTTATTCTTGATGTTTGAATATGTAATTTGTCCGTGTTTTGAAGAACTGGCGTAACCCAGTATTAAGAAAAGAAAGTGTTTGATTTTAACGGCCGAAGGGTGCTGAATGGCCTCGTCGATTTCAGCGCTTGGCTTTTTGCCTAAATGTTATATTCTACTCCATTCCATCAGCCAAAGCGCCTCAGTTTTGGATACTCTGCAACATATCAGCCAAAAGTTCTGTTGTCTGTTGTGTCACAATTTCATATACTGATAAAACCAAAAATGCAGTGAGTTCTTCATCGATTAGTATTATTATTGATTACGTGATTACGCCATTCCTGCCATCACAACAGTGAGATTCCCGTTAATTCTAAATTGGGAATTGTCATTAATGTAGCCTCGGTAGCTTTTGTGCAAATTGCACCTGAATGCAGTGTTAGTAGTTTTACATAACTTGCACCTGAATGCAGTGTCAGTAGGTCATACACAAATTTCGCGTAAATGCAGTGTCTGCAGGTTATAATAATTGCACGTGGATGCAGTGACAGCAAAATCACGTGCAAATTGTACGTGAGTAATGTCAGCAGGACACGTGTAAATTACACGTGAATGCTATGTCAGCAAGTCACGTACAAATTAAACGTGAATGCAGTGTCAGCAGGTCATAAAAATTGCACTTAACGCTCTGTCAGCAGGTTTTTACAAAAAATGTTCTTGAATACAGTATCAGCAAGTTATGTGCAAATTGCACTCGAATGCAGTGTCAGCAGGTCATGAACAATTTGCGAGTGAATAAGTGTCAACAATCCATGTGCAAATTTGCACGTGAATGCAGTGACAGCAGGCCATGTGAAAATTGCACTTAAATTCAGTGTCCTCCCCTCGGGAATATGTTGCACACGAAATCACTGTGTAGTGTCAATAGCTCATGCGTGAATTACTCACGAATGCAGTGTCAGCAACTGATTTGCAAACTGCACATAAATTGTCAGCAGCTACCTTGTATATAGAGCGTGGATGAACTGAATGTCAGGAAGATCCTGAATAAAAAGCCTGTGAATGGAGACATCAGACATTTCTCAATATATTCTTATGATATAAATGTTACATGTTTTAGGTGACAGTTCTTTCGAGAGATACACTGATTTTAAAGTTGTAATTGATTAGGCTGGCCTTGTGCTAGAACCAAACTTTTCCTGGTAGAATATCCCGTCATAGTTTTTTTGGTCAAAGTATTGCCAGATATCGAGCGTTTATGAATAAGGGAAACATACTTATAGTTCTATTAAGCATTTGTTTAAAAGGTTTATATGTAAGTAAATTTATCAAAATCGTAACTGCAGCAAGTATAGTATGACACAACACACACACACACACACACACACACAGAGAGAGAGAGAGAGAGAGAGAGAGAGAGAGAGAGTTACGGAACGTGGCGGAACTAATCGAGAGATTTGGTAGCGAAGTATTTGATACTCAGGGTCAGTGCTTCTTTCCCTTTATTCCGCAAGGATGAGGAAAAACTTCTGTTTGCACCTACATAGGGCTGTATACAACAGATCTCTCTCTCTCTCTCTCTCTCACGCACACAGGGTTGTACAGCACATTCTCCTGTTTGCCTGCCTCTCTCTCTCTCTCTCTCTCTCTCTCTCTCTCTCTCTCCTATATATATATATATATATATATTATATATATATATATATATATATATATATATAGCATATATTTATAAGTTTTTTTTAGTAATATCTAAATATTTGAGTCATCAGAAAACTTTCATTATTGCGTCCTTCTTTGTGTTCTGTCATCACTACTAAGTTGCATTTGATCTATACGCTTGTCATTGCCTTATTGGAATTTTTTTTCATTATTCATGATGTTGACTTAGCTCTTTTACATTGTTCTTAGCTACTGGAACTTGCGCAGATAGGCGACTTTGAAAGGTATATGGATTGTTTTGAATATTTAAATATAAAATTTTCCATAATTTTTCTCTTTTTATTTGCTTCATTTTACCTGGTTCTACCTGGTTCTGTTTATAAATTGCAGTTAGTCAATGTATGTATTACTTGGGTTCGTCTCAGCGTCCCGTGGTTCCCCAGCTGCAGCAACCCTTTTCATTCCTTTTACTGCACTTCCGTTCATATTCTCTTTCCTCCATCGCACTTTGCACCTTCTCTTTAACAGTTTTTTCATAGTGCAACTGCGAGGCTTTCCTCGTGTTCCACCTTTCAAACCTTTTGAACTGTCAGGTTCCCTCACAGTGCTGACTGAATTTACAGGTCCCTGCGCTTTGCCTTTGGTATAGATTTTATATTCCATTCCATGCCAATACCGTTAGTGTTTTTAGTTTTTTGGTTCGCTTAAAAGAAAACTATTGAGATGGTTTTGTTTGTACGTCCGTCCGCACTTTTTCTGTACACCCTCAGATCTTAAAAACTACTGAGGCTAGAGGGCTGCAATTTGGTATGTTGGTCATCCTCCATCCAATCATCAAACATACTAAATTGCAGTCCTGTAGCCTCTTTAGTTTTTATTTTATGTCAGCTTAAAGTTAGCCATGATCATACATCAGGTATCGTAATAGGTGCCAACAACATAGGCCACCACCCGGTCGTGACTGAAAGCTTCGTGGGCCGCGTCTTTTAAGTTTCATGGGCCGTGGCGATACTGAAAACTCGATTGCGCCGAAAAAACTTTGGCTCATTGTTTGGTTTGCTTATTGTTTGTTTCCAATAAAAAGGCCCAATCTTTTTCATGTTTCCTTTGGTGTCTGTGACTCCGTTCCCATTCGAAGTATGGCTTCAGATACGTATGTTGTCATTCGGCCGTATTATGTTAGATAGCATCCATAATCTACCATTGCTATATATGACACTCGGCTAACTGTATTTCCCTTTAGAGGTAGTGACCTAACAGTGGATTCTTCAGAGTGTAATGTATCCGAGTGATCGGGGCTACCACAAGTCACCACAGGGCTTTTATGCTGGACTTAGTTTACTACTTTTGAAATTGACTTCACGTAGGAAATAACTGTAGTGAAACTGAGATATGTTTGTTATTTGCGCTGAGCCTCGATGTGGAATGAAGAACTTAAAATGTAGCAACCAAAGGATTAAGAAATTATCAATTTATGTGGTTTTTCCTTTATACTTAACCGTAACTACCACAGCCTGCACTTTGAACATTTACTGTAACGACAACCTGTACTACAAGCATTTACCCTCGCTACAACCCAACATCACAGACACTTCCATCAATAGTTTTTCACCCTCTCTTTCTGTGAATCGTAAAAATAAGACTTCCGCAAATTTCTGTTGGTAGGGCTTTGCACCCACGGCGTTTGAGAGGTCATGTTCCTGTGGGTTTTGCCTGCGTTGGCTCTGATGTAAGTCTGTGTTGTGCAAGATTATTTTATATATAATGTATATAATAGCAAAGTATTCCTCTACCTTTGTAAATTTTTTGTAATATTTAGTCAGTAAAGTAATAATGAAGTGTGGGCCATTCAGCTGAATATCTGAATTGTGAAACTTGAAGGCCTCTTTTGCATTTGATTCTCAACCGTGATATGTGAAAAAAACAATTCGGGCTTGGGTCCAGGCTTTACGACATTTAAAAAAAATTTATTAACTTATCTCATGTTGCTACGTTATCCGTTTGTATACTGTTGAACCAAGCACAATGGTAATCTATAGACCTTGTCTTGAACTGAAACGGTAGTGAAGCCTCAGTTGGCTTGATCAATCATTCTCAAGCAAGATGAGGAGTTTTGACTTTCTCGGCATTTTTGTGGAGCGGCAACACTTTCATTTAGGCGACAGTCATGTCTATCTCGGACTGTCGACCGTGAAAATACATCGTCATACGAGACACCGACTTTGGGGCGAAGTAAATAGTGAGAATCATACTACTGTTTATCACTATCTGAAAACTATCACGTTCAAACGATTTATAGCTGAAGCGAATGTACCGTGATGAGACCAAATTCCTGGTCACATAGTCCCGCAGCGAAAGAATTGGTCTTGAACAGTATATAATCACTGTCAAGAGGAAAAAAGGAACCACACCCAATATCCTGGTAAAGAAAAAAAAAAGCAAACATTGCTCGAGGAGAACTGTTGCTTGGAATGACCGAAGCCCAGACCGGGAGGGGGAGGAGGAACCCGGCTGAGAAGTGGGTCTTCAGGTACGTTACTTGTACGGATTCTCAGAACCACGTGGTTTGTAACATGTTTGCTTGGTGTGTGGAGGAACGTGCACAAAGCACGTTGAACATGTCTTAGCTTGGTCTTGACTGACTTCGAATACCCAATTCGGAGATATATTGGTACAACGTCAAAATAGGTAAAAGGAGATTGTTAAGCAGATTCTTAAGACCCTAGAGCTATAGCAGCATTTTTGTTCCTACACGTTATACAAACCATCGGTCCTTTACATAAGGAATTACTTTCAGCGCAGTTAATTCTTTATGTACAGGACCGATGGTTTGTATAGTTAAGAAAAATACAATTTACTTTCAAAAATTGTGATTTTTAGCCTGTATCCCAGTCGTAATATGTGGTTTCGGCCACGGGGCTGTAACTATTTGAATTACTTAAATGTGATGAAAGTAGGAAAATATCTCGGTTTGACTAATTCATCCAAAACATCGTATGATTGGTGACTGTAAATATGCGTCATTTATTCGTTTATATGCAATTCGTCTACGGAACTGCTTGATGGCGGGAGAAAGGCCAGAATTGGATAATGGCGAATGATGCCAGTTGCTTAAACGAGGGAGAAGTTCTGGCCTGATGTAAGTAAACAGCGACGGTAGTTTTCCGAAAAGGAGAAGTGCCTCGTCGATCTTTTATTATCCTATTGTTGACACGTCTTCGAGGCTTCGGGGAAGCTGCTTAAATGTTCGTTATACCTCCTAAATCTATGTTGACTCCTGGCTCCTCTTCCTTCTCTGGACGTCTTTAGTTTTCGACTCCGCACCCTCCTGCCCCCGTCCCCGCCCCCGCCCCTTACTTAGGGCATGCGGAAGACTTGTGGAGAATACCATAAGAGGGGAGAGCTCTTCATTTTCTGTTACGTGGCTTCAGAGTTGCCTTTTCATTCCTCGAGTCAGAACTGGTTAGGAAAACCATGTGCGTCTCTCTCTCTCTCTCTCTCTCTCTCTCTCTCTCTCTCTCTCTCTCTCTCTCTCTCTCTATATATATATATATATATATAAATATATATATATATATATATATATATATATATATAAGCTAAAGAAATGGCTTGTTCACCTCACTCCATATTTAATTTCCTTGTGTATATATATATACATACACAAGGTAATTAAGAAAAAATACGCAATCATCCTACAAATTATTCATTCCTCTTTCAACAAATACTAGGTGGTGGTAAATCAATGCACTGATGTAGATACGTATATATATATATATATATATATATATATATATTATTATTATTATTATTATTATTATTATATTATTGCCAATGTATATTTTCACTCTCAATCCCTCTGCATGTCTATCAGAATCCTTCTCTTTTGCAAGAATAACCATTTGTGCACACATGAAAGGCATGTAGTGGCATGAACTAGATAGTGAATATCTAGATTTCATAATTTGTTGAACTACGCTCCAGTGTTTGTTGGAAGGTGAATGAATATTATGTCAAACGATTGTGTATTTTCTTAACAATTTGTTTATTTTGGTCCTATTTTCTAATACTCTCAGAGGAGCTGTTATGTTCTCATTAGGGAAGGAAGTATAGTGTGTACGGTGAGGTGGACTGGTCCATTCTTGAGTTCGTGCATGGGCCAGAAGTATGCAGTATGGTCTGATTGTTGAATATTCTAAACAGCTCTCGGTGGACGTTAACTACCTTTTAGCGATTAAATTTATGCTCTATGAATAATAAGAAACCTCGCCTTCATAAGGAAAGTCATGAGCACTGAAGGGACTGTTAAAACCAGGGGTTGCCGCAGCATATTTTCCAAGGGGGGCAAATCATATAGCATATATATATATATATATATATAATATATATATATATATATATATATATCAATATGCAGTGGTATTGCGATGCCAATAATGTAAGCGAAGTAAGATGCAGTACAAAAAAATATATAGAAAATTACAGTGTCCTTTTTATCAATAGTTCTATATAGTATAGTTCAATTGAAATCAAACGTTACTGGACAGAATAACGCAGTTATGTACTGCATACAAATTTTATACATACAACATAATAAGGATACCTTTAATTTACTTAAACGGAAACAATGTACTGTAGAATGGAAGGCAAGCAAAGTGGTGTATTTAAATGTAATGCGTTATTTTCAAGTTAGTCACTGTTCATTTGAATAGGGACTTAACCTCCTGTGGTCACTGGATTTCGGAGGTGGGGGCGGTTGGGGGAAGTGCCCCCCACCACCTGTCCCTACGTGCGGGCGCCCATGATTAAAACTTAAAAATCATTCATTTTTTGGGGAAATGAAATATGTCCACATTGTGAATGCATCTGTAATATTCATTTTATTTTATTTTCCAAGTGGGATTGTCAGTTGACATTGCTCCTTGAGATTTTTTTTTTTTTTTTTTTAGTAACGTAACGAGGAATCCTGTTCTAAATCGACTACATCCATTATGTGCGGCACAAGAGCGAAAAATGCGAGTAAATGAAGTCAATGACGAGCGTCGTTCATGAAGATATATTGAGACCAGTTTTCCTTGACGACCGGCCATTAGCTAGCTCGGAGAATTTCATGATTAATAGTAGGCGATGAGGTAACTGTTTTCGGCTGTTTGAACGACCGATATCGTTTGCAGTTGAAGGTGATTGCTCTATTCTTTAAGAGATTTAGAATGCTCTAAGAAATACATATGCTCTAAGAAAGGCAATATGATTAAAGAATTTCAATTTGATTTAAGAATTGCAATATGATTAAAAAATTGCAATTTAAGAAATTTAATATGATTTTAGAAATCGTAATATGACTAAAGAAATGCAGATTAAAGAATTGCAATGTGATTTAAGAAATGCATTATGATTAAAGAATTGCAATTTGATTTAAGAAATGCATTATGATTAAAGAATTGCAATATGATTTATGAAATGCAGTATGATTTAAGAAATATATGATTTAAGAAATGCAACATAATTTAAGAAATGCAATATGATTTAAGAATTGCTATATGATTAAAGAATTGCAATATGTTTTAAGAATTGCAATATGATTTAAGAAATGCAACATGATTTAAGTATTGCATTTTGATTTGAGATTTGCAATATGACATAAGAACTGCAATATGATTTAAGAACTGCAATATGATTTAAGAAATACAGTATGCATTAAGAATTGCTATATGATGAAAGAATTGCAATGTGATTTAAGAATTGCAATATGATTTAAGAATTACTATAGGATTTAAGAATTGCAATTTGTTGAAGAATTACAATATGATTTAAGGATGGCAATATGATTTAACAAATGCAGTATGTATTAAGAATTTATTTTTGTTTCAAATTTCATATTATCCGAGATTTGGCATAAGAAGATTCGTGTAAGGTATTATTTTTGTCACCATAGGCTATTATAATGAATGAGATGAAAATGTTTTTTATTTGACTATTATATGATCGAATTGAATTTTGGGATACTTTGGTTTTCGAGTTACCAAGAGTGTTAAAACTACATCAGTTTTAATTCGCGAAAACCGTATTTAGTTTAGTATGATAATATTAATAGGCGTACTACGCGCATATAAGAAAATGACTTGAAACTTGGAAGCTGTAGCTTTGAATTGTTTTGGGGGAAAACTTTGTTTCATATCAAACTTTGTACATTGGCTAATTTTTGTGTCGTGTCCTGATAACAGTGAAAAGTTCCAGTCAGTAATTCAATCAAACTGGGCTATAAAAGACGCCAGTTAAAAATTTCTGTGACTGTCATTTTAATTGTGATAGGAGCCATAAAGTTCTTGTTTTGTTTTGTCAGTGTAAGAGGTTGTATATGGATTTGATAGAGGGATTTGAAGGAATCGACGCTGTATTTTGTTGCTTCCTTTCGATGACGGTTCTTGTGTAGGACCGAATGATTTCTAATAACGTGGAAAACATTGGTAGAGATTCAGTTTGTCCAGTGTTTGTATCGTCGACAATAATTATCTTTCAGGGAAAACTGGCTTTCGTGACAGAGGCTGTCACGGTGCCGCTCTTGGTGCGAAAAGCGACCAGTGAGGGAGGTCGAATTAAAATCAACAAATATTATTATAAAACTGTGGAGAGAATGTTGCAAGAACATATCACTAAAACAGCTCCACATCGCATAGCTCTTGTGCGTACAATGAGTGCGACTGTCTGCGGACTGTATCTTGAATCAAGATTCTCATGACATGAAAAAGACTTAAAGTTTTCTGTTATCGGCTTAAGTAGGATTGATAGTGACTCGAAAAACGAATAGCGCAGATTGGAATATTCATAATAGATTTATTACGGCATGAGATTGATATTGATGGTTAAATAGATGTAATGTAAGCAAACCTCTCCATGTAATAAGAGTCTTTTTTTATGTGATGTCTATTTTGCCGCTTCAGTTCCATGTTAATAAAATGGTGCACCTCACGTGGTGGACTGTCGGCATTACTTAAAAGTTCTTTGCAGCGTCCCTTTTCGTCCCCTATCTGCAACCCCCCTTTCATTTGTTTTACTCGACCTCTGTTCCTGTTCCCTTTCTTCCATCTTACTTTCCATCTTCTCACAATTCATAATGCAACTGCGAGGTTTTCCCCGCAGTTATACCTATATTCTGTTCCTATAAAGTGGAGTACCAGATTAATCTGTAACTATTAAATTTCTCTCTCTCTCTCTCTCTTCTCTCTCTCTCTCTCTCTCTCTCTCTCTCTCTCTCTCTCTTTATAAAAAAAAAATGCTTGAATCTGTCTCACGTTTGTGCTTGAGGATGTGATTCGTGAGCCTGCACTTTGATTTACGATATGATAAACATTATCAAACTAATTTTTCCATCATAACTTATCATAAGGTTACTGCGATAAATGTCATTTATATCAGAGGCCTGATAGTTGCCTTTCAAAGCAATCAGTATTGCGTCTTGCACTTTCCCTTACCTTACACTTTTGTTCATTTTAATGGTATATATGTAATGAACTTAATTGTATCCAAAATGTCTTGGCAAATGACTTCTGGGACAGGGAGACTAATAAAAAAAAATGACGGCATTCGTTATTTACGAGATTTTTTTCACGATTCATCCCCAAGAAATTAACGTAAAAGTTCTTTTGCAGCGTCCTTTCGGTCCCTGGCTGCAGCCCCTTTCGTTCCCTTTACTGTACCTCTTTTCATATTCTCTTTCTTATATTTGGCTAGCCATCCTCTCGTAATAATTATTTCATAGTGCAACTGCTTTGAGGTTTTCCTCCTGTTGCACCTTTCCAACCTACCTACTGTCAATTTCTATTTCAGCGCTGAATGACCTCATAGGTCCTAGTGCTTGGCCTTTGTCCTCATCTCCATATTCTATTCCAAGGTAATTAACATTGGCACCATGTTGGTACATTTAGCTGTTGGGTGTAATCCGTAGATGATCACACGTTTTGTATAGAAAAATGTATGTGAAGGGGACCAGTTTATTTTTCAGATATTTCCCTTTTATAGTTTAATAATAACCAATGACATTCCTGTGTCCTTAGCTTATAGAACAGTGGATTTTACACTTTTTTTTTTTTTTGGCCTTGCTGCCCCCTCTACATTATGTTTAGATCTCACGTCCCCCCTACCCCTGAACAATTTTGCCAACTATAAACTATAAACGATATGTTGTCTATTTATATACTATTCATAAACATTGGAAATGAAAATGGACTTATATTTTGAATTTTTGGCATGCTTTGAGATAATTAGAAAACATATAATGGACGCAGTGATAAAGTTTTTGGCAATTTTCCTATTAACATCAGAAATTTGAAAAGATAATAGGCACCAACTGGCTACACTACTTACGCCCCCTTAGAAGCTACTGGGGGGCGCACCTCCCAGTTTTAAGAATCACTGGTATAGAAAGACCCTTTGGAAATATTTCTCGAGGTATTGGAGGGTGAACTCTCTTCACCTTTCGAAGTATGCAAATTGATAACACCGAATGAAGACCGGGAGGTTGCTCCTTCAAAAGCTCGATTCATATTTTTCCAAAATATTACAGAACGGTGTATAGTTCCTCGTTGGACTATTCGGTTACGTGCTCGACTACTGATCTCAGGGTCCGGGTTCGATTGCCTACTCTGCCAATAATGAATCAGAGGAATTGATTATAAGCTGTAGGTACCGTTGCTACGTAACCAATTGGTTCCTGGCCACGTGAAAATATCTAATCCTTCGGGCCAGCCTTAGGAGAGCTGTTAATCATCTCAGTGGTCTGGTTAAACTTAGATATCCTACTTAAACTTAACAGAACGGTGCATATCAGCGTCTTTCGCAAGGCCTCGGGTAAACTAGTCTTTTTGTGAAGTGTACTTTAACGCCATTTTATGGTTGTTTAGAATCATTCTCTAACACGTAAAAAGAAAATTGTGGTTTAGTCAGGGCAGTTCTTACTTAGGGCCATTTGCTTTTGACGATTAGAATTCAATCATTTGCTCATCTACTCTGAACTATGCTTCCTCCAGTATTGCATCTTAGACCCAGCCGAACCCCACCATGAGGTGGTGGATTAAAAAAAGAAAGTGATATTGGTGAAAGTAATAGAGAATTAATTAGAAAGAGAATGGACTCAGCGGAGGTGAAGAGCGTGATCCAGAAATTAGAATTTGGTCAGTGATGATATTCGCGTCTCTCTGTTGTCGACGTCTGAGGAAATGGAATGAAGCTTTTATCGTTTTTGTTAACTGGAGCGGAACTGGAAACATGTTTGCCGAGTGATTTGTCTTACGTGCAGTCTTCAAGACGTGTGTATATTTGTTTAGCATTAGAAATATTGACTCAGCCATTGTGTAACCCACTGGTCATCTCAAGTATAAGACACATATATATATATATATATATATATATATATATATATATATATATATATATATATATATATATATATATATATAATACATATACATTATACATTCATATTTATTTAAATAAATAATGATGTATAGACAGTTCCAACCACAACTTTTGCTACTGTAGCCATAGCTGACTTCGTTCTTTCTCCACCCAAGGTGAGAGAGAGAGAGAGAGAGAGAGAGAGAGAGAGAGAGAGAGAGAGAGAGAAATTTGTTTTAGATTTCGTGTGTTCCTACTCCTATTTGGGCGTTCTTCAAAATGTTATCAGTCTTGTGAGTTTATATGAAAGGTTTTAACTTCCCCGTCTCCACCCTCCATATTGTTAACAGAGCTTAGACAATGAGAGAGAGAGAGAGAGAGAGAGAGAGAGAGAGAGAGAGAGAGAGAGAGAGAGAGGAGCCTATTGCTTGTACATGTAAATTCAGTAGCCTTTAAGTGTTTGTCCTAAAGTTGTTTAGAAATATGAACTATCCATTTTCAGGAATGTCTCACGACATCTGGGAGTGTGTATGCAGTCTCTGAAAATCGTGAAGACAGTTCGCTAACTTTGGTTCCGCCCATAGTATGTTTTACCAAGGTTCTTAATTTTGTTTTTCTGTTGATTTTTTCCCCCGTCAGTTGCGCATAGACTCCGACAGCTAGGGAACACTTATAATCCAGCGCGACCGCGGTGAAAGGAAAATTACATTACGTTTGATTTTCATCAGTGCTAATTGACTTCGTAGAATTTAGCTCCGAGTTATGTCCTGCTGTATAATCTTCGATTTTTTTTTTTACTACCCATGTGGAAGTTTGCTTTGAGACCTCTCAAATGTTTGAATTGTGAGATATGTAGCACCTGGCAGCTACACACACACTCTCTCTCTCTCTCTCTCTCTCTCTCTCTCTCTCTCCCTCCCCTTTCACGCACACCATTGTTTCAGTCAGTATATACAGTCGAGCGTTTGTAATAGTTCTTCATTCGTTTTTTTATATGTTTTATCATATGTTGTTTTGAAGTAAAAGCGATTTAGATTCCTATCTCTGAGCCACTTCAACTAAAAAAATCTTCCTTATCATTTCAGAGATAAGGGGGAATGTTTTTCGCCCAGTTCATTTGCTCAGCGTCAGCATTCTGTAAATAAGAAATGCTTCCTTTTGAACGAGGACTGGTTTTTGTACTCGCTCTGAACCGTATCCTGTTATAAGTGAAATAAAGTGAAAACATCATTGAAGTCGTCAGCATTCGGAAGTGCTTTGAAATTTACGCATCTCAATTTTACTGAATCTCTCTCTCTCTCTCTCTCTCTCTCTCTCTCTCTCTCTATCTCTCTCTCTCTCTCCTCTCTCTCTCTCTCTCTCCACGCACGTGCGCTCATTATATATATATATAATTTTATCATCACCGTGATTCATATACATGCATTTAGTCACAAATGTCCTTTTATATCTAATTAGCTTTACCTCGGAAATAATATATTCACATATGCTTCTTAGTCAACTTTTTCGTGATGGTAGAGCATGAGTGAGTATTTTGTGTCTGGGACGTGTTATAATGTTGGTTGGACGCACTCTTTGACTAAAATGTGTTTAGTAACCGTACTCTATCGCAGCGACACAGCAAAATAAAATGTTGCTAGAATTGTGTATATATAATCATGTGTATAATATTATATATATATATATATATATATATATATATATATATATATATATATATATATATATATATATAATACTATACATTTATATAATATGCCCCATATATTTGTATTTATAATTAATTTGCGTTTCATATATATATATATATATATATATATTATATATATATATATAGATATATATATATCTATATGTATATATAGTATATTTATATAGTAGATATATATATATAATATATATATATATATATATATATATATATATATATATATATATAATGCTAATTTAAACGTCCATAGCCTGATATATTTGGATGAGTTTTCCTCGGTAATCATTGAATCCAAAGTTGGGGATTAAATT
>NC_061102.1:33755761-33773261 GCF_015104395.2 Macrobrachium nipponense | reverse complement strand
ACCTTTTTTTTTTTTTTTTTTTTTTTTTAAAGTACCATCGCTTTAGACTGCGGTTCGTACTGGTTCTCTGCCGACAGAGATGGTTTGTCGTTTGTTTTGTGTGATGTGGTTTGTTTGCGTCTTGCTAACAGTTGTGCCTCCGGGGCTCCAGGCCTGACCACAGATGCTGCAACGCCTAGGGGTGGCCACACGAAATATGCTCCAGTGAAGATGCTTCTGCCTTTCTTAATTTACTCTTGGCAAATCCATGTTTTAAAATCGTTATCTTTATAAGGTTATTTATGGGTATTTATGGTGTACTTTGCCTGGTGCATCAATTGCCTTTTACGCCTACAGCAGAAATTGTTTTGGAATTTTTAAAATGCTGGTGCATGATGTGTCGTCCGCTTTCATTTCAAAGTTAAGGCAGACACCATTATACGCTGAACCACTCGGAAGCTAGTTATGAAATTTCGCTTACTTGGGGAGTAAGCCTACAAACTACTTTGTTGTTGTTGGGGGAAGGGGTTGGAAAGGTCTATGGAAAGCCTAAAATGGTCTGAAAAATGTGTTTCGCATTGAGTTAAGATACAGGAATTTTAGGATAGGATATTTAAGATTTATTCATTAGAATGCAAATGCAAAAAATAAATAAATGTGCATGTTAAACGGTACAGGACAATTATTTCTGATAACATACAGCGTATTTGTTTTAATTATCGTTGGTGAAAAACGCTCATTTTGTCTGTAGATTTTAGCACGCGCCCTGAGTAAGCTGGAGGTCGGGTCATGCATTTTTAGGATACACTTACATACATACATTCTGCCATACACATTCACACAGACGTTATTCCTGTGTGCATATAGCAGTGTGTCTCAGGTTGTATGCTTATTACCGTTTTTTAAACTTACATTACAGAGGGTAATTTAATCGATAACGTTAATAGCATAGTTCAGTCATGTACTCATTTCTATAAGTTCTACATTTCGTTTCGTTTTTCTGTCCGAGGTGTTTGAGTGATACTAAAAAAAATAATTTGAGGCTCTGAATATAATTCAGATTTTAATTTTTTATGATAGGCTTTGATACTTTGTTACTTTTTTGTTAACATTTATTGTAAGAAAAATAAATTGAGTCACTTAAATATAATTCAGATTTTGATATTTGTTTCACATTTTTAACAATTATTGTAAGAAAGATAAATTAGGCTCTAAATATAATACAGAATTTTATTTCATCTACTTCTTTTATAGGCAGTTAACTTTAACATCTAAGAAAAATATTTTTTCACTAAATATAATTCAGAATTATATTTTATCTACAATATTTAACTTTTGAACATTTGTTTTAACTTTTTTTAAATCCGTTTAGTTACTAAATTCAGAATTATTTTATCTACTTCTTTTATAAACAGTTAACTTTTTTAACATTAAAGAAAAATATTTTGTCACAGAATATAATTCAGAATTATATATATTTTATCTACCACATTTAAACTTTTGAACATTTATTTTAACTTTTTTTAAATCCTTTTATTTACTAAATGTAATTCAGAATTTTATTTTATCTACTTCATTTACAGCAAGTGTAAATATAAAAAAAAACATAAATAAAAAAACACAAATAATAAAACACAAATAATTTGAGTCACTAAATATCATTCAGATTTTTATTTTATCCAAATAAAAAAAAATCACATGTATTTTAAGAAAAATAAGTTCAGACACTATTAAGAAGAACATTTTGAGTCACTAAACATAATTCAGGATTTTATTTTATCGACTTCATTTAAAAAGGTATTTAAAATATTTTAAAAATTCATTTTGAAAAAATCATCCAAGTCTCTTAATAAAATTCAAAATTTCATTTTATCTAGTTCATTTAAAGTTTTATCTAGTTCATTTAAAGTTTATCTAGTTCACTTAAAGTTGTATCTACTTCGTTTAAAATTTTATCTACTTCATTTAAAGTTTTATCCACTTCGTTTAAAGTTATATCTACTTTATTTAAAGTTGTATCTTCTTCATTTAAAGATTTATATACTTCATATACTTCATTTAAAGTTGTATCTACATTCTTTAAAGTGTTATATACTTCATTTAAAGTTGTATCTGCATTCTTTAAAGTTTTATCTGCTCCATTTAAAGTTGTATTTATATTCTTTAAAGTTGTATTTATATTCTTTAAAGTTGTATCTACATTTTTTAAAGTTGTATTTACTTCATTTAAAGATGTATCCAGTTCATTTAAAGTTGTTTCTACTTCCTTTAAAGATTTATATACCTCATTTAAAGTTTTGTGCATTTCCTTTAAAGTTGTATATACTTTATTTAAAGTGTTTCAACAGCTTGTAACATTACTTTTAAGAAGAAAGGATTTGAGTCAGAAAATATAATTCAGAGTATTATATTTTGTCGACTTCATGTTCATAACACTTCCTCTTCTTGTTGTTCCTGCCGCAGGGTATTCAGAGAACACCGTCATGAACGGCGTTGGAAACGGTTACTACCGTGACGATCGCTGGGACGACAACGTCTCCCGAACATCCAGGTGAGTTGACTATAATATACCGCTGGGCACAAGACTATACAAAGTAGGAGGTAGAGAGGACCGTTGTTTAAAAAGGCAATTGTAATAAAATGGGAAACGAATATGCAAATATAAAGAAAGTAGTTAGAGAGGACCGTTGTTTAAAAAAGGCAAGTTGTAAGTAAATGGGAAAAGAAAATGCAAATATAAAGAAGTAGTTAGAGAGGGCCGTTGTTTAAAAAAGGCAAGTTGTAAGAAAATGGGAAAAGATAATGCAAATAAACAGAAGTAGGTAGAGAGGACCTTGGTTTCGTTTCCAAAGGCAATATGTAAGAAAACGGGATAAGAATATATATATACAAATAAAAAGAAGAGGGTAGAGAGGATCTTAAAGACGCAGTTTGTAAGAATACGGGAAAAGAAAATACAAATAAAAAGAAGTAGGTAGAGAGTGCTGTTGTTTAAGAAGAAATTTGTAAGAAAACGGAAAAGAAAATACAAGTAAAAAGAAGAGGGCAAAGAGGAACTTTAAGAAATCTGTACGAAAATGGGAATAGAATATAAAAAAACAAGAAAGAACTCTGTTTAAGAAGAAATTTGTAGGAAAACGGGAAAAACTTTTAGATAAAAAAAGAAGGTAGAGGTATTTTCGTAGTAGGTATTTCAGAGGAATTATGATCTAACCAGAGTACACTTTTACCTAACCTAATCTTGGACGTTGTGTCCTAACCTGGCCCTGGGGAAGGGACCCCCCCCCCCCCAACAAGTAATTCGTGACCCCCTTACTCTGCATTCTACCCGAAATAAAGCACACCGAGTAAAAAAAAAAATGAAATCGAAAGATTGATAAGGTGTAATGGAAAAATTCCTCCATATAAGAAGACACTGAGTTAGTTAGTAAAAAGCGACCCTATATTTTTGTAGCTTTTAACAAGTACTACAGTCTACGGGTCATGAAATCTACAAAAACTTCCCATTATTCAGCCTGAGACCAACTTCTCACCACGAAGTAAATAAGTGGGATTCTTTCCTTTACACTCCAGGTATCTCGGTCTCTGTTTTGTGCTTTTTGGTATTTGAAAATGGTAAAAAGTAGCCATTTCGTAATACAGGGGACGGATATAATGCTCAGGTGAGAGATTAGAAAAATTGATCAGTCGCATGTACATTACCTTATACCATCTCTCTCTCTCTCTCTCTCTCTCTCTCGTCTCTCTCTTCTCTCTCTCTCTCTCTCTCTCTCTCTCTCTATATATATATATATATATATATATATATATATATATATATATATATATATATATATATATATATATACATACCCACACACACACACACACATATATATATATATATGAGTATACTTATATGTGTGTATGTATGTATGTATATATATTTATATATATATTTACACGCATTCATATAGAAGATATATAAAAACACATTAATAGAAGGAATTTTGATGCGGGGTTTAAGGTCAATGGATACTTTTGTTAAAACAACTCAAATAAGGAATATTCCTTTACGGAAGAAAAAGTCTTTTATTTTTCTTAGGTTAAATGTGAATGTCATTGCTAAATTTGCAACGAAGTTTCTTGACTGTTGCAATAATTCGTGAGAATGTCTCTTAGACAAGTAAAGCTCGGAGACTGATACAAAGGACTCCTTTAAAGGAGTTAATGCCAAACGGTTTTTTATTCGTAGTTTTTGAAGATGTCGGTTGAACTGAATTTGGGGAAGAGAGATGATATAGTCACTCAGAAAATAGTGGGGTAGACCCACTGGCTTTATGATAAAGAAATCCCTGTTTAGTATCTAGTGACAAGCGCCTCAGTGGCGTGATATGTATGGTCTTGGCCAGCTACCTCGGTGGCCGCGAGTTCGATACTCCGGCTTTCCACTGAGGTGTGAAAGATGTGTATTTCTGGTGATAGACATTCACTCTCGACGTGGTGCGGAAGTCACGTAAAGCCGTTGCATGGTTCCGTTGCTGAATAACTACTGGTTCTAGGCAACGTAAAACACCAAATAAATTATCTAGTGGCGACTGGGACTCCTACGGCATTAAAATAGGCTAAACTTTGAGCCAAATGCATAATGTTAATCTGATTTGTAGAGGAGATGAATTCCCCATTCTTTTAATGCGAAGATCAGCGGCACTGGCGACCTATATTTATATAGGTCAGTTCGAAGAGGGTACAAAAAAAGGGGGGTGGGGGCTGTGTTGCCGAGCCCCTAGGGAAAACTAGAACAAGGGGTGCATTCCAAGGAGCAGCGTTGGAGGTCAAAAAACAAGTTGCCAACCCATTTAATGATTGGGGCACAAAAGACGACCGATTTATGAGGGAGTGATAATTCTGATGAGATATGAGCGACTTTTCAAGGTCATCGCTACCTGTCAGTCTTCCCTGCTCATCAACAGTTGGTCTTAGTGACTGAATTGCCCTTCGAACGGTGGTAGTCGGTCTGACATTTCCAATGTTGCTTTTTCAGGTCCTTCCGTAGTATATTTTGTGTTCTGTCTTCGGATAGAATATACGTATTTGATCTGAAACATCTTATATTGAACAGAATTTTTCTTCGTTTCAGCACTCCGCAGTGGGGTAGTGCTGGTAGTGGACCTCATGCGGTGGACTGTAGGCATTACTTAAAGGTTCTTTGCAGCATGCCTTCGGCCCCTAGCTGCAACCACTTTCGTTCCTTTTACTGTACCTCCTTTCATATTCTCTTTTTTAATCTTACTTTTCACCCTCTCCTAACACACTTGATTCCTAGTGCAACTGCGAGGTTTTACTCCTATTACACCTTTCAAACCTTTTGCTGCCGATTTCCATTACAGCGCTGACTGACCTCATAGGTCCAAATGCTTGGCTTTTGGCCTAAATTCTATATTTAACTCGACTCAACTCGAGTTAACTCTTTGTTTCAGTATTCTTCATATTCTGAATGGACACCTAACTATTGTTGTCGAATACTTTATCGTTGTCAGCAGCATAAACTTAATTAGCACAACAACTTTTAAGTATCAAAATGTATCTCAAGGCGGTGCTAGCTGACAGTATTCAGCAACTTAATGCCAGTAATTTGCACGAAGTTCCGTACACTTTTATAATAGCACACAGTTGAATTTGTACATGCTCTTGTTTGTTCAGAATCTTAACATGACTTGATTTTGTGTGTTTTTTTTATCGGTATAGAACCACTTTTGGCTGACCTGGGTCAGGGATCCTCCTTTAGAGGGTTCGGTTCTGTTCCCTACGAGAGTCGTGACTTACCAATTAATTCCCCCTTGGGTATATGATATTCCCGAGGTAGAGAGAACTGGATATTAAACGACATTTTCAACTTATCATTCGTAACTAGTTTCTCTCTAGTGCCTCTCGTTTCAGCTTTCTGCATCTTTGTAGTCCAGTAAAGGACTGGAAGATTTTGTTCGTAGAAGATCCGATCTGATATAACAAGGAACTAAAATATTTGGCCTGTCTCCTCCGAACCCATACTGTTCCTGCATTTGCTGACTAATTCTCTCTCTCTCTCTCTCTCTCTCTCTCTCTCGTTCTCTTCTCGTTCTCCTCTTCTCTCACTCTCATCTCTCTCTCTTTATAAATATAATATATATATATAACCTATTAATATATAATTATAATATAATATTATATTATATATAGGATATATGGTATGTCTTGTGATTTTATTTATTTTATTTTTTATATATTATATATATATCTATATATATATATATATATACATATATATATATATATATATATATATACACATTATATATGTATGTATTGTATGTATGTATGTATGTATATATATATATATATATATATATATATATATATATATATATATATATATATATAATCTCTCCAGTGTACTCACTGTAATTTCAGAGACCGGATTGACCAGAAACCCTAAGGAAAGATGATGGTGCAATCACGAGAAATTTTAAACTAATGACGACAGCAGATTCTGTGTGTGGTTCCCATCACTGCTTTGTGGTACCGTTTGGAACCAAACGGAGACTCAGTTTCATAGTTGAAGTTCATTTGTTTTATATTTTAATGATCTTAGGTGCTCTTGCGTTGTCTGGAGAAGGTAATGAGAGTAGATGGTGACACTTAGTGCGGTGTGTGCGTATAATCACGTATTCGTGTATATATGGTGCAGCATTACACATTTTCGACTTCCCCCAAGCCATTGGATCAATTTCAACCAAACTAGGCGCGAAGTTGTAGTTCAGGTACGTTCAAATAAGGGGGAGGGGGTCTCCACCCCCTTCCAATAGGAAAGACTTGAGAAATAGGAGTTATTCGGAAATATTTTTATAGAAGCACTATGCTATATAGACTAGTTTTTTTTTTATTTTTTATTTATTTATTTATTTTTTATTTTTTAGCCAAAGCTTCCGGTTCCAGTAAAATATCGCAAATTTGAACATTTCTTTGGTGTATACTGCTGGGTCTCCGTATATTTTTTTGGTCGTGGGTGATCTTGAAAAATCTTGGAGAGCTCTCAAAAGGAAGAGCAAATATGAAGAAGAAGAAGAAGAAGAAGAAGAAGAAGAAGAAGAAGAAGAAGAAGAAGAAGAAGAAGAAAAGAAGAAGAAGAAGAGAGAGAGAGAGAGAGAGAGAAGAGAGAGAGAGAGGAGAGAGAGAGAGAGATGCATTACCGTCTTTTATTGGAAAATTGAAACTTATTTTAAATGGATTACTACTCCCTTCTCCGCAAAAGAGACAAAGCTTTTTGCCTTGAGAAATTGCTGTGTTAACAAACTGTCACCTCATTATAATGTATTCTAAATCACTGCTGAGAGAGAGAGAGAGAGAGAGAGAGAGAGAGAGAGAGAGAGAGAGAGAGAGAGAGAGAGACATACATGCAGTTCCCTTGATAAGAAAAGCTCCATTCCGTAGAGCTGAACGCTGAAAAAAAATTATATTATAAACTGGGTGTATATCAAAGCCAGACAAAAATGGAGGCCACGGATTATGCGGTGTGTTAAGATTTCGAATATGTTTGACGCCTGTTCCTTTAGTTATTAACATATTTACTATGCTCCCGTCTTCTTTCTTATCAGTCTTGGTAGCCCCTCCCTCTCCCCCCTCCCCTCCCTCTCCCTTTTAGTCACAGTTTCAAGGGTATAAGTTATTGCGAGAGCTGACCGCCGATAATAGCCCTTCCGTGATTGGCTGCCGATAATGCTTTTATGTTGTTATTTATATCCACGAATAATTACGCGATGATATCACGGCTTTGTCGTGCCAGCGAAGGCAAAGTGCTCGTTCTCGGCCGCGAAGACCTTCGGCGCTGTCTCAGTGTTAATCGTCGGAGTAATTTCCTCGCCTTGAAGCAGCCTTGGGTTGCATTGAGCAAATGGCATTTGTGCTGTCTGTTTCCATTTGAGGAGGTTCTTGGGATGAGAAGGAGCCCCCTATTGGCTCGTCAAGATGATGGTATTAAGCAGTATCCGGTATAGGGTTTAGCTACTTCCGGTACCGCGGAATTTCACTTTGGTATGGAAACGTTTAAACTTTGATGCTGCAGTGCAAACTACACACACACACACACACACACACACACACACACACACACACACACACACACACACACACAACGTATTGCAAAAACCTTTTGATGAATAGAAAGGTAAGAAGGTTTAACAGCCTGCAGGGTCATCCTTTCTGAGGTGCAAGGTATACAAAGAAACAAATGTGTGCTTTATATATAAAGTATATACGTACATTATATAATAACAAATAATATATTATATTTATATTATATTTATATATATATATTAATATTATATATAATATATTATAATATATATTATATATATATATATATATATATTATATCTATTATATTATATATAATATTATTTATAATATAATATATATATATATATATATATATATATTTATATATATATAGATATATTATTATAATTATATATATATTTATATATATATATATATATATTATAATATATATAATATATATATCTTATATAATTAATATATATATATATATATATATATATATTATATATATATATATATACGATATATATATATATACATATATATATATATATGATATTATACAGAATAGATATATATATATATATATATATATTATATTATTATATATATTTGTGTGTGTGTGTGTATGTTCAGTTATTTTACTCTTTAACCCTAATATTTTTTATAGGTCACTCACTATTTTGTGTGTGTGTATGTTCAGTTTCGTTTTCATCATCATTATTTAACTATAAAAATTTACGCGGCTTTATATGTATATTGAAGCAGTCAGAATTTTTTTATAATATTTTGCGATTTCCGTAGGGGGATAGTTCCGTCAGTGCACCTCGTGCGGTGCACTGTAGGCATTACTTAAGGATCTTTGCAGCGTGCCTTCGGCTCTAGCTGCAACCCCTTTCGTTTCTATAACTGTACCTCCTTTCATATTATCGTTCTTCCATCTTACTTTCTACCCTCTCCTGACAATTGATTCATAGTGCAACAGCTTTGAGGTTTTCCTTCTGTTACGCCTTTCAAACCTTTTACTCTCAATATCCATTTCACCGCTGAATGACCTCACAGGTCACAGTGTATGGCCTTTGTCCTAAATTCTATATTCAGTTCTATATTCAAAATTTTAGTGACGTAGCCTGGTGTATAGACTTCCCAGTCACCCCTGAAATGTTTTCTGGATACATTGGGTCTCAAATTGGAGAAAATAGTCTTAGTGGTGAAGAAATGCGTCACTTCGAGTATTTCGTACTTTCTAATCAAGATTATTTTTTTTTAAATTTTTATACCAAAGTCATCATCAGGCAATGAGTAAGACTTTTCACGTTGGAGTTGGTGAAAAGTAGAACGGTCGAGTATAAGTAAGTAGGAGGCATGTGAGTTTGAATCTCTCTCTCTCTCTCTCTCTCTCTCTCTCTCTCTCTCTCCTCTCCAAAATTTTTTCCTCGGAGTTTGTGAGAAGTAGAATGGTAAAGTATAAATAAGTAGGAGGCATGTGAGTTGGAATTTCTCCTCTCTCTCTCTCTCTCTCTCTCTCTCTCTCTCTCTCTCTCTCTCTCTCTCTCCATATATTTTTCCGTTGAGCTTGTGAGAAGTAGAATGGTAAAGTGCAAATAAGTAGGTAATATGTGAGTTGGACACTCTCTCTCTCTCTCTCTCTCTCTCTCTCTCTCTCTCTCTTACAACTTTTTTCTTCTTTGTGAATATTGCTCATTTTGTCGACATTTTCAGTTAATAATGCAATTGAAGATGATGACAAGAGGTTACATTTTGACTTATTAAATTCCCCAGCTATCGTTTTTATGTCAGAAGCCAGGAAAATCGTCTTTTCGAAAATGAACCTGAACAAATCAGTTCCCGTGATTTTGATTGATAAAATTTGATTCAGCAGTTCTTGAGCAAATGAAGCTGTGGCAATTTTCTCTTATGTCTTCTGAGCCACAAAATCCTTTTTAAAAAGAAATGAAAGTCATGTGAGTGAAAGAAAAATGCGTTTGATTAAGTTTAAACGATTAGCCTATACAAAAATGCAGACTGACTTGACTTCCTTGCCAAGAGCTTCGGAAATTGATTTATTGGCAAAATTCGTCATCTGAAACTGCGAAAGTCCGCAAGTGATAGATTTTATCAATTCTGAGGGTATTTTTTCTCTAATTGATAAGAGGATTTTATCAAATGATAAAGGAACAAGGAACAGTAAACATAATTGTAATCGATTATATTTATCAGATTCTCTCTCTCTCTCTCTCTCTCTCTCTCTCTCTCTCTCTCTCTCTCTCTCTCTCTCTCTCTCAATGCCCATTTTATTTCGGAAACTGTCATGTCAGTATAGCATGGTTGAGAAATGACGTTGGCAATAACACTTTTTTGTTTTAACTTTTTTTTTTCTTTTTTTTTTTCCTCTTCACGCGTTCATTGTACTTGAGGCCACGTGAACGAATCTGTTCGGGTCATGCAGTAGCTTACTGACGTCCCCTCCCCCCGAAAAAAAACTTGGATTTTCCGAATATTTTATTTTTTATTATTTTTGTTTAACAGGTTGTGGTTACTTTGATTTCACTTTTGACTTTCCTATTCGTTTGAAGATGACTTAGGCATTACACGGACTTTCGTTACGTTTGATATGAGCGTTTTCGTGAAAACAAATTGGTAAAAAATATCCACAATTATATATTAAAAATATATTTCTGTGTAAAAAATATATAACAAAGACTTTCGAACACTTGAACGGTGTTCCTCCTCAGTGAACGTTAAAATGTAATGAAGAGTATAGTTTCCTCCCGAAGAGCATCTAAAAAGGTGGGCGGGGCGAGAAAATAACAGCCCATCATCGAAGTGCTGGTTCGTGTATTAGGTAATCCCGAACTCAACAGGCAGTTGCGCCAATCTCCTCGATCTCCGAACCTGTGAAGTTGCTCCTGCTTGCACTGCATAGGTGCCATAGTCGGAAACATCCAGAGGGACATCGGCTATCTGGAGAGAGAGGGGAAGAGGAAGCAGAGCATCAGGGTTCACATGGTCAACGTCAGTTTTAAAATTAAAGTCTTTCAAGTATTGCCTGGCAATGAAACAGTTTATAAAAAGGTCTTCATTAGTAAACGACTTATTATCCTCAAAAGATATTCCCATGTTTATAGCGGCGCCTTCAACTAATCTTCTCACGTGAGAATCGTCGCTTTTAAAAATAATTTGTTTACCATCCCAATTGATTCTGTTGTCTAAATTAAAACTATGAGCCACCGAAGCGCTTCCCTGTGCATGAAGATCATAGGCTCTTCTGTGTTCCCTTAATCTTACCTCTAATCCCCTACTACTTTCTCCGTAGTAACAACCACCGCAATCATGACATGGAACCTTGTAAAATTCGTTATTTCTCTTGGTACTGTTATTGTTTTTTGTAAGAGCTTTTGCCAAAGTGTTTTTGTAGGTATAAACAATTTCTGTCCTTTTGGTGCTTATTTATATAATCACCTACTTTTGAGATTTCATCGTGAAAGGGCAATGATACACGTTTCTTGTCTTTTACTTCCTTGTTATCTTGTCCAATGTAAAACTTCTTTTTAGCTCGGCTAATGGCGTCAGTAATAAAATGTTCTGAGTACTTTAAGGACCTAAAAGTGTCTACAACATGTTTTGAGTTCTCCGTCCAGAAATGCGGGGTCGCATATACGAAGGGCCTTTAAAACAAAACTCATGATTACCTTCCTTTTAACTTGTTGCGAGTGATGGGAAAAATAATGAATATAATTTTCTTTGTTGGTAGCTTTTCTAAAAAACTGAAAATTTGAAAGAGTTACTGTTTACATCCCTATGAATTAAAACATCTAAGAAAGAAATCTTACCATCAACCTCTTTTTCAACTGTAAACTTTATCGAATCGACAACGTTGTTGGCAGTATTCAGTAAGCAGTCTAAAGCTACGTCGTCGCCGTAAAAAAACAATAAATATGTCGCCTATATATCTCGCCCACAGAGCAGGATTACAGTTGGGGTTACATCTCTCTAATATTTCAACTTCTATGAACTCCATGCACAGGTTGGCTAAAACTGGTGACAATGGTGAACCCATGGAAACCCCAGCCTTTTGTTGGAAGTATTCATCATTAAAAGTGAAAATGGTGCAGTCAACACATATTCTAACCAAGTCTAGAAACTGGTCGCAAGGAATAGGAAAGTTGATAGTCCCTTCTTCGTGTCTCTTCTTCTAAAATACACAAAGTAGGTACTCCCCTCCGTCCAATAGTTGCCATTTGTAATGCCCCACAGTGTGTTCTTGCTTCATGGTTAGCTCAAGTCCCTTAGTTCATTACTCGGCACCATCTCTGAAGCTCACTTAATACACTCCTCCCATTTCATTGACAGACTAAGGAGTTTTAACCATTCCGATGGTAGGATGATTAGCCTCGATGTCACATCCTTATTTACAAATGTTCCTCTTGACTATGTTCTGGAAAATTTCAAGAAGACACACGAAGAAGGGACTATCAACTTTCCTATTCCTTGCGACCAGTTTCTAGACTTGGTTAGAATATGTGTTGACTGTACCATTTTCACTTTTAATGATGAATACACCCAACAAAAGGCTGGGGTTTCCATTGGTTCACCTTTGTCACCAGTTCTACCCAACCTGTGCATAAACACCAGATAGCTGCCAAGATTCCGTTAAAGTCACTGGCCTTGGTTTCTATACCTATTCTATAAGCAAAATATACAATAGAATTTTTTTAATAAAATAATTATGACGAATATGAATATTGGAATTCTACTCAACAACCTAGGTGAGTCAGAAAAACGAATTATCAGAAGAATTGAAAAGACCCTGTATAAGGTTAATTCGTTAAAAACTGCCATTGTTTTCAACAATACATGTATCAAAGGTCTGCTCCCTGCAAGTATTATTATTATTATTATTATTATTATTATTATTATTATTATTATTATTATTATTATTATTATTATTATTATTATTACAGATAATAAAAAATAATAGGGTAGTTGTGGTCACATTGGCAAAAATTTGTTTCTTTGTTCTGTCAACAGTGATAAAACACTACATAAGTTACAGTCTGTATAAAAAAGAATTACCCATAATCATAAAACTAATAACAAATATTAATAATAATTATAAAATAAAGATCCAAAAGGTGAGGCCACGTGGATAATTTGGATTATTATTTCATTTGCTTCCGAAATTGTTTGTTTTGGGGATGAAAGGTTGAAAATGACTCTTAATGTCCAATAGCCTCCCCTTTGTGGGGAACGAATTTCTTTCAGTAATAAAGAATAATCCCGATAGACTTTATGATGAGAGAGAGAGAGAGAGAGAGAGAAACGGAAAAGTTCTATTTTGTCAATTGCGGTTAATGAGAACTCTGTCTGGTGTCTGTGGGTGAGCCGTTTTCTTATGAAATCAATCTTCTTGTTCTACACTATTTGTGTATGACGGTTGTTTGTTCCTATTCGTAGTACTTTACATTTATCCAGGTTAAAAGGCATTTGCCATATTTTTTATCGTTCCTATTTTCATAAGATCATTTCTTAAATTTTCTACTGTATCTGGGTATGCTGCATTTACACCTAGTTTAGTGTCATCTGCAAATATGGCTATCCTGCTAGTTAAGCCCACATCAATGTCATTCATGTAAATAAAAAAAAAAAAGCAAGAGCGGGCCAATGACAGAACCCTGAGGAATTCCGCTTGACACATCTGCCCATCCTGGTTCTTCACCATTTATTACGATTCTCTGTTTTCTATTAGTTAGCCAGTCTTCGATCCAGTCTGCTGTTCCTCCTCCAATTCCTAAAACTAACTTTTGTCATTAGTTTCTTGTGTGGAACTTTGTCAAAGGCCTTTTGGCATATCTATTGCTCTACTACTGTCGTAAATACCAAGCATATTATGAAAAAGCTCCAAGAGGTTTGATAGGCAGGGTCTGTTTTGTCTGAAACCGTGTTGGCTGTTTAACAACGAGTTGTTTCTATCAATGAGAGAGAGAGAGAGAGAGAGAGAGAGAGAGAGAGAGAGAGAGAGAGAGAGAGAGAGATTATAATTCTGAAGATTGTTACATTGTTTCCAAAACTTGTAGCTTATAAAGAAGTAGCGGCTGAAGTTTCTTTGGCAAATATAAGCATTAAATACATGCATAAAAAAAACAAAGTATATAATTTTGTTTTCAGTGTTTCTATCAGTATTTTACTTGTGTGCAGTGGATACACATTATTAAAAGTTAATTATAGCTCTGAGATTTACACATTAAGCTATCCATGGTGGGGGGTGTCGGTTAGGTTACCAGGTGCCCCCCCTTAAATCCGCCACTGGCCAGCAAGGGTTCATGTAGCTTTAGCTTAGGCTGGTCTTATGCCAGCAAGTGCTCATACCGTTGTTGTAGCCTAGGCTTGAGCCCCCTATAATTGCTTAGTCTTTTTGGCCAATTCCTCTCAAAGGTGCTCCGTACATATTTTGATAATAATGGTACAGGTGACTATGTACACGGAGTTCTCTCAGAGATCTTCGCTTCCACCCAGGAGGTTAGGTTTCTAGTTATGTTTATTTTGTGTTATTTATGTGCGTGCTATATAGCAGGTTTGCGCCAAAAGTGTCATTGAGTCTTAGGGTGACTAAATTTAGACCGAAGGTTGGCCTTGTGACGGCTGGGAACGAGCGATTAGATTTTGTCGAAGGGAGGAATTTAACATTTTGTGGCGAAGTGATCTTTCGGTGGGCCGGTCGCTCTCAGCCTTGATTCAAATGTTACATTACTGCGCATTACGGGAAATAAATCATTACATTTGCAATGGAAGCCTGTGGTTGGGTTATATCTCTTCGCAAGCTGTAAGTTTGGATTGAATCCCAACAGGTAATCATTTCTGGGTGATGATCTTCTTGTTAGAGTGGTGGTGTTAATTTTTACAAACTAGACTTTGGACTATTAAACTCGTAAATATTATTAAAGCAGTCTTTAAGAATTTCAACATTTTCTCTTTAATAAAGGCATGCTATACAAGCGCTTTTCGTGGACCTTCCAGCACCTGGCAGCCAAAATTGAACGAAACATCTAGTATTTCTTGTGTTGTTCCAAAATTGGAGTATCGTATGCTCTTTCAGAGTGAGTTAAACTGGCAGGATAAACGTCACTTTAATTTTGCAGCCTATTTTCCTATATTTGCTTCTTGACGTCAATATTGACAGGCAGATGGATAAGGCATGTCGGAAATATCCATAGTGTGTCCACTTCTGTCAAGAGACGTGTACTGTGGTCACTTCTAGCAAGAGACGCTCACTGTGGTCACTTCTAACTATAGAGACGTGCACTGTGGTCACTCCTAACATATTCTTCCTTACATTACAAAAATAGAGGAGGCAGTTATAGGCATCACCGGCATTCACTTCTCTCACATTAACATTTAGTTTTTCTCCTTGCTCTCGTGACTTAACATTCATTAGTCTTTCTCCTTTTAGCATCCGAACCCCGGGGAGATC
The DNA here is from genome assembly GCF_015104395.2 of Macrobrachium nipponense. Taxonomy (NCBI): domain Eukaryota; kingdom Metazoa; phylum Arthropoda; class Malacostraca; order Decapoda; family Palaemonidae; genus Macrobrachium; species Macrobrachium nipponense. The sequence goes on along the minus strand of NC_061102.1, from coordinate 33,757,735 downwards.
CAGCCTTGGTTATCCAGACGATCGGTACAACGCCCAATACGAAGGGGACCGCAGGTAACCTGTTGCTCCACCAATATTCTCGTGAATTTTGTTTCGTGATCGTCCGCCGATTGTCGCTCTGTGTTTGCGCTTTCTGCCTGTCTGTTTGTCAGTCTCTTTGCCAGATTCATATCCACAGTTTTCTCCCTTTGAATCTTTCGAGTTCTTTTGTGTGTGTTTTTGTGTTCTCAATATAATTGGAGTTAGTGTTTTGGTATATCTAACTTCTCTTGTTTCAAATGACCTTATATAGTCCAGAGGAGAAAGGGAAGAGAGAAAAATAATGTTTGTCATGATGTGTGTATATATATATATATATATATATATATATATATATATATATATATATATATATATTTTTATTGTGTGTGTGTGTACGAGAGAGAGAGAGAGAGAGTGAGAGAGAGCCAGACAGACAGACAGGACAGACACAGAGGAGAGAGAGAGACCAGCAGAGATAGAGAGAGATGAGAGAGAGAGAGAGAGAGAGAGAGAGAGAGAGAGAGAGAGAGAGAGAGAGAGAGAGAGTGTATGTGTATGTTTGCCACTGAACGGTACAGTCCGAGTATTAATGATTTCTGCAGATTAAATCTGATAATTAGTAAAAAGATTCTTTTTGTTTTTACAAGAAGTTGATTTTAAAGGCAAAAATTATCTATTAAAATATTATATCTGTAGATTTGGGTCTCGTACGCAATAAAATCTCTTCTGCAACATGAGATTTGCATTGTAGCACTTCAAAGGGTTGAAATATGATGTGACTAAACGTCCGTATTCCAACATTTTTTAGTGTGCAAATGCCGACTTTGAATTAAGCGTTACTTTGTTCATTTCACATGTATGATGTTAAAGGAAAGCTTTATTTATCCCTGTTCTTGGGATAGTTGTTAGCTCTGAATAATGATTCTCTTACTCAAGTATGTTTATCTGACAGGTAATCGATTGTATCATGCTTCGAGATGCATTCAATGCCAAATATTGACGTCAGTTGAAAACCGCCTCAGATGATTAATATAATAAGACAGGCACTGACTTTCATGGAAGCATTTAAAAAAAATATTTTTCACATAGTAGACATTGTCTCTCATCTATGCCTTGTTCTCATGAGGAATATTGTACTTGAATGAAAGAGGTAAATAAGCTTATTTGTAACTCCCACAACGCGAACATAGACTCGAGATGAAGCGTTTATTTAAGACTTTACATGGCAGATGTTGCCTCCTATTATAGCGCGACATTAATCTGCTCATTACAGAAAATTATCCTGCGATATCGGTACAGGGTACTTCCTTCCCCGGAGCGCTGTGTCAAGGTTAGTCGCTGTGCCTAACCAATTCTTTCACTTTCTTTCTTTTATTTGTGTGGTTTATAACAAGTTGAAATCTACTCGTTAGAAACACTGTTATGACAGCTATTAAATAAACATCAGAACCGTCATAACAGTGCTTCTAACAAATAGATTTTAGCTTGTTATAAACCACACAAATAAGAGAAAGAAAATGAAAGAATTGGTTAGGCACCGCCACTGACCTTGACATGGACGGTAATTGTGGTAACTCCGCACCCGAAGATTGTTTCATATCCATTGTGTGGAGTGAGACGCGGTGCTATGATTGTGGCAGTCGCCTGGAGGGTGAAATGGGTTCCCATGGTTACCGACATTTGAGACGGATGTGATATAGAGTTATAGTTTTTGATGTGTGTGGTTTGGGAGCGATTTCGAGGCATTGAATTTGCTTCCCATCCCCTCTCTGCTTTCTCGAACCCTTTGGTGATCACACACACACACACACACACACACCACACACACACACACCCTTTTGGAAGCGAGTCCGAACTACTTGAGGGATGGAAATTGTTCTTTTATTTCATGCAAATTACCATATATATATATATATATATATATATATATATATATATATATATATATATATA